>NW_026517034.1:600000-1008325 GCF_026229845.1 Diaporthe amygdali
CAGACGGCTCGAGGGTTTGAGTGGGTGTTTGGAGGGAGGGGAGGGGGATGACCGAGGGTCGCAAACTGGTGGAAGGGTGCTGCGATCAGGGTGGGCAGGGATGGGATTATCGTCGGTGGCGGCGTGTGTCTCTGTGTCAGTCTCAGAGCTCGAGGCCGATCGCATTGTACCCGTCGATTTGGATCGGATGGGTGTCCCGGTGGACTGTGATGCGCGGGAGGGTATTGGCAAGGAGAGACTGCAGGCGCATAATCAGGCTTGTTTTAGCATGCACCGCAAACCCGGAAAGCCAGCAGACTAGGTGCCCAGCATCGTCCGTACTTGGGACGGACAAGTGGAGTGCGCGGCGCGGGTTGGTGGAGAGGGCAGAAACAGGAACAAGAGAGACAGATGTACGACGTTGCCGGGAATCTCGAACGAAGCCTTGGGGGGTTTGGTTTAGGTTTCGCGAGATGATGGGCCGGGTCGGGGCAAGTCCCAAGGCAGCACAAGGGTGGTGGGTGGGTGGTGTGGGTGGTGCGTGCGTGCGTTGCCTTGCTCAGCATGCCCAGCTGTGGTCCTGCCGAGCCCCTGCGTCGGTTGCGTGAGTGCGTGCGTGCGTGCGTGCCGAAGGACAGGGGCACACACGAGCCAGGTCTGGTCTGGACTTTTGCCTGGCAGGCCTGGCACGCGGGCAGGGCGGGCATAGCGGGCTCTGGGCTCAGGCTGGCAGACTGGAGCCGCAGAAGCCCAACCAAACAATTGATTTAATTTCCCAAATTGGAGGTTCCACCAGGACCAATACGACCAGTTCTTGCCTAGCATCGCAACGTGCACATACTGATATGGCAAGGTTCTGGAAGATCGACATTGGTGGCGCCTAGGTCCAGAGGTCTAGCTACAAACTTTGTGCGCCTATCCGCCTTCCTCATCCTTGAGGTGACCTCTAGACCTGCTGCAACTGCCAGCGCTAATTTGCTGGAGCAGATCATACTGTTCTTTGAGTAACCAGTTACCAGAGGCCAAACCTGTTGTCCAAAAGCAGATCGATATTCACAGTATATAATACACACACGCAAGTCGGCAGCCGAGTCAGCTGGATCCGGAGATGACCTCGTGCGCTGGTTTGCCTCATTTCCAATTCCAATTCTATCCCCCATCACCAATCCTAATCCCCGTTCCTCGTTTCCGTTTCCGTTTGCAACTAACTATAGACACGTATGGCCAGCGTGCCTACATTATACATTTTCACGAGCATGCTACCTAGAAATGCAACCCCGTTGAATTGGTTGGTATCGCCCCTGAAACCAACCTGGTTTCAACCAACACCATCAGATGCCACCATGCTCTTCTTCACCTAGTAAGTGCGGAGTAGCAAGCCAGTAACCATTCTGGAGATTTGCAATGTGTAGACGTCCCAATCTTGTCCACGTGAAGCCCAGCCCAGGCCAGCATGATATGATGACCCAGTATCCCAGCGTCCCAGCATCTCAGCATCCCTGGAGATGAAGCTGGAGCTGTAGCAGCGGAGCAGAGGACGAGGGAGCATTGACTCCGTGGTTCCTGGCATTATAGTCTAGTATATTCCTTCTGCAGTGTACCTGGGAACTTAGAGTCCGGCTCCCACTAGTCCAGATCCACGCGCATCCCCTCCGCAGGTGACCTTGAATCTATAGACCATGAGCCCCAGGTCCAGAATCAAGCCCGGTACTCCTAGCTACGGGATCTGAATGGTCCTGCAGTGTTTCCCGGACGCCGGACTAGGGTCGGCAGACAGATTTCCTGGGCTGTGGTATCCAAGTCCTCGGACCCTTCCTGAGCCAATTTGGGAGGGGGGAGGGACGGGTGACATGCGTAGAAGTACCCTAACCCTTCAGTGGGAAAGTGCCTCAGACCCGGCGCTGCCTTGGTGTGCTGTAGGATGCCGGAGACGATTGTGGCTGACGACGATCATCTCGAAGTGTCAAACTAGGTCTACCTATCTGACACGGAGCATCGACCTCGGGTTTTCGTCGTAGTTGCAGCTGGTTCCTGAGGCCGACTCGTTTCAATTGGATCTAGAGCCGTAATCGAACCCTGCCAGAAATGCGCAGCACTTAATCCAAGTGACGCCCTCAATACCAAACCAACGCTACCGTCCACTTGTTCTCAACCGGTCAGCCGCAACGCCGTTCTCTCCTCGTCCTCCCGAGGGGATCGCTAGTCATTCTGGTATATCACTAGGGCGTGACATCTAGCCCTCCAGAAGATTCAGCATGGGCTCTACAATATCCACAGCAAAGGCAGGCTCGCTGCTCCTCTCTCGCGCGCGCACTTCCGTGCCCCTTTGTGCACACAACCCACGACCCACGGCTAATGGCTAACATCTCACGGTCAACAGACTCTAATCGTCCCGGCGATAATAGCCCTGATAGTCTTCCTCCTCGCGACCTACATCCTCTTGCCCCTGTGGCAGCGTACTCGCAATAGCCGATACGGGGCGTACCTTCCGCTCGAGACCATCTCCAACGGGACCCAAACTGTCCGGGCCAGGATACAAAACCAGATCGCACGGTGGCTTGTACCATCCACCTGGCGGGAGAGGCTACAAGACCGGCTGGTCGTCGCTGGTAGTCCGGGGTCTGACAATGGGTATGACTCTGACGAGGGCGAGGAGCTGGATGAGGTGCCGGAGGATGAGGACGTGAGGAACCGCTTGGAGCGGGAAGCCAGGAGGAGCAGGACCAGTGGTCGGCCGGACCTGGAGCGGAGATTAAGTCGAGAGTGAGTCTGCTGCGCGGCCGGCCTTTTGCGATGGACTGCTAACGGACCAACAGCTTGGAGGAGGGCTTCCGGGATGATAGTGACGAGGAGGCCGAGCATGCGACAAGGGCGCGGTAATCTTACGACATGGCATGGTCTGAATAGCGCTACATTGAACGATACCCAATTATTGTGCGTCTTTCACCGATAAATCATACATCAACTGTATAAAAGCGATGCGAAACGATCAAAAAGGCGTCTTTGTGAGGTAGATCACAGTCGCCTGACACTGTCTAATACTCCGTGGAAGTGCCCGCTGGACGTCCAAGTGATGCGATGTCGAGGAGGCCTGGGAACCACGGCCGTATAACAGGTCTACAGCATACCAATCTTTACAAGGAAATGCTCTAGGTTGGTAGAAAGGGCCGATTGTCTCGGCCAGGATCCAGCCATGACGGCGTTTTGCAGATCAAAGAGTATCGCAATTAGGCAGCCTTCTCCATATTGTCCCTGGATGTATGAAAATGTTCAAAGCCAGCCCAGGCTGCAGGGTCAAAAATTCGCAGGCCAACAGTCAAGTGACTGGGGCAGCAGCGGTGTTGGACCTCCACATGAAACCCAGACTGTGCACACAAGTACAGGCGCAGCGTCGTGTGGAAGACAGCTCTAAGCAGCTTTTCTAGCTCTATTCTAGAACAGATACAGATTATCTAGTCTACTTTATCGGGCTCGAGAGAATATCAAGTATAGTGGTGAGCAGTGAAGCGAAGTGAAGTGGGCATAACTGGCGCTGCAGTCGTTGGATATAACTATACGGTGTGCAGCACACATGCAACCATCCAACCCCTGCCCCAGTCACCTTCACTTACAGCACGAAGGTACATACATCCACTTCCCTGCATATAAGCGGACAACCTATTTCGTCCGTTCAGCCTTGTCAACCCCCGCCACCTTTCAACATCCATGCCTGCAGCTTGACCCGACGTGGGCTATTTCATTGCACTTCACACCACTGCCGTGGATGATCAGTGACATAGAGTCCGCCATCTGGGAGAGGCAGAAACACTGGGCAGGTAAATTTCGAGGTTGGCTGTTGCTAAGTTCCCTTCGCTACCCGGATTGGTTTTAGGCGAGGCACGGTTTGAGGCCAAAGTTGAAGCTTATCTGTCGGCGCACAG
Organism: Diaporthe amygdali; assembly: GCF_026229845.1. NCBI lineage: Eukaryota > Fungi > Ascomycota > Sordariomycetes > Diaporthales > Diaporthaceae > Diaporthe > Diaporthe amygdali. The sequence continues at coordinate 603,900 of NW_026517034.1, forward strand.
CAAACGCCACGGCTTTAGAGACAGCGTTTCGCTAGCAATGCTAGCAATCCCGTCCGAGGCCGATCTCATGTGGTCACGCTCGGTTCGGGTCAGCCACGAGACTGGTTGCACGTACTTACTTGTACTTACTTACTGCCTTGCAGCAGGACGAGAACCAACGAAGCCAGCCCAGACTAGGCTCTTCCTGTCCTGTCCTGTCCTGTCCTGTCCTGTCCTGTCCTGTCCGAGGCCCTCCACCTGCTCAGCCCATCTTCCCCGTCCCAACGCACATGCACATGAACCGTACGCACGCAAGCAAGCAACCGCCAACACCCAGGCCACTGCACAAGTCCCAAGTCCTAAATCCCAAGCCCACTTCCAACTTACTCACTCCAGCCATCCAGCCATCCCACCCCTCCCCGCCGGCCAACTCACTTCTGCGCGCTTAACCTGCCTGCTGAAGTCTGTCTACCTGCATAGGTTATCTTTCCCACCCTAGCCCGCTTCCTTCTCCACCCACACTCTTACACACCCACCCCTCCAAGCAAACCTGGCCTGTGACCCATGTGGCACGCCTCCGTTGGAGTGACGACCGCATCGCTCTACGACAACTAGTCATTCGCACAGACTTGTGCGTCTCTTTCTCCTTCTCTAGGTCTGCGCCCTTGCCCAAGCCTTATCATTTTCCCCTTACCCAATCACCGCATCCATGTTGGGCAGGCTGCAGCTGCCTTTCAGTCAGACTAACACCTCAACTTCACCCTCGTCTTGTTCCTGGGCTTTGGCCGCCGCGCTTCTGACACACCCTTTCGTTTTCCCTTTGGTGTCATTCACATCTACCGCCGACCTCCTCGACTACATCTCCTGCTGCCCTCCTAATCTTGGTTCTCTCAGACGAGGCATCATGAAGCCGGTTAAGCTGAAGTCGCCTGTCAAGACCTCGGTCGCCCGTCAGGAGGAGCACTCTGACCTCCACGCCATCGACCCAGCCTGTGCCATCTGCCAGGTTGATGTCGGGACCAAATCTCCCGATGGCATCAAGGAGGGCTGGTCAATCACTCCCTGCGGCCATGTCTTTGGCAACGTGTGCATCAAACGCTACCTCGCCATAACGGACAAGCCACTGTGCCCTGTCTGCCGAACCGACCTTTTCCACATCTGCTCACACCCGGTACTGCCAGCCCCTTACAATCGGACCAAGTCAAAACTGTCCCGCGAGGAGGCCGCGCACATGAGCTTTCCCGGAGACACCCGAAACAGCGACTGTCAATATTGCCGGCAGCAGAGGCTCAAGCTGGCGAGACGCCAACGGGTGCAGGAGATGCTGGAGGGCGGCCCGCGAGAAGCGGCAGAGGGCCGGAGTGACAGCGATAGCGACAGCGACGACGACATGGAGGGCACCAGAACACCAAGGACGAAAGGCTTGAGGTGGGCACTGTCGGCACTGCGTATAGCAAACGCCTTGGCAAGGCTGACACTGGACGTTACGCATATTAGGAAGATCAAGTCGCTGCACCCCGAAGAAGATGAGGGCGCCGAGAACGACATGATCGTGGCCGACTCCCCCCAGCTGGTAGCGACGTCGAACCGAGACCTCCCCCCCGTGCCGGGCGCCTATGGCTACTGGGATGTGGCAAAGAAGGGGCCGGACTGGAAGTTCCTGGCATTTTACGATTCACAGGAGCCTAAGATGAAGACCACTCCCGACCAATTTTCATGAGACCAGGGAAAGGGGCAGGCGGACGACGTGGGACGCATTATCCACATGACGCTCACATATACTACGGAGTAGCGAGAAAGTTGCGAGCACTACAGGATGACAGAGCGAGACTGCGACTGCGAATGCTACGATCTGGGCATATGGTTCGGAAGCTCAGGGTGGACAAGGCGCCTTGGAGCTGCTACGGCCGTGTTGGGTGTTTTCAACGGTTTTCTTTTCCAATCTGCTGCTCCCGGGATATGGACGTTAAGGGCAGGGGTGTTCTTTGAAGATTGGCTTGCTTTCTGCTGAGGCGTTTCCGAATATGAGTTTTGTCACTGTCTGATGAGCTGGAAATCGGTTCTTTGCATCAATACGCCGTGGACAGGAGCAACATGGAAGCATTGGCGGTGCACTGAGACAAGATGGGGCGAGGCTGGGTGTTCGCGCGGGCGGAGACGACGGGATGATCCAGGCGGGGTAGCTTGTCCTTTGACAACCCCAAAACCCCACCTGGATGGGGTGGTCAGCCCGCTGTCATTACAAGGGCCAGGGGCCCCGTCTGGTGGGGGAGATACTGGGGTAGATTTCCTAGCACCACCTAAGCTACAGACGTCGCCGATAGCCGCGCCGCGCTATACCCCTTCAGCAAAGCAGTAATCCTTTTAGCACTACTACGTTCCGTTCAAGGTCCACCACGAATTGTGCATGTCGGCCCCGCTACCCGTGGTTTTCTGATTCCTCCACCAGGATTTCTTTTCACTTGACCCTTCCAAACGAGACTGACCGATTGACTGACTGGTGGGAACCTGCGACGCGTTTCGACGCGTCCAGATGGGCCCTCGGCTGAAATTTGCCCACGATGAGGTTCAAGACGGAGCTCAAGAACATTCGCACGTTCAACAAACTGATAGCCGCCCTGAACTCCCTCGAGAAGATCGCCTGGGTCCGCCTCGACGATGATACGGCACGGTTCACCGTCATTCCTGAGACGGGTTCCCAGGTCTGGGCGTGAGCACCTCGAGCCTCCTGCCAAAAATCATGGGCACAAACTTACAGTCTTCTCCTTGTAGCTCCCTCTCCATGGACTTCATCTTCAACGAATACCACATCCAGTCCGCTGAACCCTCCAACACCATCAACCTCGAGTTGCCCCTCGGCCCTCTGCAGCGCGCCCTCAAGTCCGCCATCAATAGCGACCATGCGACACTGCGCCTCACGAAGAAAGACGGCATCCCCGTGCTCTCCATGACCATCCACACCACGCCCGAGCAGCGCTCAAATAATCCCCAGCCCGCAGCTCCCTTCCACAACCGACGCGCCGGCGCAGACGGTGTCCACAGAGGTGGTACTGCCAGCCGTGGTGGTGACGAGTACGACGACGACGATCCCTTTGGCGAAGCTGACCTGGAAGCCCTCGAGCTGACAATGAAGCGCGAGCGCGAGAAGGTCATCACGCACGACATCCCGGTCAGGGTGCTGCACCCAGACACGGTCGAGACCATCATGCAGCCCAAGGTCCGCGAGCCCGACGTTCACATCCAGCTGCCCCCTCTCATGCAGCTCAAGGCCATCTCGGACCGCTTCACCAAGCTAGCCCTCACCACGTCCAGCGGCTCCGGCGGCGGCTCCGGTTCCAGGGCCGGGGCGTCCGCCGCCGGCGCCAACGGCCCGAAGCTGGAGCTGTCCGCCAACATGCACGGCAGCCTGCGCCTGCGCATAGCCACCGACGCCCTGGACATCGAGAGCGTGTGGCGCGACCTCGACAACCCGGAGCTGGACCCCACGCAGCTGGCCGTGCCCCTCGAGGAGCACCCCAGCACGCGGTTCCGCGAGGCCGGGCCCGACAAGTGGGCGACGGTGCGCGTCGACGGCAAGGACTGGAGCAGGGTGCTGAGCGTGGGCCGGCTCGAGGGCCGCGTCATCGCGTGCTTCGCCGACGACCACGCCTTGATCTTGTACGCGTACGTGCCGCAGTTCGACGATGCTACGGCCGAGGATGCGGTGGTCACGTATTATGTTTCATCTTACAGTGCTTGATATCGAGGGGATGGGTTCAATTAATTGCATTTCACAATTGGGTCATGTGAGGAGTCCGCGGTTGGACGGCGTTGTGGGGGAGAATCATTGCATAATAGACGCTCAGCAGCCAGTACAGCAGCTATACCGAGGCTTCTTGTTTCACGAGGAATAACAGGCCGGGATAATACTTCCCATTTTTGACAAGACACAAGTTTTGGGGCGTGCTGCTAGTGAGTATTTTGGGGGATTTTAGGTGAGTTTTATTAAGTTCTATGTCCAATTTACACCCATGAGCCGAAACTCCAATTCAGGGTGGTTTTTTTTTTTCCTTTCCTTTTTCTTTCCCGTCTGATCATGAGTCTGATCTCATGCTTTAGAATTGGTGTTGCTGTGAGTCTTTCCCCTTCAGTCCCCTCCACTTTCTTCATCTTCGCACCGAATGGGAATGCAACTGTGAGGAGTGGGCGAGTACTGGCTCAACGCCTTCGCAAAGTTGGCTTCCCATTCTTCTCGGGCAAGAGACGATTGGGTCGTTGATGCTACCCAGGTTGTCTGCATCTCGGTTAGTAACTGTATGGTCAGCTGAAGCTGGGGGGCACCCACTGTGCTTGTTAAGGAGTTCCCCAACAGTGTACCGCTGAGAGGGGGCACTGCGTCACCGTGGATTAGGAGACGAGACCTCAGGATAGATTGAATATCTTCTGAGGGCCACGGCCTTACCTGCTGCGTTTCGAAGCTAAGTATGTCAGCCTCGCTGAGAGGACGGGGACTGGGGACAAGAGTCTGGCCCCAGGAGAGAAGTGACGCCGCCACGACCAGTGTGATATCGATCTCCTTGTCCTCTTTGTCCTGGAACAGAAGGCCTACGCGTACAGAGTCCCGTATCTCCTCTTCTGTAACATGGTGAGGCTCATGTCTGCTTCCGTAGCAGGAAGGCCAATGCGTACATATGGTGTTCCTGATCTCATCGACGGAGACAACACGGACGCGTGTGACTGGGCCGTAAATCAGCCACTCCTGGGGCAAGCTTGTCCACCCCAAATCGGGAACGTGGATAACGGGCCAGGAATATGACAAGTCCACAACAGCTACAAAGCCTGGGCCCTCGTTCATTTCCCATTGGAGCTCGCCGAAGCTGCCCATGGAAAACCATACGGCCGTGGCTAAATCCGCGGTCCAGCTGGTAAATGGAGTTTGGAAAAAGTCACTCCCAATGTGCTTGGAAGCGAGTGCCGTAACTGCGACCTTGGAGAGTTCATCCAGGTGCGATGGAAGGCTCGGGGGCTCTCGACTTACCTGGGTGTTCGAGGCCGGCAGGAGGTTCTGCCACGCAAATGGGTAAACTCCCCGGGGAGAATTCAAGCCCAGCGCAGTGGCGCGGGTTCCAGAATGCCAGCCCCTGAACAGGACACGGGGAAGGTTGTCCCGCCTGAGCTTATATTTGTCGAATCTGGTGCTGGATAATTGATCCATCTTGAGAAGATTTTGCTTTCCTATGCGATTTTACTCGTCTTTGGCGGAGACGATTTCCGAATTCTCGCTCAGGCCGGGTGTGCCCAGATTTTATATACTCAGGAACGGTAGAAATATGGTAACGTAGAACAATGCAATTGTGTCTAACAACATAGTCCTGATGATTTCCATCAGGGATACTAACAATCTCATTGTTATACTAAGTCTCCATTAACGGGCAATATCATTGTTCTAAGGAATGCCAGAGGGTGTTATGTTTTCTTTGTACAAAGATTGAGGCCCCATGGGAAAGCAGGAACATTTGAAGTCTTCATTAGCGAGAGAGGGCATTTCACATATGCCGTGTCTTTTTTCTCTTTTCTAACACTGCTATGAACAGTCCTCCTGTCTTCCAGCTACTGCATTTGAACATCGTAGGCCTCCTTCACAGTCCTCTCCTGGTGGGGTGGTCACGTCTCTTTAATTTGTCGCATGAAATCTCCAAGAGCTTCACCGTACAGATCCAGTGGTGGAAAGCAAAATTGTTTAAGTAATTGAGCACCCTTGCTAAATTCGTAGAAAACAATCATAACCAATAAAGAATTGATATGGTTTGTCTTTCCACCTTTGTGGTTGATCGGATTTGATTAGACTCAAGCCATGCAATTTGTAGTGTACTGACCCAGGTCTTTGCATGCCTCCTCTATATGCTCTATGTTTGAGGAGCAATTTTTGTGGTGTGGCATCGCGTTAAGTCTCTTACACTCTGTCACAGCACATTGTTGTAGTATAGACTTTTAAGTAGACAACAATAATGAAAACCGCTTAGCTGCACTGTCATAGTCTCAGGAATTGATATAGAACAAAGTAAGGTACCGCATGGAAGTCTCTTGCGCATAAAGAAAATGTGAATCAATAAGGGCTGCTATCATTCTCTTTGAGATCAAGGTCGGCCACAATTCTTTGTTTTCATGGCCCATGGACAAAAGAAGCATCAGGTCGATTGTAATTACGGCCAGACTGTATCATTCTGAAATTTACATGGAGTGGAACAAGATACAGCGAATCTTATTCACCAGCCGACATTCACTCCGTCACGTTGCAGATGAAATGAAATCGGTTTGAAAGTACGAGCCGTCATCGGATCTTGCTTACCTGGGAGTAGTAGGTCGATTCCCGCTCTTGATGTAGGTTCGTCTTGCAACGATGCAGCGAGTGTCGGCCTCAAAGTGGATTATTGCCTCGAATAAAGTAATCACGTGAGAAGGTATTACGAGACGTCATGAACTTCTATCATTACAACAGTTCTATTACAGTATACCACTCCCATGATCTCGTCCTTCCCCGGATTACCGAGGTTCATCAATCTCCAGCAAGAGGAAGCGCCTGCTTTACTCCATGTAAACGTTATTTTTGTGCGTGTATGCATATACTCCATCTCTCATGCGGCTTGCTTAGTGCTATATTGGCGAGTAAGACGTCTCGAGTCACAGCGCCCGCCCGCTCTCTTATTCTCACCCGCTGAATTTTCCTTGGACTCATCATCCCCGTTGCCCATGAACTATTAGGCCGCTCCAAAATGCACCGGTCATGCATCTGCATTTGAGCTCCTTAACGACCTGCCATGACAATGCAAGGCTACCCTCTACTTGGCCATGACATCGACGTAACGCCCACCTTTCTTCTTGCCTTTGGCGCCAGCGCCCTTGCGTGGTACTGCTGCCCCGAGGAGATCATCAATACTGCTGGCGTTGCTCATACTTGTGGCGGGCCTACTGGGCGGTGCAGATGGCGGTCCACCAGCCACACTGCTCGCGTTCGAGACCGTGCGCACCATAGACGGTGGCAAAGCCGATGCTGGGCCAGACAGGTTCGGTGATGAAGCAGCGCTCACTGGCGGCGTGGGTCTCAGTGGCGGCGCAGAGTTCGAGGTGCCTGGTGGTGGGGGTGTTCCAGCACCGGCCGGTCGAGGAGTCCCCCGGGGAGGCGGGGGTGTAGCAGACTTCGGGGCGCTCTCTTCCGCGCCGGCGGCCTTGTTAACCCAGCGCTTCTGGTCAGGATCATAAACAAAGCTGGACTTCTCTCCAAGCTTGGCACGAATCGGTTTGTTGGGTGAATTCTCCAGCGATTCCTTCTTCGCGCCGCCGCCGCCAAACCATGAGGTCAAACCCCATCCCTTCTTGGACTTGGCCGCTTTCTCAGCTTCGGCTCGTTTGGCTGGGCTTTTGTCAGTAATTGAAGACTCGCCAGAGTAAAGACCGCGCCGGGCGCACTCACCTTCCTCTTCCGCGACCTTGCGGAACATCTCCTCGTTCTCCTTGTCCTTCTCCGACTTGGACTTCTCAGCTGGTGTCATCGAGGCCATAGAGGGGAAGCCGTCATCATCGTCGTCCATGAAACTCTTTTTCTTTGGCTTGGGCTCATCTGCGTCTTCCCTGTTGTCATTATCTGTATCTGGGTGTGGTAGATACGATGGAGGCTCGAAGCCCTGCGGTTGGTATGAAGGAGGTTCATAGCCGCCACTCGATCCTTGATGCTCAGTCTCAGCTGGCTCTTGTCCCACTGAGTTCATGGATGGTGGTTCGTAACCGTAGGATGGGGGCTGATATCCCATTGAAGGCTCGTGCATGCCATCATTGCTAGTCGCGGTGTGCTCAGCGGCAGGAGCAGCAGGGGTGTACTGTGACAAATTGTTTACTGCTGGTGCTGAAGGCGCGTATGGTGACGATTCTTGGGAAAAGGATGGATAAGGTGAGAAGCCCGGAGTCGTTGGGACGGAATTGCGTGACAGCGAAGGGGCTGAAGACGCCGTGCTGATACCCGGTCGAGCTGGCTGGTAAGGAGACTGGCTGGAAATCCCGAGGCCCGGATCAGGAAGATGCTGTGCTGGTGTGGATGCGTGGTTAGGGGTGTATGCGTTTGCGTGGCCTGCTTGAACATCAGACGACGGTCGTCGAGGCTCGTAAGAACCTCGATTATACTCCCCAGACGTCCGCTCCATAGATGAGCGTCCCATTGGTGTATACGACGAGCTGGGTTCGTAGGGAGATGGGGCAGCAGCAGGCTGACCTGAACTAGGCGCATATCGTGACGATGCCCTGGTTAATTGAGGAGACATCGATGGCGCAAGCGGAGCAACTCCAGCTGCAAACCCATTAGGTGATCCAAACATCTCCATGCCCGTAGCATTGGACGCAGACGCCGGCCTACTAATGGTCGGCGTCCCACCGGCGATGCGGCCAAAAGGACCAGACTCCTCACCAAGCTTGGGAGAGCCTTGTCCAGGAGCCTCATTCTCGTCACCGGCTACGAACTTGTTGAAGCGGCTCCACATGGAGTCAGACACTTTGTTCATGCTCGGCTTAGAGATCCAAGAGCCCGAAACCTCTTTGTGAGGGCTTTGAACAATTCTCTGTCGCAGATCCTCAACTGACGCCTCCAATAAGACATGGTGATATGGGGACCTTCTGGTCTGAGCGCTCATATCCTTCGAGATAATGTCGCAGTATTGCATTGCCTTGTCTCTGAAGCCATACTCAGCCAGAGTCATGGCGTGCTGTAGTTTGTAGACCGCAAGATGAGGAACTCCAACCGCATATTGCGGTGCTCCAGAAAGGCTGAGCCCATATTCATACACCTCACTGAGTAGAAGTGCCTCGGTCTCTTTGAAAAATTGTTGGGCCTGTTTCCGGTGATCCGCACCAACGAGCACAAATTGGGCCTGAGGGTCGTCAAGCCCACCGAACACGGTCGCAGCCCTAGAGAACAGGAAGCATATGTGGGCCGCCTCTGCTCTACCATACTCCGAAAGCAGATTCCCAAGCGAGCTAAGAGCCTGGACATCGCCGACACTCCTGTTGCTCAAAATGAGGGTCAAAGTCTCGCGCCACTTCTCAAGACCTTCTACGCCAGCACTTGTTGAATGTGACGTTGATGCAATCAACTGTACCCCTGCCCGGGCGTGTGTAGGCACGAGCTCGTCAACACATTCCGCGTGATTGCCAGACAAAACGGCATAGAGTGCAGCGAGTGATTCGTTATTTCGCCCAGGAAAGTTCACCTCTTTCTTGATGAACTCCTGTGAGACTTTGTGGTAAAGCTCTGGAGAGACGGTATTGGCAATCAGTAGAGCGTGGCCCCATAGGCGTTTGTCTGCAGCGTCCCAGACTGCCTTTTCCCTTTCACCAGCCATGAGAGACTTTTTGAGCTCCTGTACGGTAACCGGGTCCACGGAATCAGACTGAATTTGCGTTGCAGACGCTTCGCCGGAAAAGCTGCCGAAGTTGGCACCAGTAGCGTAGATAGGAGATGAGAGCTTGTCTTGTCCAATTGTCGTGTCGGAGAGGATGTCACGAACGGCCTTTTCCACCACTGGATTACCCTCGAGCACGCCGTCATTTTCGACGAATGCTCTCAATATTTTCCACAACAGCACACGCTCAGTAGCACGCTTGTCCTCGTGTGATAAATGAGGTTGGAGCGTTGAAGTTGGCAGACCCTGCTCGAGCTCTTGAACACCGGCCGTGAGCCAAGCAACAATCTCTTTCTTCTTTGACTTGCCCTTGAGTGGCCCAGGAAACTTGGCAAGACGTTCCTCCAATGGTTGGATGTCCTTGATAGTCTTGATCGTGACCTCCCCAGGGCTGCGAACGATCATTGGAGCAGGTTGATTGACGCCATACCTCGGAACATCAACTGGGAAAGAGGTCACAACCATTCCACCGCTACCCCAGCTTATCAAGGGACAGCCTCTCCATCTCTGTAGAGGATCATGTTCACGACCGTCTGTAGGCGGGATGAGATTTAATTTCTGCGACATGCCTCTAGGTCGTGTGGACACGGCTGGCGTGGGACCTGCTGCCACGCCGTTGGGCGACATCACATTAGCTATCGACGGCGGAGATGGACCATATGCCGAGGAAGGCCGCGGGACCATTTCTGAAGCCTTAATGGGAGACCTCAAACCAGACATGGCTCCAGGTGATCCGGTGTTGGACCTTGGGGGAGGTACGATTCCAGTGACAGGAGCCGGGCCGTACGATATCTTCCGCTTCGGCGCAGACATTATATCTGGGTTATAGGTCGAAGTCATTGCTGGGGATCTCTGCAGGCTGTCTGGTGCAAATTGGCTCTGCTGAAGCTCACGGGTCGGGGCGCTCTGAGCAGCAACCATGCGGGGAGGCCCGCCAACTGCTAGTTGCGCAGATGGATCTTCTTCCTCGACTTCGCGCGTAGGAGGTAAAGATGACATCCTATTTAGCCTGGGTTCGTGCGAGGCCGAATTATTGCGGCTTGAATGAAGCCCACCTTCGCCAGGCCCGGGTCTCTGACGATCATGGCTGACTTCGAAGTTTGCCAATGGACTGGACGTCCTGGGCAGATGAGGCAATACGGTAGGTGGTGTTGCTGCAGGACGTTGGGCAGGGGGCGCAGGGGAGTACCGATTCATCGGAGGAGGTGCTGGGCCGCTTGGCACGGAGCCCTGAGGCGGTGCTGGGGAGTATCGTGACAAGCTCGGGGGAGGCCCGCTTGGATCAGCAACCGGTCCAGTTGGCAGTGCAACATACGGATTTGTTGGCGCGGGTGGTAATAATTTCGGGATATCTGGGGCGGTTGGATGGGTAGGCATCGATAATCCTTGAGGAACTGCAAGTGTAGACGACGGTGGGGGATGCGAGGCTTGGGGAGGCCCACTGAAGCTGGGTTGTGAGGGTGAGGGTTGACTCTTGTTGCTCGTCCGCGAAGCAGGCCGTACTTTATGAGACGAAGGCAGGTCTTCGAAGAAACTGGCTTTGGGTTTGAGTTGTTGTGGACGTTTGGTGTCTAATGGCGCCTGGCCTGGATGAACTGATGACTCCGGTGATATATTCGGCGTGTAACTCTGCACCTGATCAGCAGCTGGGGGCACGGAGCTCTGAGCAGGCACCGGCAGAATCTCTGGCGCAGGAGGTCCCTGGCTATACATGCTTGAGCTTCTTGGAGGGGCTGAGGGTCTGGATACTGGCGCTGGTGACGCACGATGCATCTGTTGTAGACTGGCTCGTTTCTTGGGTTTGACGACTTCCATCGGAAGGTCGTAAGGGGAATGATAACCGCCCTTGGCTTTATCGACGAAGCTCTGTGCCTTGTTGACCGCAGGTGGCCTGACAGTTTGTACGCCAAACGGCGCCGTTGCTGAGTGTTGCAGGGGTGGAGGCTGGACAGCATAAGGATTTGCGGCAGCAGGAGGGGCCAGGGAGACCGGGTTAAGAATCTGCGGTTGTGGCAGTGCAGGTGAAGCGCCCGGGATATACGGATTGGGTGGTTGAGCTGCGCTGGGTTGTGTTGTGTTCGTAGGCAGGTACCTATTGCCAGCATTTGAGGCTGCTGTGGCGGCCGGTTGATTGATGCTCGAAGATGGCTGAGAAGGCTGCGGAATTGGCGTGTCTTCATCCTCGAGGAACCCTTCATCGTCATCGAGAAAGAACGCGGATGGATCCAATGTTTTCTGCTCTGAAGTGCCCGTGACAGGCTCGTCCTCGAGTAGGAAGCCGTCGTCGTCATCACTTGCAAAGGCCTCGGACCACTTTGCAGCGATATCTTCGCCGCGGGGTTCCTGGATTTCTCGGTCCCCAGAATCGGGGGCTCCTACTAGGACCGCTTCCTCTGTCGGATTCGTAGATTCTTGAGAAATAGGTTCGAGCCGCTCTTCGTCTTCCTCTTCCAGTGTATCCTCGACAAGACCACCGACACCTCTAGAGCCGGTCGTGTCGAGGCCGTCGAGCACCTGCATCGTCGACTTCCTTTCTAGCTGACGGGGTGAGAACTCAACAGTCTCTGGCTTGACTTCGCCCGCTGCAACCTGATCGAAAAAGTCATCTCCCTCCCCATCCTGAGAAAATGGGTCTTGCGCGTTACTGGATTCTGGCTGTTCCGTATCTCCGGCTTCTTGGTGATTGATGAGAGGCAGGCCCTCGGCATATCTAGCGTCTGAAGCCTCGTCCTCCGGCGCTTGCAAATCGCCCCCTTGGGTGATGAAACCTGCTTCCCCATCGTCGTCTCCCCAGAAGTTATCCTGTTGCAGCGCATTGTCTGCATGTGACATTGAGCTTTCCTCGTGTTCGTGGGACTCGGACTCCTGCTCTATTTCATGAAGTACATCTTCGGCTTGGTTTGCAGGAAGCGGTTCGACTACTTCGTCCACGTGGTGTTCAGTCTGTGGTACCACGGGAAACGAGTTGGTCCTCTCGTTCGGCGGCATGTACCTGTTGAAAAGATCGGTCTCTGCTCTGGGCAAACTCCACTCGGGTTCATCGTCGTCGATCCAAGTCGGTTCTTGCGAGACGGTGCGCGCGAACGAATCGTTGCTCACATGCTTGGGTGCCGACGAAGGCAGGTTTTGCGGCTCTTGAACCGTTTCGGCCTGAGCTTGGGCGACCTCGTCGGTTTCTGTTGTCTCAACCACATCGGCTGGCGTCTCTTGGTCGTGATGCGCAACAGGCTCCGGTTCTCGGGACAGCGCGTCTTCAGATTCGAGACCATTCTCAAGCTCTGGCTCTCCAAGTCGCACTGGCATATCGGCCTGTGGCTCCGCTGTTTGCTTCCGCGGGCTGCCAGCCTCGTAATTTGGGAACCATTCATCTGCCACTGAGCTCTCACGGGTCCGAGGTATATCAACCACAGGTTCTGGCACCAAGGAAGGTTCGGGTTGCGCGCTGGAAGCAGCTTCGGGCGGCGGGGTGTAAGGTTTGTCCGACTCGAGTGTGTGGGCTCCGGCCGCAACATCCGCAGAGAAATTCGGCATCATGGCTGGATGCCATGCGGCCGTCGGACCATCGGATGACATATTGCTTGACGATTAAATAGGTATCAAAAACTCAAGGCGTAGTGGAGGCAGACACGGCAATCGCGAACAGGGTGTATATGGCGCTGGGAAAGCTTATTGTTGTCAGCATGCGAGCCGAGTTGGAGGCGGATTCGATCACGAATGACGGCCTTGTCGACCCCAAGGTACAAGACACATCGAGTCGATTGCGATATGCTTGATGTGCTACCCTGGTAGAAGGCAAGAAGGAGTGTGACAGAAGATGCATCTTACATGTATAGTACAGTAAATTCAGATACGCTGCAAGCATGCAATCCCTAGAAGCAGTGCTTCATCTTGTGTAAAAGGTTGCCGAGGCACTGGCCAAGTCTATGTAGTTCGTGTCTCGTGATGGCGACAGGGAAGGGATGGGACGGCAGAGTCCACAGTAAAGACAAGAGCGGGCCTCACTTGAAGAGGAGTTGCGGGTAGATAGTTTGAAGAAGAAGAAGAAGCAGAGCAGATGGAGTGGGTAGGGTGCTTCGCAGTACTGCACGGTGCGATCTGGGTGAGGTTGACTTGAAAGCTGGCCTGGACTTTTTGCAGAAACACGCTTGCCACGCTCGCTTGCCTGCCTTGCTCGATACACTTGTGCAAATGCGACCGTGGCTCTCACTTCCTCCGAGCCAGCCAGGGAGCTTACAACATTGACAGGGGGGGAGGGGGGCGTGCAGACCACAGCACCCGGGAACCTATCTTTAGTGTCTAAGGCTACGGCCAAGACCCCTGGAGATGCATACGTAGGTACTGGTTAAGTAATAAGCCATGCACACAGGGAGTGCATTTGTGCTACCATTTGGTCTTGTCACAGGCAGTGACGTCCCGCGGCGTGGTCCCAAAGCTCAGCTGTCCTCTTGTCTGTCACCTGTCCTCGTCTCTGTCGATCGTTGGCCGAATTATTTTGACAGGCACCAACTCATGCACACCATATACGCAGTAATCGATACACCAGCTGTTTGTCCTTCATTGAGTACAGTCTCTAGGCCAGGATCTTCACTTCAAGATCTCTATTCCCCTGCTGGCCGGCGAAGCGAAGAGGATCCGATACCCACATACACAACACACCGCAGCGCAGCACAGCACAGCACGCGCCAGGTCCGCCTCAGATCAGCGACCCTGCAAGTGCAAGTGGACTTCGAGAATGACAGCATCCAGCTCCAGTCTGGGCACGACCACATGAGAGCTAGAGGGCTGCCACTTCACCCGGCCCACGCCCCAAGATAAATCATCTCTGCTCCCGCCCATATTAGGACCCCGAGGCAAGTGGGCTACTCAAACTCGCCTGCCTGCGGGATGCCTTCTCCAACTCCATACCACTCTAAAGAGCCTCCAGATTCGCCTGCCGATGATTCCGACTCCGACCTCGAACTCGAACTTCAAGAGCTTGACCCTCTCCCCGCCGATGAGCCCCGCAATAAGTCAGGGCTTTTAGGACACGATCGCGAAGCTGCTGAACAGAGGGCCCCAAGGATAGCCCTGCGCAACCTTCGTATGGGGAGCCTGCGCCGCAAGGGGAAGTCATCCAGAGGCTATCCTGGCGCTGGTGGAGGCAGAGATAGTGGGCTAGACGACGCAGCCGCCCTGCTAGGAGACGGCGATGGCGACGGCCAGTCCAGCCGTGAGAACTCCGGCGAGGATGCCCCTTTCCTACGAGAGCATGACGACCGCTCCCGCCGTGCCAACGGCCAAAAGAAGCGGCCGAGTTCGTCCAACGGCTTGCGTCTGCCCAGCTTCATGTCGTCCACCGGGTCGCAACGCCATGAGGAAGATGAGCAGGATCAGGAGGAAGACGACCCCTCGGCATCCAGGCTCGTCGCCGTCGGCTCTGCTCAGTCGACTCGTTTCCCGCCGAACCTAGTGTCGAACGCAAAGTACACCGCCTTCACCTTTCTTCCTATTACATTATATAACGAATTCTCATTCTTCTTCAACATGTACTTCTTGCTCGTTGCGCTTTCACAGGCGATACCTGCCTTGAGGATTGGTTACCTTTCGACTTACGTTGCGCCTCTGGCCTTTGTTTTGATGATTACAATGGGAAAAGAGGCATACGATGACATAGAAAGAAGGCGCAGAGACAACGAGGCCAACTCAGAACCATATGCTGTGCTAGCTTTTGACGAACCTGGCCACTCTGCCACTTCAAGCCGCCCAAAGAGAACACTGAAGTCAACGTCCAACCGAAAAGGGCGAAAGGGGAAGATGCCTGAAAGAGACCGGCTTTCCGACATTCAAGAGGAGGAGGAGCAAGCCGAGGGTGCCGGGCTTCGCAGAGAGCCTTCTTCACAGGTCCGCGACATAAGTAAAAAGTCGCGTGACCTGAAGGTTGGTGATGTCTTGAAGCTAGAGAAGGGCCAAAGGGTGCCCGCTGATGTGATCATCCTGAAATGCTTGTCCGGCGATGTCAGTGCAGGAAACGACATTGAAGTGCCTCAGAAGACCGAGCCAGACCTCCTGGGCAGTATTGATGAGTCAGGAGAAAGCAGTGCTGATCCGCCTGCGAGCAGTGAGCCTGAGCAGAGCTCAGGGCCTGGCGGAGAAACTTTCATCAGGACTGATCAATTGGATGGTGAGACTGATTGGAAGCTTCGTATCGCATCACCTCTGTCTCAAAACTTGGCCATCGAGGAGCTGGTCCGTCTGCGGGTTACTGGTGGCAAGCCAGACAAAAAAGTCAACGACTTTGTCGGCACTCTTGAGCTCCTCCCATCAAGACAGGAGGCAATGGGCAACACCGCCAGCGTTCAGGGCGGGGACAATCTGTCAAGCACAGCACCCTTGTCAATAGACAATACTGCGTGGGCAAATACAGTCATTGCGTCCCACGCAACCACATTGGCTGTGATCATCTACACGGGCCCTCAGACCCGGTCCGCTCTTTCGACAGCGCCTTCCAGATCCAAAACTGGACTCCTTGAGTATGAAATCAATTCACTAACTAAGATTCTCTGCGCCTTGACTCTCGGCATCTCGATCATCCTCGTCGCACTAGAAGGGTTTGAGAACGTGCCCGGCAACGTTTGGTATGTCAAGATCATGCGTTTCTTGGTCTTGTTCTCGACGATCGTTCCCATCAGTCTCCGAGTCAACCTTGACATGGGCAAGAGTGTATACTCTTGGTTCATCCAACGTGATCCTGATATGCCGGGTGCCGTGGTTCGAACTAGCACGATTCCAGAAGATTTGGGTCGCATCGAGTATTTGCTGAGCGACAAGACGGGCACCCTGACTCAGAATGAAATGGAAATGAAGAAGATCCACGTAGGAACTGTGTCCTATGCCAACGAGGCAATGGACGAGGTTTCGGCATATGTGAACCAGGGGTTCCAAGCCCCCTTGTCCACAGATCCATCGACTAAAGGCACGCTCATCACACCTTCCTCGACATTCACCGCCACAACCAATGCTGGAGCCACACGTACACGTCGAGAAATTGGCACAAGAGTGCGCGATGTGGTACTGGCATTGGCACTATGCCACAATGTCACTCCTACCACGGACGAGGAAGATGGCAAGATGGTCACAGCATATCAGGCGTCGTCTCCTGACGAGATCGCCATCGTAAAATGGACAGAAGCTGTTGGATTGCGACTTTCCTATCGTGATCGCAAAAGCATGATGCTTGAGTCGTCTGAGACCGGCCGGACGATTGTTCAAGTGCGCATACTCGACGTTTTTCCTTTTACATCCGATGGTAAGAGGATGGGGATTGTCGTTCAATTCTTTGAACGATCAGGGAGCCTTCCAAGTGTCAAGGACGGCGAGATCTGGTTCTACCAAAAAGGCGCAGACACAGTCATGAGTACAATCGTGGCTGCAAACGACTGGCTGGACGAAGAAACCGCCAACATGGCTCGAGAAGGCCTGCGAACACTAGTAGTGGGCCGAAAACGACTCTCGCCCGATGAATACCAGGAGTTTCAGTCCAAGTACCAGGAAGCATCTCTTGCCATTGGTGGCCGTGATACAGGCATGCAGAAAGTTGTCTCGCAGTATCTGGAGCGCGACCTGGAGCTTCTTGGCGTCACAGGTGTGGAGGACAAGCTGCAAAGGGATGTAAAACCATCACTGGAGCTCCTCAGGAACGCGGGCATCAAGATCTGGATGTTGACAGGCGACAAGGTGGAGACAGCTCGTTGCGTCGCTGTGAGTTCCAAGCTCGTCGCACGCGGCCAGTACATCTACACCGTTGCCAAGATGAAGCGCAAAGACCATGCACAAGACCACCTCGACTTTCTTCGGAGCAAGGCAGACTCATGCCTCCTTATCGACGGTGAAAGTCTTGCATTATTCATCACACACTTTCGTACCGAGTTCATCTCCGCGGCCGTCCAACTGCCCACGGTCGTCGCGTGTCGGTGCTCGCCCACACAGAAGGCCGAGGTCGCAAAACTCATCAAGGAATTCACCAAGAAGCGCGTGTGCTGTATTGGTGATGGTGGCAATGATGTGAGCATGATCCAAGCCGCAGACGTCGGTGTGGGTATTGTGGGCAAGGAAGGTCGGCAAGCAAGTCTTGCCGCAGACTTTTCTATCGAGCAGTTCTACCATCTGACCAAGCTCCTTGTATGGCACGGTCGAAACAGCTACAAGAGGAGCGCCAAGCTCGCTCAGTTCGTCATCCACCGTGGCTTGATCATAGCCGTCTGCCAGACCATGTACAGCATTGCCATCAAGTTCGAGCCTGAGGGCTTGTACAAGGATTGGCTCTTGGTCGGATATGCGACCGTGTACACCGCCATGCCGGTCCTGTCCCTCGTCCTGGATAAAGACGTCGACGAGGAGCTGGCCAACCTCTACCCGGAACTGTACAAGGAATTGACCTCCGGTCGGTCTCTTTCGTATCGGACGTTCTTCGTCTGGGTATTCGTATCGATCTATCAGGGCAGCATGATTCAGGGCCTGTCCCAGCTGTTGACTGAGGTCGACGGACCCAAGATGGTCGCGGTCAGCTACACGGTACTGGTGCTGAATGAGTTGCTCATGGTAGCAATTGAAATCACGACGTGGCATCCAGTCATGATCATATGCATCG
Organism: Diaporthe amygdali; assembly: GCF_026229845.1. NCBI lineage: Eukaryota > Fungi > Ascomycota > Sordariomycetes > Diaporthales > Diaporthaceae > Diaporthe > Diaporthe amygdali. Next base: position 621,930 of record NW_026517034.1, read on the forward strand.
TCGGGACCTTCCTGATGTTCGTCGGCTCGATTCCGTTCCTGGGCGGCTACTTCGACCTTGCCTTCCTAATAACCTTGTAAGCATTCCTCTGGTCCCTCGATAATTTTTTTCTTCGATGTGACACTGGCTAACCATGCACGTAGGGGTTTCTATTGGCGGGTCCTGGCGATCGGCGCGATCTCGCTCATCCCGCCGTATGCTGGAAAGCTGATCAGGAGAACTATGAAGCCCCCATCGTACCGAAAGGTACAAGGGATTTGATCTGTTTGATATGACTTCGTAGACTTCTTGAACTTACTGCTCTTCCGCTGTTCTTCTTTGTCGTTCTCCGTTGATTGCTGCACGCATAGCTTTGGCGTTTGGTTCACAGCAGTGGGTGTCTCTAGAACGATGGTCTCGTTGTTTTTATTTGTATAGGTCTATTTTGCAGAATGAGACTGCTGGTGAAGTCTATTTGTCCCAATGCAGCAACGCCGAACATGATTATCAGTATTACCCCGTGATTGCTCCCCAGCAGGCCGCCTCTGTTCCACGATCGGCTCGACGACATGACAAGTCCCTATTATTGTTTGAGTACAAGCCAGTCTCTCCAGGCCTCCGGGCTCTTCTCCATGAGCTTGCGGACGAGCCCTCCCACGGGACCCTGTCGCTCAGCTCCATCCGCCCATACCTTACGTCCCACGTATGCGCTGACGAAACCGTCTGGCCCTGATATCATGAGCAGGTGTTTGCCGCTTGCGCCCTTGTCACCACACGCACACTCCCTCATAGTTGTCCCGGACCCGCCCTGGCCCTTCAACCCGTCCTCGCCGGCGTCAGACTCGTGCGTGCTATGCTGGAGCTGCCGCTGCGAGTGAAAATAACACGGCGCCCGCAATACAGACGCGACCAATGCGGTCGGTGGTGGCAGTGTGCGCGTGTACTGGACTGCCCTCGTGACATCTGCGGTGCTGATTGCGCCGCCCTCGTCGTCCGCGACGCACCTAAACTCTAGCTCGTGGCCCCGAGCCCTGTACGCGGCCTGCAAATCCCGCAGCTCCTGCACCACAGGATGACCGAGTCCGTCAAAGTCGCGATCCTCGCGCGGCGCAGACCCGCCGGCGACGGCAGAAGACAATCGCCCCCAGAAACCCTTCACCTCCCCCGGAAGCCGCGGACACCCGGCGCAGTCGGCCCGCGCCCTGTTCGCCCAAATAATCTCCATCGACACCTTCCGCCCCTTGCCCTCCCGCGCGGAGAGCAGTAGGTGCCGCGCCGCCTGCAGCGCGGGCGCGATTCCCGTGCCCCCGGCCAGGAACACCACGCGCTCCCCCGCCGCTCCGAGCCTCGCGTCAACGTCGAAGCCGAGGTGTGGGCCGCGCAGCCAGACCTCATCGCCTGGCCCCAGCCGGGACAAATACGTCGACATCTCGCCGCCATCGTACCTGCGGACGAGGAAGCGCAGGGTCGCCTTGGGGCCGTCACCATCACCGCCGGCGGTGGCGACGGCCGGGGGCAGGGGCGTGTAGTTGCGCGCGATCTGCAGCTGCGGCTGCTTGATCTCGACGGACCACAGGCCGTGGGCCCAGGCCCCCTGGATCAGGGTGGCGTTGGTGGCTTGGTGCGGCGTCGGCGCTGAGATAGTCAGGATGAAAGTGGTGGGTGAGGTCCGCTCTGTGGAGACGACCTTGAAGGGGACGAAGCTCTCGCCGTTGAGGACGCCTTTGGGCGTTCCGCTGCCAACGTCGGTTGTGGCGCTCAAGAGGGCTGCGCCCAATATGGCGATTGTCAAGATGGCTAGTGGTCGGCCAGTTCGTGTCTTTTTCTCATGGTTCTTTGGACTTGCCGTGTTGCGCTTCAACGTGGTGCTTGCGAAGCCTCGTACGGGGCCCCTTGGGCGGGCAGGATAAGATGGAGCGCTGAGTCTCTCCTCTTGGTACTGTGGAGTGGGTGTGGTGGTGTATGTAGATAGTCCGCGAACTGGTTGTCCCAAGCCTGCGCACCGTAGTTGGGGCCGCACGCCTCTAGATAATCTAGTAGACGGGACTACGTCTGCAAGGTTACGTACCCGACATAGCATTGCCGACCTCGTCAGCTTCAGGCTTGCCATGCTTAGAAGCAACGGCTCGACCGCAGCTGCATTGGCAATGTCGTCTAGATGCCGAGGTTGACGGAGAGATCGAAGGTTAGTCAATGGTTGATTCCAGAGCTGCGGTTTTTGGCGACAATCACGTGCGCTACAGCACTGTCTGCTCTTCGGTCAGATACTTTAGGCCTGAAGGAATGAATACGAGAGTGGAACTATGTTTGGCCTTTTCAAGAATTGTGAATACTATGCCTCTGTTAGAAAATAAGTTGGGATTCGAACCTGGCCTCGACGAAAGTTTGAAGTGCTGAAAATTACGTTGCGTATTTTACAGCCTGAGTAGCACCGTCTCCCAAAGTAATGACGTTTTGGATATATTCTATCATCTCTATAATCTCAAAATCTCGCGATTTTGTTTAATACCGCCTCGGAACATGTTTTCGATGACTCGTCCTTGCCCCACTGTCTCTTGTATGATACCCTGAACATGCTTTGGCTCAACCCGACCATACCATATGCCATGTCCAGCCAGAGGATGTTTGTCTCCACTGGCCATTTTCAAGGAAGGTGGCAGATAAATGATGATGTTGCCAGCGAATTTGTGACCCCCAATGTGAGATATAAGCCCAACGCGTGCCGCCAGGGCCGGTTTCTGAACCGGGCCTGTGATGGCTTCGGCGTCACTCGAGGCATCGATCACAACAGGACCACGAAGCACCTCGACTCCCTGGTGAGCTAGCTGAGTCTCAAATTCACTCCTGAGCACCGGGCCCATCACGCCGCAGCGCATGTCTCTCCCTCCATGACCGCAAATAAGAACCAAGATGTCCTCGACGTCCCTCACACCCGGGAGCAGCTGGCCATACATTGGCTTGCGCGTCAACCTGTCGCGATGTATAGGCGACAGACCATCGTGCGCAGAGTGCAGCTTCTCCGGGAGCAAGAAGCCCTTCGCCAGCGCCTCGACACTGTCGAAAGAAACCCTTGGCAGAAAAGGCACATACTTGAAGCTGGGCAGGAGATAGACGGACGTCGAGACAAGCTCCGTCCTCGCGGGGACAGAGGACGCGAAGGATGAGTTGAGTACTGATATGTTGTGAAAAGGCTGTGTAGCGCGGCAGACTTACCGTTAGCAGCGGTTCCCACTCACCTTGGTGGTTCACATGGACTGAACTGCCCGACTCACGTCACTGTAGACACCGCCCCGCCCGAACAACTCCTTTAGATCAGCAGCGAGGTTGTCGCCACTGTTGTCTTCCTCGATCCGCGACGGCCAGTCGTCCTTGCCCGTGCAGATCAGCACCTGCTCGTTGTAATTTGAGATGAGTCCGTTCAGCTTGCCCTTGTGGTCTATCTCGAGCCCGTCTGGCATCGCGGGCGTCGCAGCGCACTCGCATGTTGATGGCGGGCAGGCCGGCACTGTCGTGAAGGCAGGGGCTCTTGACCTCGCGCTGTAGAATCTCTGCAGCGAGTGGGCGAATCGCCGTCTGAAAAGGCGAGACAGGGGCTGGAGCGAGTACAGCGACATTGCAGACTTATAAAGAGATGAGTGCCCTGCGCCTTCGACTTGAAGCGTTCAGATGGTAGTTGTTGAGTGAGCACTTGTCGCTGTGGTTGCCACTGACTGCTCAAGTTAACCCTGGGCTTGCCTGAGCTCGGTCACCGAGGCGCCTCAGGGTTTGCCCCCCCCCCCCAAAGAAAAGATCCAAAGATCATGACGTCCACGATAAACTGCATCTTTACGAGCAACCTGCTCAGGAACCTGAATAGTAAAATGTCGCTCAAGTCATTCGAGGCTGGGATTTCTCCCAAGAGAGGGTCTTCCAGTATTTCATGCCAGGATATTGTATCTCGAAAGATATTACAGTATAGGAATAAAGAGGCCGCAAGATGTAGTCAGTCTTTTTGGACGGAGGAGCACCCGAACGCACAGGCAGCGGAATTCGCTGCGCTTTCATCTGTTTTATTGTTTAAGTTGAAGTTTTAAGACGATCGTTGGATGAATCACTGAAGCGAATATGGGTATAGCTCATGCAAGTCCCGAGCTCTAGCGACTAAGTTGTATATCAGACCGATGAACAACAGTCACCCGAATGATGGATGTTGTAGTACACCGTGCCGCGCCCCTCTTGCATTCCAAGAAGGGGGAAGGCCTAGTACTCTGCAAGTAGTGTTGTCCTTTTCAATTTCTATGGCAGACAAGGGCATTCTAGTACTACCATGTGTCCTTGGTGGGGGCCATTGTTATTTTTAAGGCTCCATAAAACCCGGCATTTTCTCAGAGTCCTGCACTTGCTCAGAAGTGGCTGGGCTTATTTGTGTAGGCCTTGCCAATATGATCACGACCTCATGCCGCCTCGTTTGATTTTATTAGATTACTCGCCCCAAAAACCGCTCCTCAAAATTCCACTACCTCAATCCGACCGAGGCTTCGGTCAGATATCCTGCCACAGTGGATGCACCAAATACGATGGAAATTCGTGAGATCAGACTGGGGCAGGATGTCTGGCATGGTATGGACACATAGTCCTAACCGTCTGACCGAGCTCATAAGGCTGGAAGTGGCGGACTGCGCTTCGTCCGAGTGGTGTGGAGTTTGAAATGGCTGCTTTCCATACTTTTGCAAGGCATTAGAGCAGATCTGATCCCTCAGCCCTGTGTCTCGGGCAGCATCGTGGGTCTCTAAATGATCAAGTTGCGGACCCGCGACAGGCATCTTTCGTCTGTTCATGTCCCAGGGTAGACTCTGCGCTGATTCAGATCCCGACTGCCTCACCAAGGGCCTCATAATGCTTGGGTCACCAACTCGAGGACATCGAAAAAGGCCTCGCGGCTTTGGTCGTCAAACTTGGTGAAGCCCAGACCCACCACGAGTGTCCTTCGGTCATCAGGGTTTCTGAGAGCAAGATGGCTGGCGATTTGAGCGGCGTATAGCTGGCCCACGGTCTCTCTGTCCTGTCCTCCACCACCAAGCAGGGTCTTCGGAGTCAGGTGGAGGGAGGGGAGCGCAGACAGCTCAGCCCTGGGCATGGCCATGTCCACGAGGGCTGGAGACGGGGCAGAAAGCGGCACTTGGACCTGAAAATTATGTTCAGTACATGGAATTTAACGGAGTCTGCTTCGGACCACGGCATACCCATTGCGACAGGCGGCCCTCTTGTGAGATTGTGAGCAGGATCCTGTCGGCGAAGTTGGTGCAAGAGACGTGGGTCTGGACGCCGTTTACTGTCCCGTTTGCCAGTTTCGATGGGGCTGGGAAGGGCTCCTCTCGAATGTCGGTCGATGCTGAAGACGCCATCATGGGCTTGACTTTCCAGGCCTAAGGTAGTGCTTGGGGCAAGCCGGAGATGAGACGTCGGCCTATGCTGACGGAGAAGGCGACGAGATATTGAGACCAAAGGTCGCAGCCGGGAGTGGATATGCGGCGCCCCGCCCCGAAGCTGTCGGCCCGCCCACAAGCCCGGGTCTCGCTGTACTTAGCACGTGCCTAGGTACTGTTCTCCGGCTCGCAGGGGACCCAAAGCTGTGCACCGGTAACTATAGTAATCAAAGTGGGTACCTAAATACACTGGGCATAGATACAAAGGGGAATCTCCCACTGAAAGTTGTCCATGAAGAACTCGAAGCTTATCCCAGATAAGTCATCCCGTAACAGGGTCCAGTAACAGATTACCCTGTAACAGATTATCCCGTGGAAGTTTATCCACGGTGTATACTCCTACAGTTTGCCCACTGAAGGGGGCGGGTTGTACCAAGGCTACGCTGCAGGTGCCAGCTCCACACCATTGGCGCTAACCATAACGACCCCACAAAAAAACAGACCTGGAGCCAGCCTTGAAAGATTTCATCAGAATTTCATGTGAGATGCTCACTGTGAATAGTACAACCGGTGAGAAGTCTTGCATCCAAGCTAGGATTTTTATTCCCACCGGAGCACCATGGCGAAGAAGCACGTGCCGCGGCAAAGAAAACAAAAACACCGGAATCTAGCACGCGACAATCGCCAGGATAGCAAAGACAATGCAGACACTCCAAACACGCAGGAGATCCTCCCTGAGCATGTACAGGAGAAGGAGGCTCGCAAGGCTCGTATGCGTGAGGAGCTGAGGAATCAAGGAGTCAAAGTCAGCAGCAAAAAATCTAAGCGTCTGGATAAGTATATCGAAAACAAGCTCAAGAGAGACGAAAATCGAGAACTCCTGGCCAAGCTCGCTGAGACGAGGGTCGATACCAGTCTTTTTGCGAGCAGTCGCTCGCTAGGCCACAATCGCGAGACAACGCGCGAAGCGCTTTTGAGAGCCCTGAAGGAAACAAAGGCCGGCATTAACACGGATGACAACGAAAAAATTCTGCTCCGGCAACGACGGCCAGCACAGGAGGACAGCCAGAGCGACGACGATGACGATGAGACCCAGGACGAGCACCTTGTCAGGATCTCCGCCTCATTACCGCGACCGACAGCGCCTGCGTCTAAACCTTCAGTAACGGAGGGCGTGGGTTCAGGTCTCAAGCGGCCTCTGGACTTGGGGGAAGATGGACGACCCAAACTTGTGAAACGACAAAAGAGGGGTGGCGTGAAATCTAAAATCCCCATTGCTCAGCAGATTGAACCAGAGAGAATGGAAGTAGAATCCGACGATGAAGCGTGGAATGGCTTCAGTTCTGATGAAGGTGCAGAGGAGTCAGCAAGTGGCAGCGACAGTGAGCAAGAAGACTCGGACGCTGAATCTGAAGATGGGCCGGAAGAGTCAGAATCTAAAGGAAGCAGCGAAAGCGAGAACAGCGACGAAACATCCTCTTCTGATGATGACGATGAAGATGATGACTCTAGCGAAGACTCAGACTCAGACAACAGCGCAGAGCAAAGCAAGCAGAAACAACGCTCTTCAGCTTTCAAGCAGTGGGCCCACCAGCAACGGAACGAGGCCATGGGTTATACGCCTGTGGAATCAGGGACACAGGGCCTCCAAATACCTAAACCAGCCAACTTCACACCCCGGCCGCTTGAGGAGGACCCATTACCCCTCGAGTTGCAGCCAACAAAGAATGTCGACCGAAAGGCTTACAGTGTCACTGTTTCACGGTCTCCCGACATCCAAGAGGCTCGGCTGAAGCTGCCTGTGGTGGCCGAGGAGCAGCGGATTATGGAAGCTGTTCATAATAACGACATTGTTGTTTTGTGCGGTTCCACAGGATCCGGTAAAACTACACAGGTCCCTCAGTTTCTTTTTGAAGCGGGATACGGATCCCGCGACGGCCCAACACCGGGCTTGATCGGTATCACCCAGCCCAGGAGGGTTGCAGCTGTCAGCATGTCAAAACGAGTCGGTCAGGAGCTTGGTGACCACTCTGATAAAGTGGCATACCAGATCCGTTTTGAAGGCACGGTCGATCCAAACACGGCTGTGAAATTCATGACTGACGGTGTGCTTCTCCGAGAAGTGGCTCAAGATATCGCTCTCAGGAAGTACTCAGCCATAATCGTGGATGAGGCTCACGAGCGGAGTGTCAACACCGACATCCTGGTTGGTATGCTCAGCAGGGTAGTCAAGCTGCGAGCAGAACTGTCCCAAGAAGACCCGACAATTAAGCCATTGAAACTGATAATCATGTCCGCTACGCTCCGGATAGAGGATATGACACAGAACCCAACACTGTTCAAAACGCCACCTCCTGTCTTGGAGGTGGAAGGCAGGCAATATCCAGTCACCGTGCACTTCTCGCGGAGGACTCAACACGATTATGTCGAGGAGGCTTTCATGAAGATCAGCAGAGGCCACAGAAAGCTTCCCCCTGGAGCTATTCTTGTCTTCATGACAGGCCAAAATGAGATCACCGAACTTGCGAAGAAACTCAAGAAGGCCTTCACTGGGATGGACTCCGCCGCTGGCCCAAAAGTCAGGCTGCCAGCGAACGTGGCCTCGATAGAGGCAGAAGACATAGATTTTGGTGTCGAGGACGACCGCCACGTACAAGAATATGACGATGGCTTGATTTCTGGCGACGAGGAAGAAGAGGATGATGAGGCTGAATTCGAGATCCCCGAAGAAGAAGGAGAAACAGGCTCAGGCCCCAAGCGGATGCACGTCTTGCCCCTGTACTCGCTCTTGCCCACCAAAGAGCAGATGCGTGTTTTCGAGCCACCGCCAGATGGCTCCCGCTTAGTTATTCTGGCCACAAACGTCGCTGAGACCAGTTTGACCATCCCTGGCGTACGATATGTGTTTGACTGCGGACGATCAAAGGAGAGAAAATACGACTCCTTGACTGGTGTACAGAGTTTTGAGGTTGGTTGGATCAGCAAGGCCAGCGCCAGCCAGAGATCTGGGCGTGCAGGTCGTACAGGACCCGGTCACTGCTACAGACTGTACTCTTCGGCTGTGTACGAAAGGGATTTCCAGGAATTCGCCGAACCAGAATTGTTGCGAATGCCTATCGAAGGTGTGGTTCTCCAGCTCAAAGCCATGAACCTGCAGCATGTGGTCAACTTCCCGTTTCCCACGCCACCAGACAGGCAAAGCCTTCGCAAGGCAGAAAGACTCTTGCACTACCTCTCCGCCGTCAACGATAGCGGACAGGTAACGCAACTTGGAAGAACCATGTCGATTTTCCCCCTTTCGCCACGTTTCTCCCGCATACTTCTTGTCGGCCATCAGTTCGATTGTATCCAGTACACCATTGCATTAGTCGCCGGCCTCTCAGCTGCTGAAGTCTTCCTACAAGAGTCTCACGCCATCCCGCAGCTTGCCACCAAAGAAGACGACGATGAGACCATTCGCACAAACGCGGACGTGATTGCCGAAACTCGCCAAGCTAATGCCCGACGCGCATACAACGCTGTGCATAAGAACTTCTGCTTCCTAGACGACAAAGCCGACGCCATCAAGCTGCTGCAAGTCGTGGGGGAGTTCGCACACGATCCGACTGAGGCGTGGTGCGAGTCGCATTTCGTACGATACAAAACCCTGAAGGAGATCCTGCAGCTAAGGCAGCAAATCGCGGAGCTCCTGCGGACGAACATCGCCTCGTTCGCCGGCCTCTCGTTCCAAGCGAAGCTCCCCGCGCCGTCCATGAAGCAGGTCACCGCCCTGAAGCAGATGGTCGCTGCCGGATTCATCGACCAGGTCGCCATCAGGAACGACAAGGCGCCCACGCCGCTGGATATGGGGCGGAAGCCCAGGAGGGCCATCGACGTGGCATACTTGCCCCTCACGCCTCTCGCCGTGCCGGCGACCGCCGAGCCAAGCGAGAGGGCGGTGTACCTGCATCCGTCTTCACCGATGGCGCACCTCAGCCCGAACGAGTGTCCGGACTATGTCGTATACTCACACCTGCAGAAGGCCTCCGGGGGTCGCACAAGGATGCACACACTCACCGATGTCACGGAGAGGCAGCTTGCGTCGCTCGCCAAGGGGACGCCATTGATCTCGTACGGGAAGCCAATCAAGGAGGTAAAACTTGAGAACACTGAAGGGGGCAAACTGCGCGAGGTGTGGGTTGTGCCCTCTCTGAATGCGGAGGGCAAAGGTGGCTTGGGATGGCCTCTACCTCCGACGAAGGTCGTGCAACGCAGGGTAGCTGGAAACTGGGTCGTGCAGTAAACAACGAACAGCCGAGAAATGTAGCAGAATCAGCTTGTTCGTTGACCAACAGCACGGGCGTAAGGTGATTGCAATGCAGTAGGGATACATCAGGGTTTGGTGGGTTGTCCCAATAGAAGTCATTCTACTACCAATCGAGTTCCGTTTCCAATGTGTCATCAGTCATCTACTTGCATATGGGACCCAATACTAAGATTGAGACAAGCCAGAATAGAAAGACTAAAGATTGCAGCAGCATTGAAATTTATGCTCATCCACTGCAGACAAAAAAAAAACGTTGCTGATTTGTGGCTTTTCACAATGAGAGCCTTAAAGAGCAAACCGGATCCGGAAAGCTCTCCCAGTATATATGAAGTTGATGAGACAATGACTAAGGTTTTGAGGAACTCACGCAGTTCGTCGAGGTCATCTTCTTGCAGACAAGCTATCATGTCAACTGCGTACTCAAGACCATATAGACACGTCGGTGTTCTGCTCCCAGTGCAGCGCCACAGTGACGCTCCGGGCCTCATAGAGAAGGAATGGCCGCGCATTAACAGCGACAACCACATCGCCAGCAAAGGATTCGTTCTGATCGACCCGATCAAGAACAGGAACGACCATCTTGTCATACAGTCAGTCCAGACCGGCGAGTTCTTCGTCAACACGCTCCTGCTAGCAGGCGACGGAAGCCTTATTCAGGACGGCATGCTCGACGATAACCCCCCAGATGAGGACGAGTATATCCCTCCAGTCGGCTCTCCCAGATACGTTTTTAGATATCACGAGCCAAGGCAGCTTCGAGTATCAACATGGCAAGAGACTCTGCCGAGTACCCTTTTCCCGAACGAGCCTATCTTGGGCGTGCTGCCACGGGACGCACTGTTTTTCAATCAGCTACGGTTCTGGCAGAAGCTTTTGCCCGATAATCCTAAGCACAGACCTTTGTATTCGCTCTATTTTGAGTGAGTAGCCATGCTATAGAATTTCAAAACCTTGGTCACAGCCTTCACTGCTAACACCTTACAAAGACACTGCAATGGAGGTAGTCTGCAACAATTCGCAACGACATATCATGATAGAAATGAGGCTGTTCCAGAACATCTCATATGGTAATTATTTCTTCTCCGTGTTTTTCAAATGTCTGAAAGCGTGAAAACTTGATAATAATTGTCTCACAGGCTCGTGGCAGAGCAACTTTGCCTCGCGATGGCCTGGTTGAAATTCGGGGAGAGACCCGACGTCCCTGGACACCAAGCACCCGCCAACTGGACAAGCATACATCACCTGGAACTGGTAAGCTCGAGGATGATCTATTGAGTCCGTTCTGCTAGACTGTCTTGACGCAGGATTTCTGACGATAAGGTTCCAGTTTCCACGTAATGTCTTCATCCATTACCAACCCCGTAGACCCGGCCGCATCCGGGCCGCAGGGATAGAAGCCAATGCCTTCCCCCAAATTGTCCTAGGCGATTTCAGCAGTGCGTTGCTTGACGGAGACGATATACGCCACCTTCATCCCTGGTATACGGACCCAAACGAAGACGACCGCGGACCCAATATGGACGTGAAGCCGCCGCCCCGGTGGATGGACACCTACGGCTTTGGTTTCGTCCTGCGGTATCTATGCCAGGCGCATCTCTCGCACAAGGACTGGATGGCGCGTGGGGCAAACACCACTAGGATGGCCAACGTCAATGCGTTGGATGGCTCGGCTCCAGACTTCTCGGACGAGTTGATTAATTTTCTGGTGAATTTTGAATACAACGGGATGGAGGGGGGGACTAATATCCGCAACTTGGCGGACCCCTTGAACGAGCTCGCGGCCAATCCGCGGTGGATAGTCGATACCATATACCCCGTTGCACGCGCTCGAGTAGCGGCATACCGCAACCCACCAGAGGGTCGACCGGCTGGCTACTTTGACGGGTTGGATATCTCGTGGACGAGGCCAAGGCCCCTGATGCCTTTTGTATATAACACTGACTACGCGGCTGCTGCTGAGGATGTCGACGGCGGCGAGGGGGATGATCACCAAGGCAACAACGATAGAAGTGAGCGGTTGAGGATGTCGAAGCTCTCGTACCTTCACCTGTGGAACGACTTCAAGCCACGTTACGAGCTGCACACTCTTGAACACAATTGCCCGAACCTTAAGCCTTTGAGCAACCGGCCCCCGGATGCTGATGCTGACGGTCATGGACACGGTTAGGCGGAGAAAAAAGATATATTTGGCATTTCTGGAATATGGCATAAAGTTGGTGGGTTCCGAGACTTCGTGAAAACCTGACGAAGTGTGGACTGAATGTCAGACATGAGTATTTAGAAAGAAAGGCCTAGATATTTCTCTTGCCACGCAGAAAAACCACACGGACGAGAAACATGCCCTCTTGGAGCCGGTTCTGAGTTTCAAGAAAGCCTCCCCATTGTTTCTTTCCTCTTGAACTTTTTATATAAAAGAAAACATCAGTAGAGTATAGGACAACCAACCGCATAGAGCTTCCTGCTTCCTAAGTTCTGCGTCTATACACTATACAATCGCGGGACTAGAGAAGGGCTCGATATGTACAGGAAGGCCGCAGGGACCTAAATGCGATCCAACTGTAGCATCAAGCATCTGACAATACTTGCGACGAAGCCAATTCGTCATTGCACGGCTACCATAAGATACGTTATGCGTTGCGATCATCATTTTGGTTGTGCTCCTACTTCTCTGCCAGAGTCCCACACCCGCTAGGAGCTCGGTACTGCTATGTGGATGCGCCATATGTCGATTTCTTAGGCATGGCACACCCTCACCTGGCCACTTGACCGAGATTTGCAGCACCTGTTCCGGCTTCATGCGAGGCGAAGCATGGGTGGAAATGCAAGATTGGCCACGGCTTTCGGCCTCCGGCTTAACTTGAGAACCAGGCAGCCTGATCGCTCCACCCAGAAGTTTCTTCTCACAGACAAGATCAGATGTCGAAAAAAAAAGTGTATGCTCGTGCGAGGCGCACAGTGACGGGCGTACTTGACCCGGCTGGGGACTCGCACGCATTTCACGTGTCATGACGAGCTTCGTATGGGCACGCGAAGAGAATAATCCAGACTGAGCAGGTGGCACGGGAGCTGTCCAAAAGAAGAAGACAATGCAATTCTTTTTTCGCCTGCCGATTCAGTGGCTTCTAGACGGGGGTATCACACCTAATATTCAGACCAGAACGCCACGCAGTCTTGTCTCCTCAAGGCCTTCCTCAGGAGAAGACTGTCCCCGAAGTTTGCAATTCGACCTACTCATGATGGCGTAGTCGTGCCGGTGGCCACGCCTGAGCCTCCCTTGCTTTTCCTCCTGTCCTTTGACTTCCCGCTCGCTCCGGGCCTCGGGCTCTTCGTCTTCTTGGCGTCCTTCGCAGACAATACCTCAACGGCCTTTGTGTTCAAGGGAGCCAGCGTAGGTGGCTTCAGGGTCACAGGTTGGGTATTTGGCACGGCCAGCTTGTCGTTGCGCCCGGTGGATGCAAAATGGAAGTTGCCTGGGGCTCCGGTGATAGGTATCTCATCCATGTAGTCGCCGCCGTACTTCATGTGGATGCGGAAGGATTCCTCAGCCAAGCGCGCGAGCTCCTCTTCCTTTGTCGAGGTCTTCGTGGGCGGCTGACCTTGCTTGCTGCCAGGGCCTTCGGGCATAGGCGTTGCTTCTTTTGGCTCCAAAGTCGAAGCGCGTGGTATTTGAGGATTGGCATAGACGTGACCCTTGGCAGGTGTCCACTTCTGTATACTGTTTGCGCTCTCAAGGATTTTTCCCACAGCGGTTGAAATAGTGGCCTTCAGAGAAGAGGTCAGTCAGCATGATATCCCCTGTAAAAGAACCCAGAGTACTTCTGTGTAGTCCAATAGGAGATATATGAAGCGAACCGCAACCTACCATTCTTGAGCTCATAAGATCCGCAAATGTAGGCGCGGCATAGAGGTTTTCCCCCACCAAGAAATAGTCCTTATGCACCGTCAACTCGTCCTCCTGGCCTGGCCTCTTCCGTCTGTTCTGCTTGCGGATCACCCAGACACCTGTTCCCTGGCCCGGACCAGTCTCCGCCGGTTGTTCAGCAACGATGTATTCGAGGCCTTGCATACTCTTCAGGCGCGTCTCGAAGGCCTCACGGGTGGCGATCACATGGAAGAGATTCGCATTGTACTGGGCTTGGTTCTGGATGACGTTATTGTTGGACGTTGGGTCGAAGAACGGCGACGTAGCGAAGTAGTGCAACACTGTATTTGTGTGCAATGGACCAAATTGCATGATGAAGGCTGGGTTCCTCCACTGGATCTCGTCCATGGCAGACTCCTTCGCTGCGGAGCCCATATTGACAGCCCGAACCTAGAGATTGCCGGACAAAACAAGTCGACTCTGCTCCGGCGTGAGCGAAGGCTGGTTCGGCAAGGTTGTGAAGAAGTCAGTTGGTATTGCACGGTCCCAGGAAATCCTCGAGTGATCGAGCTCTGTCTCGAAATTGCTGATGGTGAATGGAGCTGTTGGCAGGAGTGGGAAGGCTGAACGCAGCCTGAGAATGACAGCCGTGGGGATGCTTTGATCGATGGGAGCTCGCCTGCCTCGGCGGCAGGGGTAGGTGCAAGTGAAGTGCCTGGGTTACCCCAGTTTGTCCCGCTACCGCGCGCAAGGTTCTTAGTGGGCTGGTCCACCCACAGCCGTCAACTCAGGGACGCTGCAAGGCTTCCAAACTTCTAGACTTCCAAGCCCAAACTCTCTCACTTCGCATTTTGATCCATCTAGTGTCGTCAGGCCCCCAAAACACTGCCTGGTTTCTTAACCTCACTTCATTTGTGCGAAATCATCAATTTTTCTTCAATCGCACACATTCAAAATGGATCTGGTGTCAACCATCCGCAAGTCAGGGTCACGAGGAGGAGTCAATTTCAGCTGGGATGAGGTGGCCAACTCGGCGCACCGTGAGAATTATCTCGGTCATTCTCTGAAAGCGCCCGTCGGGCGATGGCAACAAGGTCGCGATCTTGGGTGGTATGCCAAGGCGGATGCGAGTGACGCCAATGCCAATGAGACGGAGGAAGAAGCCAAGGCTCGCAGGCGTCGCGAGGAGATACAGAAAATTAAGGAGGCGGAGGAGGATGCGATGGCAGTAGCACTGGGCCTGCCGCCGCCGGTCCGGAATCAGTCAGGGGCAAATGCCATAGAGGTGTCCGGATCGAGGAGCATCGACGATCAAACTGCGGCTGGAGGACTCCAAGTTACGAAGAAAGAGGAGAAGAGCGAGGCAGGTCGTGGGCGGCGATCAGAAGGTCGAGATGAGAGGAGAAGGGAAGGACGCGACCGCGAACATCGTCACAGGCGCCGTCACCGCAGCCGAAGCCGCAGCAGAGAAAGACATCGGGAGTATCGAAGGAGGGACCAAGACGACGATGCCGAACCGTCCTCACGCCATGACCGCAGGAGTCACAGGAGCATGAGCCGCGGTCGTCGGGATGAGGACCATCGTCGACGACACAGACACCACGACCACGGTGCTACGCGGAGCAGAAGTCGTAGCCGGGAACATCGGAGGTCGACCAGAGACGGACACCGTCAAAGAACTCCTGACAGACGGAGAAGCTTCAGCCCTGAACATCGGCGGAGTGACAGATGAGCACCGCACCCCTGGAAGCCCAGATGCATCTGGGAGAGCATGTCGTGCTGCTCTTGAACGAGTGCATGACCTCCGTTGGAGGACGTGTGCATTTAATGGGCTGACCACCACATTTGTCGACTCCGGCTGAAGTCTTCGCGGGCTTTCATGTTGTAGAAATCTGAATAAGCGTTCTTCGATTACTCTTTACTGGCTCTCTATGAATAGCGTCATGTGATGCCTTGCCAGTGAAATGGTCCTTGAGAACTTTGCAGATGAAGTCCTTTTTCTTTCTTTTTTTGGTATTTCTCTTTTGTTCAGCAGTCCAGAGCATGTACAATAACTGTGATGAGTACCGAATAATGCTCTGTTTTCATTCATGTAACTAGTCAAAGAACAGATAAGTGTGAGATCGGGTCGTTGTCCCCCGCCAACTGTTTACGACTGAACTACAAGAACCTCCTTGTCAAGGAACCCCTGACTGCCTATGGTGGGCTGGCGGGGCTCAATAGGCTGGAGCGTCAGGCGGACCTGCAACGCCTGCAAGGCTGCTGCCAGGCCCGCGTGTCCTGCCCAGCTGCCCAGTTGCCCAGGGCAAGGTGGTGGCGGGAACCCTGGATTTGCCCGATGGGACCTCCTGCATGACGCTTTGTTTCCGCCCCAGACAGGCACGCAATGGCGACAAGTTATATACAGACGAAACGCAAGGCGGCGGCAGCCTTGCACGCCACCCCGTTTCTATGCTCTTAGTGTTCCAATAGACTGGTGATATTTCTAGAGAACTAGACTTGTCTTTGATCTCTTTCTTTCTTTCTTTTTGCCTCGTACAAGTCGCGATCCTTCTCGCCTGCTGCTTGTTTCGTTTTCGAGACTGTACAACCCATCCTCTCCTTCCGACCAGATCGCCGGTGTAGATACAAGCTGACCTTCGAGACTCGCCAGTCCGTCTGCCCAGCCTCCCACAACACCCCTTTCCCTGGTCTCTAGTGTTCAAGCCGATCTCGACCCTTGCGAGTAGACATTCCGTAGTCTGTACGCTCTGAAACCACTTGGATTCGCTACCTAGCCGGCGCAGCAGGCACAGCCTGTGGTGGCCGCCATGGATTACTCCAAGCTGCGGGCAACCGCCTTGACCGCTGGCGAAGACGAAGAAGCCGTCACCGTCGACACCAGAGCCTTGATCGACAAGGTGCTGGCGAGATACTCGGGTGAATGGACTACCCTGCGAGAGCTCATCCAGAACGCCGCCGATGCCCAGGCTACAACCGTCTCGATAACGTACGAGACTCTCCCCTCGACCACGACGCCTCTTCCTGCCACCACAGACCGATCCGAGCTACTCAAGCACACGTTGACGCATCATACACTCCGTCGCCTAGTCGTGAAGAACAATGGCCAGCCATTTACAAAGACAGACTGGGGAAGGTTGAAGCGGATAGCCGAGGGAAACCCCGATGAGACCAAGATTGGTGCCTTTGGAGTAGGATTCTACAGTGTATTTGCCGATTGCGAGGATCCATTCGTCAGCTCTGGCAACGAAGCCATAGCCTTTTACTGGAAAGGAAATGCTCTTTTCACCAGGAAATTGGTACTGCCACCGGAGCAGTGCACCCAGGATACTGCGTTCGTACTCGACTACCGGAACACAACGACACCAGTCCCCAACTTGCTGTCAATCAGCCAGTTCCTTGCAACGAGCTTGACATTTGTGGCGTTGCAGAACATCGAGTTCTGGGTTGATGACTACAGGGTGTTGTCGCTGCAGAAGAAGACCGCTCCAAGTGTCAATGTGCCAATTCCGAGGGACTTGGAGACCAAGACCAGGGACGGCCTTATGAAGCTGGCAGTGGTTGACCGCACGAGCACGCAGATCGATGCGTCCTTCATGGGGGCTATTGGCTGGAAACCTGTGGCCACAACAAATGCGTCCAACGAGAGTTCTGGCGCCTCAGACATTCCCACCATCAGGAGTTTCTTTTCAAGGTTAGCTTCCTCTGCCGCGCAGGCAAACAGAAGCAAAGCCGCCAAAGAGGAAGCCGCTGTGCAGCAGGCACTCTCCGAAGATATCATCGCTGAGTCGACCTCGAGCATCTTCCTCCAGGTCACTACTGGCTCAATACAGACCAAGGTCTCTACCTCATTCGCTGCGGAATTGGAGCGTGCCACGAAGAAGCCGCCACCCAAGACGACGAAGTTGGCAATTCTGACGTCGTCTTATGACGAGACACTCGCATCGGAGAATTCCTCCAGTTCAGGCCCGGCCGCTAAAGCTGCTGATGTATTTGCATCGGTGCTCCCGAACAAGAAGCCTGGGGGCAGGATCTTCATCGGCTTTCCTACTACACAAACCACAGGAGCTGGAATGCATATCTCAGCACCATCGGTTATCCCTACGGTAGAACGAGAGGCAATCGACTTGAACGCCCGCTGGGTCAGGAGTTGGAATATCGAGATGCTTCGCGTTGCTGGCATCATGACACGCCTGGCCTTTGCCAACGAGATGTCAGATCTAGAGCTGAAGCTTAGGAGAGTCACAGATGCAAGGTCAAAGGGCTCTCAGCCTACAAAAGACGAGGTCGCAAAACTTATTCCTGAAGCGCTGCACATTCTGAGAACCTACACTTTCCAGGACTCAACTCCTAGTGCGAACGTGGGTCAGATTATCGAGGAGTCATTCTGGTTCGCTTTTCAAAAGGCGTCGATCGAGGTCTTCTCGAGTCGCGGAGTCTTGCCATCGACCAAGGTCCGTGTTGGGTCTGATGAGCTGGCCAAGTTCGTCAATGGCATTCCGGTTATATTGGACGAAATGAAAGACGCAACCTTCATGAGAAAGCTTGAAGATTTTGGTTTGATTCAACGGATTAGTCCGGATGATATCCGTGAGGAGTTGGAGGCAAAGGCGCTGGATAAGGACCAGCTGGTACACTTTATTGCCTGGGCTAGCAAGAAGGCAGCCAGTGGAGAACTGGACGCCGGCAGCCGAGCCCGTCTCTTTGACGTAACTGTTGCAACAATTGGGGATGGCGACTCGGGCGAGATTATTGCATTGAGCTCTGTCAAGAATTATCTCAGCAGCAACAAAATCCCACCAAGCCTGCCGATACCTCCGACAACAATTCCTTTTGCCTTTACGAACCACCTGGCCGAACCGCAGTTACAGGCACTTGGCTGGGAGCGGCTGGAGATTGTGCCATGGCTGCGATTCTTGATCGAGACCGCCTCCGGCCGCTCTGAGGACGAGAATATTACCAAGTCGAGTAAATTCGCGGTCTCAGTCTTAACAGTCCTCTCCAAGAACTGGGACAATCTGGGTCTGAGCTCAAAGAACACCGTTGTCACGTTACTTCAAGGCATTACAGTGATGCCGACAAAGCTGGGAATGAAGAAACCTGCCGAGTCCTTTTTCCAATCAGTGAAGCTGTTCGACGACCTACCCACGATAGAAGGGTGCCATACTCTCAAGGAGAAATTCTTGTCCGCTTTGGGAGTTCGAAGAACACTTGACTTGGACACTATCTTCTCGCGGCTGCTCAATCCTTCTGGGGAGACGGCTCACAAGCCATGGAGTCATATGGAGCTCATCAAGTATCTGGCGTCTGTAACAGATGACATTCCTGCAGATGACAAGAAGAAGTTGAAGAACTCCCAAATCTGTCCTGCAGAAGCTGGACCCCCAGGCATGGAATCCACACAGGGCACCAAAGAGCTGTACAAATTGTCCGATCTCTTCGAGCCCAAGTCGGATCTTCGGGCTCTCGGGCTACCACTTTTGCAGTGGCCGGGACCACCAGGAAGCTTCAGGGCTAGTTCTAAGGAGGGTAGATTTCTTTACAGCTTAGGACTACGCCCATATCCCGCTGTTCCGGAACTCGTGGAGATGATGGCCTCAACTGACCAGTCGCTGAGAGATAAGGCAAGGAGTTACTTCATTGCGAACCATCAGATCAATGGCTACGTTGCTTTCAACATTGCGAACACCAACAAAGCCATTCTCCCATTACAGGGAAACGCGAAGCAACTTGTCCCTCCCTCCGCCTGTTACACCAATGAATCAGCTTCTGTTCTGGGCTTCAACATCCTTGCCAGAGACCTTCATCAACATGCTATTAAGTTTGGGGTTCCTCGTGATCCTCCGATTGAAAATTGTGTTTACAGGCTCACTACCACACCGCCGCAGAATCGCGATTCGGCAATCACGTTTTTTGAGTACTTCGCTACCCGGATCAGTGATCTGGGCGAGGGCAGCCTGGCCAAGCTGAGAGGAGCTCCGATTGTGCCTGTCAGTCGTAAAGGGCGGTCCTCTGGAGAGAAGGCCCAATCACAAAACATCACGCTTGTTTCTCCTCAGAGTGTCTATCTTGGTTCATCAACGACGTACGGAGAAATTTTCGATTTTGTTGACTTTGGACGCACGGCAAACGCATTCTTGCTCAAGTGCGGAGCGAAGCTGGAACCAACTAAGGTAAGATGGTTTCTAATCTCGCTTGCGTAATGCAAAGACTAACATGAGACAGCACGAAATCGCCACTTTTGCTTGTAGCGAGCCTGTTCGTTTGTGGACTACGGTGCAGACGTCTGAGAAATACTTAGACGTGCTGAGATCGCTTGCGAATGATCTGTCAACTCTTAAGAGAGACAAGGATCTCTACAGGAAGATGAAGACCGAAAAGTGGCTGTTGGCCTTCAAGGATGTCCCATCTTCGAAGAGTAAGGGGTCAGAGGACGACGAGTATAGTGAACCCATGCGCCATGCTCAGCTTGCCGCGCCCGGTGAAATCGTCATATCAGACGATTTCTACAGCTTCCGACTTTTCAAGGAACACTTGCTCTCGGCCCCTGAAGATGACGCTCTGGAGGCCTTCTATCTTGCCCTTGGATCTCCAACCATCAGTAGCTTGGTGCAGGAAGATGCACGAGTCGGAAGGTCAATGCCATCCCAAGATGGCGCTGAGTGGCTGCGGAAACATATTCTAGAGCGCACGAAATTGTTCCTACACGAGTATAGGAATATCCGGAGGGACGCCATCAAGCATGATGCTAAATGGTTAGACAAGAACCTCAATGTTGAAGTTGTGCAGAGCGTGCAACTCCGACGTACTTTACGGGGTCAAGCCCAGTCGCACACAGAGAAACGGTCAGCGATGGCTATGAGAACTCCAACAGGTCATAAACTGTACATTTCTGCCGATCAAGGCAAACCAGACATGTATCAAGTCGGCCAGGCAGTCTGTTCACTCATCTTGACGCGCCACAACCAACAGTCATATTTCTTTTTCGAGCCGTTCCTGAAGCTCGGTCTCCTTGACCTCAGGGCCCGTGGGTACAATGTTGACAGGATTTTGCGTGCGAAGGCCGAGGAGGCACGGATGGCCGAGGAGGAACGGCGTAAGGCTTTGGAAGCTGAGGAGCAAAAAATCAAGGAGAGGGAAGCAGACTGGGCTCGGCAGAACAAAGCTGCTTCTGAAGCTGAAAGCAAGCGTCCCCGTACACCGGCAGAACCCTCGGCCAAAATGCCTGGCTCATTCGGCTCAGATTCTCCTGAAGACCAGCCGACGCTCCCACCACCGCCTGCAAATCAACAGGACAGACGCAGCAGGGGCTTCTTCTCTAATTTCACCCGTAAATTTGGCCTGGACAGAGACGAGACGGCGGAGGAGCAGTTGGACAAGCTGCTCACGAACCCGGAACGTGAGGTCAAGCCCGCCCCGCCCGGACCCCAGGCTCAAGGTCCTGGAGACAGCGGACGAGTCACGAATCCAGCTGTCGTGCAGAACAATTTGTTGCAAGCTATCCGTTCGACGAGGCCACATGATTCCTCTTCGGTGTTCAATAAACCGCAAACGCAAGAAGTTAAGGAGCAGGCGACATACTGCGATAGCAAGCCGGCTCAGAATATCGTCTTCGCAGCACAAGCTCCACGTGGCATGAAGGTCTATTTACACCGGGAGCTCTCGATGGATCAGATGAGCTTCTTGACCACCAACAGAGATGCGATATCGACCTTTGAGTCACTTCTGCGTGAAGTGGCTGACGTGTATGGCGTCTCGCCTACAGCGATGCAGATCCACTTCGACGAGGAAGGCCCATGCATTGCATTCAACCTGAACGGCAGCATTTTCTGCAACCTTCGATATTTCAAGCAGCTACACTACGAGAAGATGAAGGCCTCCGGCCCTGCGGGGGCGGCGACCAAGGCTGAGGCCGGGATATGGTGGTTCGTCGTTGTCGCGCACGAGCTGGCACACAACCTTGTAGGGCCACACGATGCGAATCACAGCTACTACACCGAGTCTTTCATACAGGAGTACTTCACCAAGATGATGTCTCGGGCTGTGTCATGGACCCAAGTGTCAGACCGGGGGAGTCAGCGAGAGATCCCTGTCACGATCAATGGGGCTCAGGCTGAGCCGCAGGTTGCGCCGCCGCCGCCGTACAGTCAGATGAACTAGGTACCTGGGAGGTGGCTGCCTGGTCAAAGTCTTTGACGTCGTCAAAAGCGTCTGACCTGCACACGAAGGGCGTCTGGCTCAAGAAGTGTGAGCTGCAGGCTAGGCGACGGTTTTCCGACAGAGTGGGAGTATCCATGACAGAATTCAGAACCAGTAGGGATAGACCCGAGTCGTCGGAAGGTTGCGTGGAGATTTCAGGAGCTCGCACTAGATAGAAGAGCATTCAGCATGGCGTTGATGTAACATTTCCCGAGCGTTTGAGGCGTTGGAATTCTGGCTTGGAGTGTTTTTCAATTTCGTACCTGCATCCAGACAGAAGCAAGGACGGGGCTCTCGAGGCATTTGTGAGGGCTCACAACAGCGCATCGCACTACATTAGACAACATATCTGTAACAGAGCGAAAGACCACTCAACTTCCAAGGCCGTTTGGCCCCCTTCGATTAAGGACCTGTCAGTTCCTAGCCACGTGTGGTGTGACGTGAGGCACTCCGCCGGGGGAGGCGGGCCCAGGCCAGGGGTGATCGACCCTGTGCTTCCGCGGTTGGACAGGGCTGCGTTCGTAGGCCAGCTTCCTGCTTACTTGGAACAACATGTTGGGCGCTGCTTCGTCTTGTCTCAATTGCGAGGTAAGAATGGCTTGGGGCGCCAGCGGGCCGGGGTGACCGCGGGGAGGATTTATTGAGCCGGACTCTCTTGAGGAATGTCTCTGTCACTCTGTAACAAGCCACTGGAGAGACATCAGCTTCCATCTCTCCATCTCCTTCTTACCTCAGCTCAGCTGAGACCCCGGGGCGACTGTAGGGCGGCGGTGACGGTGATCCCGGGGGCGATGGGCTTCTAGATTGCTCCTCGCACAGCTCTCCGGGCCCGAGCTGTTGCTCAAGGACGAGCATAGAAAGCCCCCGGTTAATCATCCGAGACAGGTCTGTCGTGGCCGGTCATGGCGAGCTCGTGTTTGTGTTGTCTGTTTCGATGGATCCGTTGTGTTTTTCCCACCTTCTCCTTCTCCCTTATCATACTGCTTCGCTTAGTTGTTTTTCTTCTCGCTCTCCCTGCCGGCTTGCTTTTCCATCCTCTTTCGGATGGCGGCAGGTATAACCGTTGCTGTGGCGCGGTAGTCTGGTGATGATCCTGATAGTAAAGAAGCAGGGCGAGTGATCCTTCTCCCGCTCACTCTCCTGCCTCCCCCCCTTCGTGCAACGCCGGCTGCGCATATCCGTGTTACCACAAGCCAGGGGCCGAGCTGCGCTTGTGCCTGTCAGTCAAATCAACCCCCGCGTAGGCAGCGAGCCTCCTTGGCAGAGAGGAGAGGTTGTGTCACCCTCGTTCCTGTCATCGCTCAGTAGGGTCGCACGGCTGACATGAGATCTGCACATGGCTTGTTTTTTTCTTAGTGCAACTTGACTCGATGAATCTTATTTTTTTTTTTATCTCACCTCACTTCACCGTTGTTTCTTTTCTCACGCATTATTGCCCTCGCCTTGACCGGCATCATTTCCGCCAGCAAGCTCCAGGCCGTGCCCCGTCCAATCCGGCTGCCCGCCGCTGAGACATTCGTAGCTGTCAACCCTGCCTCACGTTTGGACCTTGAGCCAAATGCGTAAAAAGCTGCAGCAACGCGCGTGCAGGTCCAGCAAGGGCCAGAGCTGCACCGGGGAGGCAGAGCGGACATGGCGCAGCCTACACCGATGAGCGATGATGAGCAGAAAGCGATGGAGCACATTTACGTCAACGAGCTGGGAGCCTCTTCGAGGGGTGAGATGCCCCTGACAGCCTGGAAGTCGGTCAGAGTCGATTCCATGCAAGGCCCACACGCGTGCGCGTTCAACTTGCTACATCGACGTCAACGTTACTGTTACGGTAGGACAGAGGTCCATGGAAGCAGGCATTACGGTTCCACCATGGTTGATACCGCGCGACCCATCTTCGTCCCGGCCAGCCTGCTCGTGCGGCTCGAACTCAGGGGGATGACAGGAAGTGATAAGATTTTTTTTTAGTTTTCCTTTTTTTCTCTCTCTCTATCTCTCTGTCTCTTCCTCCTTGCTCCCGCTTGTTGGGGCTGCTTGGATCATGATAGATCGCGCTCCGAGGTCACTTCCGTGGCCGCCGTTGCTTCTACACTAAAGACTGGGATCCACAGTCTACGGCATGTCGGGAGGTCGGACCTCTACTTTTACTTCACTGGACCCACTCCTCCGAAGGGACGACGAACATGCCGATTTTAAGATTGACCCAGCATTCCCTAGTCCATTTTATGTGGATTCTTTCGCAAAGCGGCAAGAATTCGGTTCTGGCGGGAGGTACGATTCCCATGAGCAGTTGTGTCTCCACTGCCCTGAGACGAAACAACGAGCCCTGTTAAACTGGGGCCATGGGCAGACAGACAGGCGATAGACAGCCATGTCCCGACAGGATGGCATCGGATTGATTCACTAGACTGACTGTTCCACTCGTAAGCGACTACGGGCGTGACAGCGTGCGTCAAACTCTCGGGGACTTGCTGCTGGGGGGCGTGTACACAAGTGACACTCGAGCCGGGCCCTGTCGCGGCGCAGATCCTGGAAAAGACCGAGCTGAGGATCGATGCACACAGCACGGGGGGCTACTGTACTGCATTGGCGAGGTTGGAATTTGTGGTAAAACAGTCCTTGGGGCACACGAGCGCCGAGGCGTTGTTCTCCTTTGTATCGCAGCAGCCCTGCCCCGCTTCCCCCAGCAACCAACCCAGTACCCGAGATGGCCCAGGGGCCTCGTGGGACTACTTCTTCGATTGACGAGCCTGCTCGAGTGGGCGGGCTGTTGTTGAAATCCGATAGCTTTGGGCACTTGTTTCTACATGCCAAGCCGCGGGCAGGCAAATACTGTCAAAGGCCAAGCCACCAACGGTCAAAACGTCTACACGGCATGCCATCACGATCAGGCCACATAGCGTCGACGTGCCTTTGTCGGTCCCTACTTCTACTGCTCTATGCCCTCCCACTTGTTCCGCTCCCCCCTCCTTGTCCAAGAGTCCAGAACCACCACTTACCACGGGCGGTCTTGACCAGATTGCGCCTCGCTCGGTTGTGTCTCGTGTATGGGCGGCCGTCCTCGTCTGTGGACCCCAAGGGCCGCAAGTATGTAAGCTTTCTCAGCGGGCATAATCAACCCTGGGGTGTCTTGGGTCAGACGGCCAGGCACAGGTTTCCGCTGGCCGCAGCTTTGAGGCAACTCAGATCCAGCAGCCCTGCAGGATTAGATCGCGTCCGGAAGGGGTCTAAGTTCGGTGAGGTGAGACCTGTGCCATCCAGACTGACCGACCCGAGCCACGAGCTGTTGCCCGTTCCGCGCTGTTTCGTCGTACCGCTAGCCCTCATGTACCGAGGCTAGCTGTCAAAAAGAATCCAGCCTACCCGCCCTTGGGACACAACTTGGAAAGGCGCAGGATTTGGAGGTGAATTGGTGGATGACGCTCCCGGTTGGATGCTTCCATGGCGGCTACGGCGTGCTGGACTCGTGTGACGTTGAAACGCCGGTACTTTTCTCGTCGCTGCGATGTCACGGGTAGACTTTGGGCAGAGTAGTGCCGCCCCTCCGTGATATGGCATCCGCTGCGGGAACGACCTGGAGCCTGCTGGGCCCCCTTTCCAGGTCAACGACGCCACAGACGAGCTTCGTCGGTTATCCTTCAAAGATACGCGGCCGCAAGTTCCCAGCAAGTCGTACAGAACGTAGCGAGTCGTGTACCATCACCATCAGCCGTGAAGCACGGAAAGAGCGAGGGCCCCAAATCTGAGGCTAGACGAGTAGTGAGTAGAGCGAAAGAGGGAAGAACAACAGTCATTGTCCAAGATGGGGGCCGCAAAAATGTCAGCGCTCTCAATTATAAAACGAGGGTCGTGGCTCGTTGATCGGCATGCCTGTCTGTTTTGAGTGTTGCATGTCAGTCGAATCCTAGAAACAGAGCATCGTACCATATTATCATCAGATCCTATAACCTATGGTCAGATCAACATATCACGGCCCTCTTTGATCTCTTTGTTTGCAGTAGAAATAGAGGACAGAATTACCGCTCACCTACAACCACCCACCTAGAACACAAAATCCTAAGCAATGGCACCTCAAAATATCTACGACAACCCTATTTTTTTCGAGCTCTACTCCGAATACCCTCGTGCTAAGGAAGGCGAGAAAGGAGCCTCAGAATGGCCCGAGCTCCTCCAGATGCTACCCCATGACCTCAATGGCAAGAGGGTGCTGGACCTCGCGTGCGGCGAGGGCTGGTTCGCGAGGTGGTGCGTGTCGCGGGGCGCCAAGACGGTCGACGCCTGCGACATCAGCGTCAACATGCTGCGCAAGGCCGAGGGCCTGACCAAAGGTCCTAAGACCACGTCGGCAACCGTGTCTGCGTCGGGCCTCGGCGAGTGCGGCAGCGTCGGTGGCGGTGTCGAGGGCGAGGAGAACGGGGTCATTAATTTCACGCGCGTCGACCTCGAGACGCTGCAACTGCCGGGCGAGACGTACGACCTGGTGTTCTGCGGGCTGGCCCTGCACTATGTCAAGAACCTGGGCGGGCTGATGCGACAAGTACACTCATCGCTGATGCCAGGCGGGCTGTTTGTATACTCAATTGAGCACCCTTTCCTCACGGCGCCCGTGTGCCCCAAGTTCATCAAGACGGCGACGGCTAAGGCGGGCGCCACCGTCGGGGACAGCGGCGAGGTGGACCAGTGGACGGTGGACAGCTACTTCGCCGAGGGCGTGCGGTCGGTGGACTGGATCATCGACGGGGTGATCAAGCAGCATCGCACGCTGACGTCGTACTTTGAGTCGATGCGCGAGGCCGGGTTCGAGGTCGAGAAGATGGACGAGTGGGGCGCGACGAACCAGTCCGGGAGGAAGCACCCCGACTGGGTGGAGGGCGTGATCCCTCGGTTCTTGCTGGTCAAGGCGAGGAGAAAGGGCAGACAGGCAAGGCCTTGGGGCGGGATTGCGAAGGTTTTTGGCTTCTCTTCCCAGTAGGAGGGGGAGAGGAGGGGATTTGGGCTAAGCCATAGGAGGAGACGGAGACGGAGACGGAGATGGAAAAGGTGACGGGGTTTTTTGGGGGCCGGCTCCTCTGTTGCAATGTAGATATTCTAGACTAGGTGGTTGCAAGTAAACAAACCTTCGTTCCACTTCCTGCCTCTCCTGGACTAACACACTTGCTGACCGCAGCAGCACGAGATCAGGCTTTCATCTGCCACTACCTGGTACTCTGATAACTATGATACCCCTTACCTTTATCTGCCTCAGCATATCGTATGTCTACCTCACGGGCAGACGATTCTCCCCAGCGCCCGTGGACATGACACGCCGTAGGGATCAATGTTCGGGGTGTCAAATGAAGGATAAGCTTTTTAGATGCTTGGCTCTCCAGTCGACCCCTAGCAGATCGGATGGATCGTACATGGTCCCGATGATAAGGGAGTACTACTGTGGACTACTATACACCGTACGTGTTATGTGTACTGTGTGTGTGCATGGGTATGCAGCCTGGTGGCACAGCACCACAAGACCGTGGTTCCATGTCTGCATACTCAACCCAGCAAGCCCAGTAGCAGTAGCAGTAGCAGTAGCAGCAGCAGCAGCAGCAGCGGTAGCAGCAAGCCACACTCCTCCAGATGCCACACAGCCGACAGCACCAGCACCAGGAGCACACGCCCGCTGATGAGCTGCCAGGGCTGGCGTGGGAGGGGGAGGGATGGGGCCTACCCCACACTTTGGTCCAGTCCCACTTGTCCGTGAGCTCCGGCCCAACTTTGAGGGGGGATGCCGAGTGATGCCCGAGAATCGACCGCCAACACCATGCCAACGGCCCAGCATTGTCAGACAGACAGACGCCGAGTGGCCGGCATCTTTCCTCATTGAGCACAAGCCGTGACCGGTGACCAGTAGTACTACACGCTCGAAACCACCCAGCACGGCCAGACGAGGCCTGGACATGCGGGGTCGGCGACAGTCTGCCACGGCTGGCGCGGTGCTGAGCGCTGCCGCGATGCCATTCGCAGGTCCTCCGACGGGCTGCTGCACCATTGAGACGGAGGCTGGCTTGGCCTTGTATCGAGCGAGCTGCTCATTGCTCCGGCTGAACAGAGACATGCATTGCAGGAAGGCGGTGCGAAAAGGAGGAATGAGGAGGGGGGACGAAGGCAGCTGTGTTCGAGCTGGGCATGCTGGGGCATCACAGATCACAGATCACAGCCAGAGACATGGCAGACATGGAGCATACAGGCAGATCCATACACAGTACACTTCGATCCACAAGAAGCTCAAGTGGAGTGGGCCCACCTCTAGTACAGCATGGCAATGGACAATGGCAATTGGAATCCAGGCACACCAACCGCGCACTATTATCGGCGTTTGATGTCACCACTACCTCAACTCCCTGCCAGCAACCTCGCCAGACCCGCGGGAGCACAAGCTCCTGAACCAGCCGCCACCATCCATCAGGGTGCCCCAATGGTATCGTGTACACACCAGGGCACAGCTTCTGCGCAGGGATCTGGGTCAGATGGCTGTCTCCCAAGCTCATGCAGTCAACCTTGGAAGCAAGATCCACCGGATCATCTCTTACACACGCATCGTGTAAGTGGGAGGAGCCAGGAAGAGGAGTAGGTGAGGTAACAACAAAGTCGAGGGCGAGAGCGCGAGCCTTGCCTTGGGCTCAACTTCCTTCCTTTCCCCTTACATCGGCCCTTAAGTCTGGAACACATAAATAGGTAGCCCTGCTCCTTTACCAGACCAGTTTCGTGGATCATCGTGTCGTAATCAGATCATACCTACTTCTCAACCTTGTCATTGCCCTCGTCTAGTCTGACCGGTATCCCGACTCACCTCCGAGCTTCTCTTACACCCGCGCACACACACGACCGTCCTTTCGAGGCTATAAGACCAAAGAGCCTGCCCTTCTGCTCTCCTGCGCCTTCCAACTGGGTGCCAAGCCAATTCATCTTTCTCTCTCACACATCAATTGAGTCTCACAATCAGTCAAAATGGTACTTTCCTCTGCATCCCGTCCTCTAGCCCGCTCACTTGGTCCCATTGCTTCGCGCAGTCGAGGCCTAAGCTCTCTAGCTTCCGCCTCTGCCGTCTCCAGCCTGAGGAACCAGTCCTCGCGATCTGGAGGCGTGACATCACGACAGACTGCCGCAAACTCAGTCCTGCCGAGCTCATTATGCCGGAGCAAGCTGGGACCAACGATATCGATTAGGTCGCTGACAGGTTTCCCTCGTGAAAAGGTCAAGGTTTTGATGGTCCTGTACGATGGTGGCAAGCACGCCGAGGAGGTAAGCCTCTCCCAATATTTCTCTATTACTTCCTTTGCAGATGCCGCGTCGACGTCAGCTCTACTCGCACGCACGAATCCGCGCGTTCAAGCATCCAATTGCCACCTCAGAAGGGCTCAGGGCCCCGACCTCCTCTCTCCCAAACCGCGACATTCCAGGCTGGCCTAGATTGTGCTGTTCTATGCGCTGCTCGCGCGCTACCCAGACGGCCAGCTTTTCTGGGGCCCGGTAGACTGGTTACAGCACTGCGGGGTAGCGTTCTTGGGAGAGAACAGGGAGGAGGGGTTTGTGGACGATCTGGAACTCGATCCAGCATCAAACCCGGCCTGGGCTTGCATCCTGTCTTTGGCCTGGCCAGTCGTGCGCGGGTGGACGTCAGTCGTCTGGACGAGCGGATCCATGCGACGGCAGCCAGACAAAGAGAGGGACAAACACCGTTATTGGAGAAGTGCGGGGTACCCGTTGGAGAAACGGCCCTGCTGCGCCTCGGCGCGGCCTGGAGAAGAAGATGCAGCTCGCTAACAATAATCCTCCGATTCAGGTCCCCGGTCTGCTTGGCACCACCCAGAACGAGCTTGGAATCCGAAAGTGGCTCGAGGACCAAGGTCACACTCTGGTCACCACCTCCGATAAGGAGGGTGAGAACTCAACTTTCGACAAGGAGCTTGTCGACGCCGAGATCATTATCACCACCCCGTGAGTCTCCCTTCCTACCAGCGTTCAGCCGGCTCAGGTTCCAGCCCTCCTGGTTGTCTACTCTGTCACAGGACTCAGACTGATCGCCCATCTACAGCTTCCACCCTGGCTACCTGACCGCTGAGCGTCTCGCCAAGGCGAAGAACCTGAAGCTTGCCGTCACTGCTGGTATCGGTTCCGACCATGTTGACCTGAATGCTGCCAACCAGACCAACGGTGGCATCACTGTCGCTGAGGTTACCGGTTCCAACGTCGTCTCCGTTGCCGAGCATGTCGTCATGACCATCCTGACCCTTGTCCGCAACTTCGTTCCCGCGCATGAGCAGATCGAGCGTGGCGAGTGGGATGTTGCTGAGGCTGCTAAGAACGAGTTCGATCTCGAGGGCAAGGTTGTCGGTACCGTGGCCGTTGGCCGTATTGGTGAGCGTGTGCTGCGCCGCCTCAAGCCCTTCGACTGCAAGGAGCTGCTCTACTACGATTACCAGCCTCTCAGCGCCGACAAGGAGGCTGAGATTGGCGCCCGCCGCGTCGAGAACCTTGAGGAGATGCTGGCACAGTGTGACGTTGTCACCATCAACTGCCCTCTGCACGAGAAGACTCGCGGCCTGTTCAACAAGGACCTCATCAGCAAGATGAAGCCAGGCTCATGGCTTGTCAACACTGCCCGTGGTGCCATCGTCGTCAAGGAGGATGTCGCCGACGCTCTCAAGTCTGGCCATCTCCGTGGCTACGGTGGTGACGTCTGGTTCCCCCAGCCCGCGCCCAAGGACCACCCTCTGCGCTATGCCAAGAACCCCTTCGGCGGCGGTAACGCCATGGTTCCTCACATGTCCGGTACCTCGCTGGACGCTCAGAAGCGTTACGCCGACGGCACAAAGGCTATCCTGGAGTCATACCTGACTGGCAAGTTCGACTACCGACCTGAGGATCTCATCGTGACCAACGGTGACTACGCCACCAAGGCTGTAAGATTTTGCCCCCAGTTTACCTGTCCTGATTGTGATCGCTAACTCCCTCAACAGTATGGCCAGCGTGCTGCTAAGAAATAAGTAATTTGATGTGTATATTTACGAAGGATCATTGATTGAGCCCTTCGACTTGAGAGGGTATTCTGGAAAGGGTCTGTCCATATGCGGGACTTTTTGTGTTTCCATACCTCATAGCTCAGACGTTGAATGAATGAACAAGTTAAAGAAAAGTTATGTCCCATCCAGAAATCGTGCAGTAATGTCGAAGTCTTCGCGCAATCCGGCTGGGACTCCAATATCCTCTCATTACGCTGTTCCGATGATAAGCCGGTAACCAATTTGTGGCCAATACTTTATATATGGAGACGCATATGTGGACTTTACGAGGCCCAAGGTCACTTCTAAGGCACAATAGTCGATTCGCCCCTCCTCATATAATGGTGTTCCATTCGTTACTGGTGGCTGGACCACGTTGGAGTCCCCGGGATATGAAAGTGGGATGATCTGCCAGACTCGATCTTCACGGAAGACCAAAGACCAATTACAAGGCTCTATCTACATTATGAATCGCAGAGTGTCATAAAAAGCGGCATCAGTTGCGGCTCAACTTTATTATACTGCCAGAACATTACATCATATCCCCTGATGCCCGCCTCGTCTTTGGCCCCAGCGGGCTTGGGGAGTTATTTCATCTATATGCACATTTCCACACCCAAAACGCCACGGCCCCCAAGATCCAAGACGTTTTCAAAGTCCTCAGCTCCGCCAGCGCCTCCAGAACTTCCACCACGGCCCGGACTCGTCCTCGTCATAATCGCGCGGCCTCTTGGCGGGGTTGCTCCTCCTGACGCGCAGGAGGTAGACAGGCACGCCGGCGGTCACGAAGGCGATGACGATGAGGGTCTGGAGCGGCTCGGCGAAGACGGCGCGGCTGAGCAGGAACAGGCTGACGCAGCAGAAGATGATCGGGGTGGTGATCCAGGTGCGGTAGGGGCGCTCGAGGGCGGGCTCGCGGACGCGCAGGACGATGAGGGCCAGGACGGTCAGGAAGTAGAAGGAGTAGCCGGCGACGCCGTAGAAGGTGAGCAGGGTGTCGAACTCGCCGACGACGACGTAGCCCGTCGTCAGGGCGCAGTTGAGCACCAGCGCGTTGATGGGCGTGAAGAACAGGCCCTTGTCCTCGTCGCCCACCAGCCGCGCCAGCCCGCTCGACAGGAAGTTGCGCGTCCGCACCGTCGACACGTGCTGGTTCTCGGGCGCGCTCGACCCCGCGCCGATGCGCCCGAACAGCTCCGGAATGTAGCCCTCTTTCCCGGCCGCGTACACCAGGCGGCTGCTTGTGAACGTCGAGCTGTTGAGCGCCCCGAAGCAGGACGCGCTGACGATCAGTGCCAGGAAGAGCGACCCGATAGGGCCGAACACCTTTGCGCCGAAGAGCACGGCGATGGTGTTTGAGGAGTTGGTGGCCGCAAGCGGCAGCACCAGGAAGTATGAGATATTGGCCAGCACGTAGGAAAGAATGACCAGTGGCATAGCCGTGTGGATCACTCGTGGCAGGTCTCGGCTGGGGTTGCGGAACTCCCCCACAACGTAATTTGTCTGAGACAGTGTCAGCGGCCGGACATGCGATGTCTAGTTAATCAGTGGAGAGCACTCACGTTATCCCAGCCATCGTAAGCCCAGAGACCAGCGTAGAGGGCCACCGCCCAGGCTGAAGTCTCGGTCTTGGTCCCCTCAAACCACTCATGGTTCTTCCAGTCCAGGTTCGGTTTCCCGCTGTAGGAGTATCCGGTGGCTGCGACAACGATCCCCGTGATCGTAACTCCTAACAATGCAATGAACTTCATGAACATGAGCAAGTCATTGACCCTTGTTCCAAGCTTCGTCGAGACGCAGTTCAAAAAGGTCACTAGGAACAGCCCAGCCAAGCCCACTGACTTGTTGATCCACGGGTTGATGGTCTCTGCTTCTGCGCCAATAGCAGCCCGGACAACGTATTCCCCCATGATGATGGAAATGATGGCCGAGCTACCGGGCTTCAGCACCAGCACTGCAGACCACATGAAGAGGAATCCCCATACTTCGCCGAATATTTTTGCCAGATACACCTGCGATCCTCCGTTCAGAGGTATGGCGCCTCCCAGCTCTGCATAACTGGCCGCGCCAGTCCAAGCAAGTATTCCAGCGATCACCCAAACAATGAGCGCGGCGCCTGGTGAGCCGACGTTGGCATTGACCTGGCTTGGCGAAGAGAATATACCAGACCCAATAATCAGACCAACAATCAAGGACAACCCGTTGAGGTACGTCAGAGTCTTGTGCTTCTCGAGGGAGCCTCCACCTGGACCGCCGTTCTGCGCTGTTGCAGCTGGGGCGCCGATGGGAGTGTAGCCAGCGCCCGTCGTCGAAGACAGCGGAAAGAGGTTGGCGGTAAAGTCGAAGCCCGAGGACACGGAAAATGTGCGCCCGTGGCCCATGGGCCGCCCGTTGGCGGCCGGGTTATCTGCGTCGAGGGGATCATCCTGCTCGAGAGACAGCTTGCGCGACGAAGATATACTGGGCCGGGAGTCGGTTTCTGCGGTCTCGAGCTGGTCGGAACTTGCGAGCGACGCGAGTTCTAGCGAGTCGCGTGTGTGCCCTTGGAGGTTCGAGGAGTACAAGGGCGGCATCGTTGAGGAGGAGGAGGGGTGATGGCGAGCCGAGCGCACTCGGCTGGTTCAGTTGTATGTCGTGGTCCACCAAATCCAATTCTTCCACTACTCGAATAATTGAACTATACCAAACATGTTCGGAACAAAAAGGGGTCGTCGGGAATTGGTCGTCGCCCTCTCAATCTCCTGAGGCGTGGCCTGACCAGTCAGTCCTCTCCCGAGTTTGCGGTCGGCGAGCGCGTCACGAGGGTGCAGGCGGTACGTGTTCGCAGAAAGCCAGGAGATGCCGCACGAGGGGCAGTATCGACACACAAAAAGCAACGGTAGAGAAGCCAAAGCCTAGTTGAGTCCCAGATAGGGCGAGTGAGTCTGCTGTAAGTCTAGGTATGCAACTCGGGATCGGAACGGTAGAGACAAGATGACGGTTGCGGAAAAGGAGACAGACGGCAGGCAGTCCCGGGTGGGCAAACAAGCATCCAGGCCAAGAGCCGCGATGCTGTCTGGCTGTCTGGCTGCTCAGTCTGGGGGGCTTCACTGGGGGGGGGGCAGGGGGGCGCAACGTGCCTCGATCCTGCAGCGCTAGAACAACCGACAAGGCCAAGGCGACGGCTGAGTGGCCCAGAGAATCCCCCGAAGGCCCGTGCCCGGCTATAGACGTTTCGGCAGCTCCTTAGCTACGTATTACGGCAGGGCGCCAGGGCGCCCAGTAGGGAAGGTTGATTGACCCTTGCAGCTTCGTGGGCACTAATACATTCGAGGTACTCTCCTGTGCGGTACCCTCGATTCCACATGGTTTTGAACATACTCGATCAGGAGCGTCAACAGAAGGTGCTCGATTTTGTTGTATTTATGAGAATGAATATATTATGGCGTGGTTCTGTTCTTGTAGCATATTATTTGCGTGAGAGACCGAAATTATGATTAAAGATGCTCGCCCTGAGAGTGCCATCTCATCACCCTTTGGAAGGGTAGGACCCTGAAATACTTACCAATCAGGTACCCGGCCACCCATAGCTTGGAGCTCGAAATTTTGTCACGGCGGTCCTGGTCCCGATCCTGGTCGAGCAAAGACATCTGACGGCATGGACTGAACAAACACCACTTTCCTCTGCCGCGCAAACGAAGCACATAGCTTCAACCTGCAACACGCAAAGAATGCCTCCACCATGTTATCAACATATACAAGGGCGGTAGGCCGACAGTTGCCCGTCCTGGGCGCCACGCCCTCTCTCTTGAGCTCTAGAATATCTTGCACCCACCACGCCGTGCCGTCATGGCGCGCCGCCTCCACAGCATCGCAGAAGCTCGACCTTCCAGCCCTTGACAGGAAGTGGCGAGCAGAATGGGACCGCATCAAGGCCAGTCGGCCCCTCGCCGGCCATGACAAGGCGGACAAGGATAGCAAATACATCTTGCCAATGTTCCCGTACCCTTCAGGCCACCTGCACATCGGCCATCTTAGGGTCTATACCATCGCCGACGTCCTCGCGCGGTTTCACACCCTCCAGGGAAACAAGGCCATCTTGCCCATGGGCTGGGACTCTTTTGGACTTCCCGCAGAGAATGCTGCCCTCCAGCGAGGCATAAACCCGGCGACATGGACCAAGGGAAACATAGCTAAGATGAAGGAGCAGCTGCAGTACATGAACGGCAGCTGGGACTGGGAACGTGTACGTTGTTCCCTTCTGTCGATACCAATAGGCCTGTAATTGACACCTGTTTGCACACAGGAGATTTCCACGTGCGAACCCGAGTTCTACAAACATACCCAACGCATTTTCCTCATGCTGCACGAGAAGGGTCTAGCATACCAGGCTGAAGCGGAGGTCAACTATGACCCCGTTGACCAGACCGTGCTGGCGAATGAACAGGTGGACGCTAATGGTTGCTCCTGGAGGTCTGGTGCCAAGGTCGAGAAGCGCCGTCTGAAGCAATGGTTTTTCAAAATCTCAGAGTTCCGTGAAGAACTTCTGCAACATCTTGAAGTCCTCGCGAAAGAGGAGGCTTGGCCCGAGCGGGTAGCTGCCATGCAGAAGAATTGGCTGGGCAAGTCGCAGGGTGCAATGATCAAGTTTCCCATCATGGCTCACAGCCAAGACGCTCATGCCTCCATCGAAGTCTACACCACCAGGCCTGATACCTTATTTGGGGTACAATATCTGGCGCTGTCTGCAAACCACCCCATCGTAACGCGTCTCTCAGAGACAGACCCTGAGCTCCAGGCTTTCCTGGACACTTTGCCTGGCCTTCCACCTGACTCCAAAGTCGGCTACATGCTCCCTGGAATAAGGGCTATCAATCCTCTTGCATATCACGAACAGACTCCAGACCCAGCAAAGGAGTCTCTTCCTGTGTATGTCGCGCCCTATGTCCTTGGTGACTACGGCGAGGGCGCAGTCATGGGTGTCCCAGGCCACGATCTCCGCGACAATGCATTCTGGAAGGAGCATCATTATGACCAACCTGTTCGTTTTGTGCTAGCTGCATCCGAAGACGAGTCTACGACGGCCATTCCGAACGAGCCTTTCTTGGAGCACGGCGTTATGACAGCTGAAAGTGGGTTGTTCCGAGGCAAATCGTCTCAAGAATCTGGTCAAATGTTGCTCAAGATCCTCGAGGCTGCCGAGGTGGCGAAACCGGTCGAGAAATGGAGGTTGCGAGACTGGCTTGTCAGTCGCCAAAGATACTGGGGGACTCCCATCCCGATCATACACTGCGACTCATGTGGTGCTGTACCTGTACCTGCCGAGCAGCTTCCAGTTGAGTTGCCTGAGGTTGATAACCACTGGGCGGAGGGCAAGCCAGGAAACCCACTTGAGTCGGCAGCCGACTGGGTGAACACGTCCTGCCCTTCATGTGGCAGCGCTGCGAAGAGAGATACTGATACTATGGACACGTTCGTCGACTCGAGTTGGTACTACATGCGTTTTATCGATCCTAATAACAACGACGCCCCTTTCTCGAAGGACAAGGCGTCGCTTCTACCTGTCGATCTTTACGTGGGTGGCATAGAGCATGCCATTCTGCATCTTCTCTACGCGCGATTCATCTACAAATTCCTCATGAGCTCCTCTCTGAGCCCTGCAGAATCATCAGATTCTGCCCACGAGCCATTCACCCGCCTCATCACCCAGGGAATGGTGCACGGAAAGACGTTCATTGAGCCATCAAATGGCCGGTTTTTAAAGCCTGATGAGCTTGATCTGACAGATCCGTCCAACCCAAAGGTGTCAGCTACTGGAGAGCCAGCAACCATTAGCTATGAGAAGATGTCAAAGTCCAAGTTTAACGGAGTGGATCCCACCGAGTTCATCACGAAATACGGAGCCGATGCCACCAGAGCACACATGTTATTTCAAGCACCCGTCAATGATGTGGTCAACTGGGATGAAGGCAAAATCTCAGGAGTCACACGCTGGCTGGGCCGAGTACACGACCTGGCGAAGACCATTTCCACGCTCAAGGACGTAAACAAGGAAGCCACTGAGCATATTAAAGCCTGTGCGTCGAGAGTACACGGTATGAAAAGTCCTGAGCTCACACAATGGGACACGGACACCGGCATCTGGCGGGACGTACAAAACACGATAATTTCAGTAACAAAATCGTACCACGAGGTCTACTCCCTCAACACCGTGATCTCCGACCTCATGAGCCTTACCAACACAATCGCATCTCACAATGGCGCCACCGAGGTGATCCGCGCCGCTGCGGTCTCGACACTCGTCAGAATGCTCGCTCCTGTCGCGCCTGCATCTGCCTCCGAGTGTTGGGAGAGTCTCGGCATGCAAGAGCCACTATTTTCCGGCTCAGCGCAATTCCCTGTGCCGGACGGGACGCTTTCATGCATGAAACCCAGGGAGCAGTCCTGTGCAGTCCAAATTAATGGGAAGGTAAGGGACGTCTTGGAGATTCCCGTACCACCGGAAGGCATGAAGCAGGAGAAAGTGGAAGGGTGGGTTGTGGACGAGATCTTGCGAAAGGCCGGAGGCAAGAAGCTCCCGGCCGTGGAGGACCTTCGTGCAGCCAAGAAAGTCATTGTCGTCAAGAACGGCAAGGTCGTGAATTTCGTGCTGTAGATGGAGGATGATACCCAGGCGCATTCATAAAAGCACTCACTTTGCCATACAAGGCCGTCAAACAAATACAATTTACAGGGGAATAAAACACAACTCTTCATCTGCATTGTATGAATACCGACCGACCATGACCGCTCCCTCTGATGTGCACTTCCCTACCTCCCCCACGGACTTTTGCGGATGTCTCCTCGCCCTCCTCAGGCGCTGCATCCGGCCAATCCCTCCACACCTCGACACTCACACTGGAGCCCGAGCTCACCAGATCCTTATGATCCAGAATCATCTCCGCGACTCGCAAGGCCTGCTCCAAATCCCCCACCTCGAACAACATCACCCTGGGCCCCAGCCGCACACCAATGTCCAGCAGCCGCGCGTAGAAGACGTCCTCGGGCCTGACAGCGCCACCGCCATAGATCGCGGCGGGGACCTGGGCGATCTTGGGCTCATAGTTGCGGACGCTGCGCGCAGTCTGGTGGGCGAACGCCCAGCGGGAGACGTAGGGCGGGTTGCAGACGAGG
Organism: Diaporthe amygdali; assembly: GCF_026229845.1. Classification (NCBI taxonomy): domain Eukaryota; kingdom Fungi; phylum Ascomycota; class Sordariomycetes; order Diaporthales; family Diaporthaceae; genus Diaporthe; species Diaporthe amygdali. The sequence continues at coordinate 659,862 of NW_026517034.1, forward strand.
ATATCCCAGGCCGGCCGCGGGTCTGATCCTCCTGCTGCTGCTTGAGTCTCTACTTCCGCGAACAGGGAGTCGGAGAAGACGTCCCCCCGGATGAAGTCCACCGACTGCCCCGGAGACTGGGGAGCAGACACCAGGCCCTTGGCGGTGTTGCGGGCGAGGTTCTCGTGGGCGAGCCGCACGGCCTGGGCGGAGATGTCGACGCCGAGGACGTGCAGGCTCGCGGGGATGGCGCGGCGGAGGAGCGAGTACAGGAGCAGGGCTATGCAGCCTGTTCCCGTACACAAGTCCAAGACGCGGAGGGTTGAAGGGGGCTGATTTTCCCCCTGGCTTAACAGAGAGCCTTGTTTTATGAGGTTGGCCAGGTGGGTTGTGTACGCTTCAGGCTCCGGTCTTTGGTCAGGGCCACCTCAGTCATGATTAGCTTTCCGACCTGGACTTGTGGGGAGACAGGTAATGACAGCGATTGCATAGGAATTGAATCAAATTACCTGGGAATCAAGACGCCGGGGCGACATTTCAAGTCCAAATTGCCGAAAGGCTGGCTGCCGAGGACATATTGCAGAGGCACGCCTCTCCCACGTTGAAGGCAGAGTGAGGTGACTTGATACTCTGTCCTGAAGGGGGACGGTGCCCGCCCGCGTTGAAGCTCCTCGACGTGTTCACGGATCCATCGCAGCTCGTTGATGCTTGAAGGCAGGTCTCGACAGGCGGGTAGAATTGTCGCTGCGTGGGGTGAGATCTTGTAGGCTTGACGTATCGCGGCGGGTGAGATGCGAGGCATTGGTGAAGGCTTGCTTCACCAATCAAGCCTTTTCCTCCCAATACACACGCTTGGTTGGGGTCAACAGGCCGGCATGTTAAGAGTCAATAAGGAGAGAGTCTAATTGGTATCATTTGGGAGAGCTACAATTGTGACATCAATTCTCGACTTGGTGAGAACCCTTTCTCTCGTTAGATTGAGAATCAGCAGCAATACTCCTTGAATGAAAGGCTTAGGGTTGTACCCTGAAGCACACCCCCGTCCCGTTAAGTATCACTCTCGTCTGATAACGCCAGGATCCACTTGGTCGACGTCAAGTCGCCTTCTTCGTGTCAAAGATGGCCGAGCTGGAGAACCACGCCGGCCACCACCTCCGTCGATGGTGCGGGACGATGTCGGAGTTGCCTATCCCCTCGGCACGCTTCTCCGGCCGTTTGGAGTTGCGGCTTCCCCGCCCCTATCTTCGGCATGCTGTATATTATTTCCCTTTGTATACGTCCATCCTTATAAGTAGTCCGAGGTAGAGACTTAGTTTCGAATAAAATATACTTGCCAAATGAATCATTAAGTATACCATATGGCCGAGAGACTCAAAGCAATCAGTAACACATTGAAGATGCCCCCCAAGCTGAACGAGAATGGAGTCCCCAGCTTCGACGATCTGCCCCTGAGGGAGGGCGACCCGCACCACTCGGCCTGGGGCCTGTACGGCGACAAGGACGAGCTGGGGACGCTGAACCGGCTGACGGACGAGCGGGTGGCCGCGGCCGCGCGGGGCGAGATCAAGAAGGGCACCCGCGTCTCGCTGAACTGGCCGCTCGACGCGCAGGGCGAGGCCGGCTTCTTCCAGCGCAAGCTGTTCCACCAGGAGCTCTTCCAGAAGCCGCCGAGGATCGTCAACGACGATGTCTGGACCTTCAACACGCAGGTGTCGAGCCAGTGGGACGGCTTCCGCCACTTTGGCTACCAGAAGGAGAAGAAGTTCTACAACGGCGTGACCCTCGAGGATATCCACGGGAAGGACAGCAACGGCAAGAAGACGACCGTGAACGGGATCCATGGTGAGTATGGGTTCTGAGGGGAAAGCGTCGACGATGTTACTCTGGAGCTGACAGGTTACAGCCTTTGCCGAGCAAGGCATTGTGGGACGTGGTATTCTGGTCGACTTGCACAGCTGGCGGCAGCAGCAGGACGACCCAGCCTTGAAGGAGTTCAACTGCTTTGAAACCTCGAGCATCCCGCTCAAGGACATCAAGGCCTGCCTGGCAGCCCAAGGGACAGAGGTCAAGTTTGGCGACATCCTGTTCACGCGCACTGGTACAGTGTAGCCCTATATCCCTCCCAGCTCACACACACATACTAATAACGAGAAACCACAGGCTGGCACGCGCAGCACGCGCAGCTCTCAGAGCCCCAGCTCAAGACGTACCAGGCCGTGGTGCCGCACCACTTCGGCGGCGTGGAGCAGTCCGACGAGATGATCCGCTGGGTGTGGGACAACTTCTCGGCCGTGGCGGGCGACCAGCCGTCCTTCGAGGCCTGGCCGTCCCGCGAGGACTGGGCCCTGCACGAGGTCCTGCTCGCCGGGTACGGCATGCCCATCGGCGAGCTCTTCTGGCTCGAGGGGCTCGCCGAGACCTGCAAGAGGGAGGGCCGCTGGAGCTTCTTCGTCACGAGCGAGCCCTGCAACGTCCCCGGCGGTGTTGCCAGTCCGCCGAACATACTGGCCATATTCTAGGGATTCACCGTGTTGGACGGGGCTTTTGAGCTGCGAGGAAAATATGTGTCATTGGGAGTTTCGTCGGAATGAGGGGAGGGGAGAGTTCCTGTGCATTCGCCCTTCGCTCTCGACACCAGACATATATGGCCATACGACCAGGTACTACACAGGACTGTGGTGTTGCCCGCTCTTCCGGTGTCACGAGATCTCGTCACTCAAATTGGCAAGACAGGCGACTGCGACGGCTACAATACCGGCGAGAAACACCATATATCATCTAATAGGCTGGAACGTACGGCACAGGGGAAGGATTTTGACGACGTACGGACGTAAGTGAGTTTAGAACGCGTGGCTGAGTATATGTGGGCTCAAGGCCTGAACCACTTTAAGCGGCCCTCATGGTCCTCTGCACAATTTGAGCGCGCCATTCACCATTGACACACGGGATCCAAGAGGCCCGAGAAAACACAGAAGTAAATGATCCATCATGTGTCGAGGTGGGAGGTACGCATATACACATACCGAGCCCACCTTTCCTCCCTCCCTAAGCCCCCGGCCCCTGTTTGTTTGAAGCAGCCTCTTTTCCTTTCGCCTTGCTGTGTCTAGACTCTTGTTCGGCCCGTACAGCTGTATACAGTGTGATCGCAAAATCATGGCCGTCCCTTTCGGCCGGCAGAAAAGTGGTGAGAAGAGGGAGGTGAGACATCACCAGCCTGAGGCTATATGTGTTGCAGATAAGAATGTGAAAACGCTCGCTGGTTCCGGTGCATGAATTGCTGCATCCGCCTGTGATCCTGTCGTGGCCGCTGTCCCATGCACATCGACCATATGACCTGCCAATTACCAGACGAGAGAACACTCGCGACTTTAACATCGTTTCCCATCTCTGACGGAAAACTGCCAATCTGCCTTCACCTGCCTTTGGCATCCGATTCTACAGAATGTGGTGCGAGTGTGAAGATTATTTCCTGCGGGTATCGCGATCACTGTGAAACTTGTCAGTAAACAATCTTGCTGTCGGCCACCGATCAGTCCATGCATCACTCACGTTGACAGTCTCCTAGAGAGCGACTGAAGCTTCTTGTCATTGTCTGCCTCCCGTGTTGCCCTATCCAGCGCCTGCTGGCGCTCCTCCTCGTTGGCTCGCTGGACCTCCTCGTGGCTGGGAGGCAGTCTTTCGTTCTGAAGATCAACCTTCCGGGCATCTTCAAATGTGCTGATAGCATTCTTGATACCCTCGGCTCCCAACATAAGGGTGCCCGCCGGCAGCCTTCCTCCAGAAACGGTCTTGAGCTCCGTAACACTCTCAGACTCTTCCCGAAGAACCTGGAACACCCTGGACAGACGGCCAATTGCGAGGATCTTGTTCTTGATTGCCCGTCTTTTTGCCTCCACAGAGTCTGGGTCCATATTGGCCGAGGGTGTGATGGGCGGCGAGACCGGGCCAGGAGATGACGAGGAGTCATCCCTGAGCTCGTCCTCGCTGCACGTGCTCAGAATGGCAATCAGCATGTCCGTGATCTTCTCGCCGACGAAGGGTAGGGACCACGTGAAGACATCCATGAAGTTGGGCAGCCAGTATGGGTGCGGTGTGCAGTTGAACTGTCGGATGTTCATGACGTTGTTCTCGTACTTCAACACCGCCGCCTTGTTGTTGTAGACATCGAGGTAGTTTGGCGCGGAGAAAATGGTCATAACACTTGGGAAGCCCGTTGTCCTGGTCTTACGGTACATCCGATACCCTGCGTCCTGTGCCTCGTGCGCGCGAATGACCGACAGCAGGTTGTTCTTTTCGAGGAAGGCACACGCTGCCGGGTACGAGAAGAAGTATGAGCATCCTCTCACATGGTTGTGCAGGAAGTAATCATTGGTCTTTTCCTGGCCAAAGTCTTCGAGCGGGTCGGCCCAGAGAATGTCGCACATGAGGCCCTGCGTCGGTGGTTCCCTGAATCGGTCAATCTGTAAAATCTGTCAGCAGGCTGCAAGAATTTGGAGAGCATGAGACGACCAAACGACCGTGTTGAATTGCTCACATTTCGAATGTCATCGAGGGTGTGTAGCTCGGGGCTCAGGCCGCCGTGGATACACAAAAACTGCTTGTTCATAACTGCGGCCAGAGGCAGGGAACAGAAGGACTCCATGCAGGCCTCGTACACGACCTCGGAGTACTTGTGCTTGCATTCGAGCTTGAAGGTGAAATAGTCGGTCAAGTGGCGACATTCGTGGTTTCCTCGCAGCAGCCATAGCGTCTTGGGGTAGTGAATCTTCAACGACCAGAGGTATAGGACACACTCGATACTGAAATAGCCACGATCGACATAGTCGCCCAGGAAGAGATATCTCGTCTCGGCCGGGTCGCCTCCGACCTCGAAAAGCTTCATGAGATCGTAGTATTGGCCATGCACGTCGCCACAGACAGTAATGGGGGCGTCCATCTCCAGGAGGTTAGGCTCGGCACGCAGCAGCTCTGTGCCCTTCCTAATGATCCATAGCGCCTGCTCTTCGGTCAAACGGCCCTCCCGATAGAAGTGTGACTTCAGGAAGGTAATGTCGGGCTTGGACTGGGTGCTGTCCTCGAAGAATTGCTCGTCGGTGGGCTTCAGCATAGCTGGAGCTTGGACATCTGGATGTCGGCAACATGGTCAGCGTGTGACGGTGACGTGCCGCATGTTGTTGTTTGTGGCTTGTGGTCGCGAGGATTGGCAAGCGGGGTGGTGGCAGGGGGAACACATACCTTTGCAGACCCTCTCCATGGTGCTCACTTGGCTGCCATCTTCCATCTGGTGGATGGAGAAGTCGATCTCGGGCAGGGGCTTCTTCTGCTGTATCGCGCGGATCGCATTGTCGACCTGAGCGTTGCGAGGGTCCTGGGAGCCCGGCGAACCGGCGCCGTCTGCGTCCATGCTGGGCGGCGAGGCGAAGACAGGCGAGGCAAGACGAGGCGAGGCGAGGGGTACGAGGGCAAGAGAGGGCGAGAGGGCAAGTCAGCAGAGCGAGCTGTCTTTGTCTCTTGTCTCGAGTCTGGACCCTGTGGCCAGCTCGAAAAGGTTCAGCAAAGAGGCACACGCCGCAGGTCGAGGTCAGTCGGGAGAATGCTTGTAAGTAATCAGCAAGCCGTCGCCAGAGCCTTGAAAGGGGCACGAGAGTTGTAGGAGGCGAGGACGGCGAGTTGGTGAGGTAGGGCTGAGAACAGGTACAGGGCAGGCCAGGGCATTGGAGGACGGAGAAACAGACAGCCAGACAGACGACCAAGACAGTCAGACAGCTGGAAAATCGCAGCCAGATGGGGGTTCCTACCGAACGAGTGGAGCCCCGCCACGGGCCAGGGGACCTCGCTGCCCCCCAGTGCCCCCCAAGCTTACCTACAGGACACAGCACAGCAAAGCACAGCACAGCAACTCTTATCGGTGAGACGTCTACATGGGTACATTTGCCCACCACCTACCCTGCTACCCCAGGTATCTGTGGTACCGGTGTGCTGTATTCCTACGACCATGCACAAGCAGGCGGGAGAAGATAGCCCCAACATTTAGCCCTCTTGGTTCCCAATAGCTCCCTCTTCTGTCCATCTATTTTGCATGACCTATGTAGGCAAATATCCAGGTACGCTTTCTAGGGTCAGCCCCTCAAACTGGGATACCTCGCTATCGCAACAAAGGCAGACTGCCGAGGCCGAGTGTTAGCACGCTACTGAGCAGACAGACTATCGCTGCCCAGGAATACGAAGCCCCTATTCGAGGTACCTGGATGGCCAATCGACAGAGAGCTAATAAAAAGGGGTGCCGAACTTCCAGCCATGGCGGAGCGACTGCCCCTCGTGCTTCATAAGCTCTGACTGAGTGTGCATAGTAAAACTATAGACTATACACCATCTGGACGTTCAATAACCCACAATAAATACACAGACAGGTAGGTCCCTCTAGACAATTAGACTATGTACTGGGTCAAAGCTGCTGCTCTGAGGTCGCAGGCTCCCTCCCAATTCCCCATCATCTATCCGCCGTGACATGTGCTCCGATGACATGCATCTCATCCATTCCCTTCCGCCGCCAAGGCCTAAGGCAGACATGCAGGCTGTTTATGTCTTGACCACCACCCAACACTTGCCATACCGTCACAGCCTTGCCATCAACGTGCAAATCATCAACATTCACCCGATCACCTGGGCCAGCACTTCTTCTCTCGGCAGATTCGTGTTTCGCCAGCGAGACACAAAGTCGTCCATGCTTACTAGAGCCGCACATCCAGGATTAGCCACATCCCATTAGGCCCAGCATGCTGCCTCTTGGGGGATTTCCGGCGGAAGATGCCAAGATCACTCACTGTAGCCACCGCAAATTCTTCTCAGCCCTGTGAAGGCGCTCCTGCCGTGGAGGACTCGGTGGTTGTCGAAGATCACGATCGTCCCGGGCTTCAGTTGGAACCAGTATTCCAATTCCTTGCTTCTGAGTATCTGCTCCCACTTGGATGCGGCATTGTACCAAAGCATTTGGCGCGAGGGGCTGGATTTCTTCGGCAAAGGCAGCACTAACACGTTGAGGCCATGCCTATCAGTATCCTTGGTCGATATATGATGTGCGCCCGTAAACGCTTGGAGCCACATGCTGGACTGGCTTATTTCTGTCTTGCGAGGGCCACTTACCGCCTCTGTCGTCATTATTCCACCTGATCTTCTGCACTGTTTCTATATCATTTTCGAGCTCAATAACGCTGTATAGTTGATCTGGAGTGATGGTGACCCCCTCATTGCCACTCGCATGCCACGGAAGACCTCTTTTGGCTAACTCGTAGAAAAGGGCCCTGTCAGACTCCCGTAGTTTTTCAGCAGCATTGAATCCGTCAACAAGCAACGACTCCCCCCCTGTTGCATCTGGCTCGCCTGGGGATGGAGTGTGAGACAGGAGGTGAAATGCTTGCAGTCCGGCAGGATCTGTGAAGTAGGTGGTGTCAGTGTGCGCAGCCAACGCTATGTTTGTGTACGCCGTGTCCGCCTTGGCCATATCCGGAATGAAGTCGTAGAAACCGCCGTAGTGGGTTTCTCTGATGGGCCCAATACGCTCCAGGAGCTTCTTGGTGTGTATCGAGTCATCAAACGGGGTATCGTTGACAAACACAAGCCCAAATTTCCTCTACAAGTAGAGAAGTCAGATGTGATTATTTTCCGTCGAGAATCAGGGCTTAGCCTTACGATCAGGCCTGTCATCTTAGCTACGCCACTTTCAGAGTCCATGACTTCAGCGAATGTTACGGTCGGTGGGTTTTCTTTAATCTCGGCACCCCAGAGTTGACGGCTATAACAGTCAATGGTAATTCAGCTGGAACCTCCGGGATTGTGGCTCACTTTCTGGACGGCAGAGCCCTTGCTTTGTTGTCAAGGTAGTGCCTGATAAATGCCCAGTCATAGAAGCTTTCGTGTAGTTCGTGAGTCCCTGCGTGATCAATTATGAGGACGGCTCGTATCTATGCCATGCTGCATTCCTGACGACTCACAAGTAACTCTGATGCCACGCTGCTCAATTTGGACCTCCTGAGCCGGCGGGGTGGGAAGAGGCGACTAACACGCTCGTCTCAGAAGGTATTCCGTGGTTCGATGACTCTCGACTCACCGCAAAAATGTTGAAGCTTTTTTGCATGGTCTCCTGGTTGACGCACTTGGGGCATCTACAGTTGTCTCTGTAGATAGTGAGTGTTGGCTCTCCGGAATTCACTCGATTCACATCTTACCTCAACCAAGTATTGGACCTGCGGTGTCATGTCAGTATGGTTTGAAGAACAAGGGGGGAAATGCATAGGACACAGCAGTCAAATTCGAAGAATAAGGCATTGTCCTACAATATAAAGCCACGTTTACCCGCAGCACGTTCGTCGCTGTGGTAAAAAGATAGACTGGAGGAAGTAGAGAGCACCTTGTATCCGCTGGTCCCGTCAGAGACGTCGACTACTTCCTTCACATCCTCCCTGTTTTTGTACGCTTCGAAGTTGGTTTTAGGACTGCTGTTAGTTGCTCTCCTTTTTTCAGTGCTCACGGAAGTAAGCCTCTCTGCACCTTGGGGGCCGGAAGGTAGCTGAGAGCTGCGCCGCCTGCCATTCAACTTGGGAAGCGCACTGCGTAAAGCTGGCCAACAAGTCAAAGGTCGCCAAGGCTGTCCTCCTAAGGAGGTGAGAACAGCCCTGAATGTCATATACCGTCAGTCGACAAGTCCATGGCACCATGTGCGGTGTGGTGTGCGGTCGTCACAGCCCATGTCGCATGATAGAGCGTGAGGGGAAAGGGTGCTCACCTAGAGCCTGGGCGAAGTACTCGTGTTGCCATGATGAGTCTGGAATTTATCTGGCTATAGGGTAATGAATGAGGCAGGCTGGTTCCCTGAGCCTGAGCGGAAGAAATTCGAACGCACAACTTCAATACGATTGTTAGTCGGAAAAGAGGCCAGCAAACTAGGCATGTGGATTGATGTAAGTTGGTTGGAGACTGGTGGTCTAGTGCTTGCAAGTTAGACCCCTAGTCGATTTGTTACATCGTCGCCGTGACAATAATAACTTCACTGGGCTTCCCAGCACGCTGTTATCTGTGTTGCTTTTGTTCCCTCTTCGGATTTAATTAAGAAGTTCCCGCTATCGGATGTCCTGTGATCACACGCTGCACTCTTCTACCCCAGACGGATTGCCCCGGATTATCACACATCGATGTGGATTCGACGGTCACCTGGGAACTTAGGTTATTATGGGGTAATAGGCCAAAAAATTTGCCTCAGAAACACCGACTAGCGACTCAAGTCCAACGTTGAAAAGAAAGGGACGGCCCGCCGTCCGCGCAAGACGATGGCCCAGATAAACTCATCCTTTGTTCTCTGCCTTGTACCAAATCCTGTTGCGAGGAACCAGACCTGTCCAAATAATTTATCTCTGTGCTGGAGCTAGCATCGCACTGCAAGCGACAGATACCAGCTGTATATCTGACAAGCTCGAGAGACTTACTCGCCCGGGAAGAAACAGCCCAATTCCACACAAAGATTAGCTTGTACGACCCAACCAGCAAGCACAATGGCCACGGGTTACGCGCACGCGCCCAACGGGCCCGACGCAAAGTACCCAGAGTCGCGCGTCCTGATCATCATGACCGGGGGCACGATCTGCATGCAGCCCTCGGCGGACGGGCTGGTGCCCATGACGGGCTTCCTCGAGAAGGCCATGGCGCCGCGCCCGACCTTCAACGACGCCTCGCCGCCCGTGCAGCTCCACGCCTACAAGAACGGCGAGAAGCTCTCCCTCGAGAGCCTGAGGACGCCGCCCAGTTCCTACTCGCGCCACGTCCGCTACAGCATCCTCGAGTTCTCCCCGCTGCTCGATTCTAGCTCCATCTCGTCTGTCGGTTGGACCGAGGTGGCCCTGACGGTCAAGGAGAATTATCACCTCTTTGATGGCTTCGTGGTGCTCCATGGCACAGATTCTTTGGCCTGTGAGTAGAGCTTTTCCTGTTATGTGTGTCCTTCAGCGTAGCTTGCTTCACTAGGTGTATGTTATACGCATAGTATGTTTGGAAGTGAGATGCCTCAGGTTTCCAGCCTTTTTTTTTTGTCTTGTGATTTCCTCATGAGGCGGAGCTCACTATTTAGAAACGAAAGAATAGGCTGTCGCATCGACTGAGACAGTATGGGTGAGCCCAAGGTGAGTTTTGAGAGAAAGTCTGTTCGCAGAAGACGAGAATAAGAGGAGCCATGCAGAATGGCTGCACTGAAATCCTTGCGGATCATGTCTGGCTCTTAAACCTCGCCTCTGCCTATTGTAATGGGCAATCTCTCGTGTAATTGGGCTGCAGTTATTCTCGATTCTCTTCCTGGGGTTTTTATCTTTGAAGCTGCTTCAGCACGATATCTAGATGTTGGCATTTTGATGGAGTCCAGTGCTAATAAAGGAGAACAGATACCGCGTCAGCATTATCCTTCATGATGACAGATCTGGGAAAGCCAGTCATCTTGACAGGCTCTCAAGCATCAATCTTTGCCCTTCAATCCGATGCGGTGGACAACCTCCTGGGCTCCCTCATCATTGCAGGAACCTTCGTGATACCCGAGGTCTGCCTATTCTTCTCGCACACTCTCTTCAGGGGAAACAGAACGACCAAGGTCTCGGCATCGGCCTTCGAGGCTTTTGACAGCCCGAACTGTGAGCCCCTCGCGAAAGTGACTAGCCTGGGCGTCGATGTTAAGTGGTCGCTGGTGCGACGTCCCACGAGGATAGCCGAGTTCCAGGTCACCAAGTACATCGACACAGCCCATGTGGCCTGTTTGCGGATCTTCCCGGGTATCAAGCCGGAAATGGTGGACTCTGTCTTGCGTGTCCCCAACCTGAAGGGCCTGATCCTCGAGACCTTCGGGATGGGCAACGCCCCGGGCGGTGTGGACGGTAGCCTGACAAAGGTTATCAAGGAGGCCGTTGAGAGGAAGATCGTGGTCGTGAATGTGAGCCAGTGCACAAACGGTTTCGTGTCACCGCTGTACGCCCCAGGGTTCGCCCTTGGCCGTCTTGGAGTCGTGTTTGGCTATGATCTTACAACAGAGGCTGCTTTGACAAAGCTCTCGTACCTCTTGGCCGTTGAAAACCTCTCTTATTCGGACATTACCAGACAAATGGCCCACTCCATCCGCGGTGAAAGTAGGCCACCTCGTTCTTCCCAGGATCAATCACTGCGTAGCGACAACATAACTAATCTGTGGCTTTGTAGTGACCGAGATGACAACGCCGAGCTTCTCTCACCCCTCCGGCACCCTGGACGCGCTCGTGGGCAGCCTCTCAGCCGCGGACGCGGCGTTCACAGCCCTCGGCTATGCCATCCAGAGGGGCGACTTGCGGAATGTCCGCGAGGCCCTCGAGGCGGACGAGGCCAGCCATCAGCTTCTGAAGAAGGCCGACTATGCCGGTAATACAGCTCTCCATCTGGCGGCCATGTAAGTTTTTATCCTCTTCTTTTCTTTTCGTTTCTTTTTTTCTCTCTTGAGATTGAAGAAGATAATTGTATAAAACCATCAACAAGAGCTCTTGAACTACGTGTAGAGGATGGCGAGACTAACCAGAGAGCCTACAGGAGCGCGAACGTGGAGATCTTACGAGAGCTGCTCACCCGTGGGGCCAGCGTGCACGCGAGGAACTCGGCAAACAACACGCCGCTCTTCCTGGCCAGGAGGACGGCCCACAGGGAGTGCATGGAGTTGCTCGAGGGCGCGGGAGGTCACCTGTGGATAGACGAGAGGGCGCACAGCGGAGTCTCGACGCCGAGGACCGCTGACTTCCCCCTGAGCAGACCAATGTCTCCAGGGATGTGAATAATACGCATTGTCTACTTGCCATACCTGACCTGACCTTGCAGATCTCCTCGACGGCCCCGGCCCGAGAGTCATCGCTTGCCCAACCCCGGCTTGTTTTCAGCCGGGGACGGCTGTGTTCTGCCGCTTGGCTTTCGACAGCGCAGCTATGTATGTTGGTACACGACGAGGCTGGACATTGGCTGCCAAGCAGGGGAGTTCCACCAGTGGTTGAAAGTGCAGCATGCACCTTTCTGCATCGGGGCGGACTATTGGAAGACACAGGTTGGACCGGGTACTCGTTGGATGGCGCAACGGGCGGTGGATGTGTGACGGATGCGGTGATGAATGCGCTTCCCTGCGTGGAAGGCATCGTTGCGGGTGATGGCAGCCGCTGAGCCAACACGAGATGTAATGCAGGTCCCAATATTTTCTTTTTCTTTTTCTTTTTCGAGGCATAGTCCTCCGCGTTTGCCTGTTCTCTTCGAAGCATTGGGTAGGAATGAATTGTGCCCCTCATAGGAGGCGATGACAGAGCACAACCATCGGGCTCGCCGCCTGTGGAGATCGCCGCAGAGCCTCAGAAAGCACAGTTCCTCGGGTTTTATAGTTCAAGCTGCAATAAAGATCGGATGAAAGGTTACTTTCCTCTCTAGACTTAACCATAAGCAGTGTACCCAGCAGGCTGGGATGGCGGGGGGGCGTTGTCGTCAGCGGCTCAAAAGCTTCTTTCAGCAGCCGGGGCACTGCGACCCCCTCTTCCCCGCCCCAGAGGATGTGCGACCATCCTGGTAGGCTCAGCAGTAAGATGTCTCCAAAGTGTTGTTTCTTTCGGGCACACACCATCCCGGCACAGGTATGACTCTTCTCTGGTACAAGGCGGATTCTGACGTGGCAGGCCTCGCAACGCCTTGTCGATCCGTGGCCGGAGCATTTCTCTGCTCCTCCTTCGGCGACACGGCCGTAATACGGTGCTTGGCTTCTACCGCTGCACCATAGCCGATCGATTTTGGAGCTCAGGCCCCCAGGTCGCACGCATATGTCGTGCAGCAACATGCATGCGGATCATATGACAATCATTGGGCAGGCATCCATGTGCAGTAGGACTCGGAGGGACGTTTGACGACGCTGCTGTATCTTGGCCAGTTCGCCCTGGATCAGCAGATGCACTTCTCCCCGTACATCCAAGGCTGACTCAACCCCGTTTCGACTAGAAGGAAGGTAAACCACGTAATCTGCGGCCTGTCAAGTCCTATGAATGTGACCGCCATGAGTGCCTGGTCGCAGTCATACGCAGGCGGGAACTAAAAGCCGGGGTAAGGTCCGCTGCAGTCTGGCGGTGGGTAGTGCAGTGTTCGCCACTCATTACTGTACGCTACCAATCCTAGGCAGAGAGCCGCACACTTACGAGGTTATTTGGCTGCCTCATCGCCAGGATTGGTCACTACTTTTTAAGTATTTATACCACTCCATACTGTGGTTTCCCTTTTCTGAAAGAAATTTCCTTCTTAACCCTTTCGTTCCTTCCTTCTCAGGCTTCTCAACGGTTTGTTAAAACCGTCCTCGCAAGGTTGGGATATTTTGAGTTATAGTAGCCGGGTTGAAGACAGGCGCTTCTGTCTCTCCCATCTCGTCTGTCAAGACTGCTTGGTCTCGATCAAAGCCTCGCGAGATGGACTTTAAAGCCGTGTTCGGCAAGCAGCTGCACCATGGCGCCTTCAACTCAAACATGACCGCGGCGAACATGAGCGGTAGCATGCCGGGCCTCGAGGGTATCATTGCCCTATTCGGCAGCCGCAACCCTCTAGTCCAGCTGTTTATGTTGCTACACCAGGTTGTTGGTTCACGGATAGGGATCGATCCCACCATGATCCTCACCCTGGCCGGGTTCGCCTGGGCAGCCAATAAAATATGGCGCCAGTTCTTCATGGTCATCTACCGGTTCATCGCAGAATACATGATGGCCAGTATACACGTATCGAGCGGCGATGAGATCTACCTTCACATGATCAAGTGGCTGGCCTCACAGCCCAGGCTTGTCAACTCGCGGTCCCTTACCGCCGAGACCCTGTCCAAGACGGCGTGGGAGGAGGAGGACGAGGCAGACGTGCTGGCGACGAGGATTTCGCCCGACGGGGAGGGCGTCTACCTCAACTTCTCGAACCAGGAGGCCAAGATGCCGCCGAGGTTCGTCCCAGCGCTGGGCGTCCACGGCTTCTGGTTCGAGGGCCACTACTTCCGCCTGCACCGCAAGCAGGAGAGCTTCCTCGAGGACAGCGCCAGCGGCGGCCAGACCTTCAAGGACAAGGAGAACCTCGTCATCTCGTGTCTGGGCCGCTCGCCCGAGCCCATCAAGAGGCTGCTCAAGCACGCCAAGGAGGCCTACTACAATGACCACTACGCGAAGACCATCGTCAAGCGCCCTTCGCCGATGAACATGCGCCGGTACGGCGGCCGACACGCCTGGGCCCAGGTGGCTAACCGCCCCGTGCGGCCCATGAAGACGGTCGTCCTCGACGCGAAGCAGAAGGTGCAGCTCCTGGCGGACGTAAACGAGTACCTCCACCCTGCCACGCCGAGGTGGTATGCGAACCGGGGTATTCCTCTCAGACGTGGATATCTCTTCCACGGCCCACCAGGAACAGGCAAGACGTCCCTGTCTTTTGCACTTGCTGGTGTCTTTGGCCTTGATATCTACGTCATCAGTCTCCTGGAGCCGTCGCTTACAGAGGAGGACCTTCTGGCGCTGTTCAACTCCCTGCCGCGAAGATGCGTCATCCTGCTAGAGGATATTGACACCGCCGGCCTGGCGCGTCCAAAGGAGGAGCAAGACCAGGATGTGGACGCCGAGGCTGAAGGTAAAGAAGGCAACAAAAGGGAAGGCGGCAGGGGCCGCAAGGGCGGCCGACCCAACGGCACCAGCGGCGACGGTGACGGCGGCATGAACGACTGGAAGGTGTCGGACCTCGCGCGCGAGCTCAAGAAGCAGGGCGGGCCGGACGAGAAGAAGGGAATCAGCCTGTCGGGCCTGCTGAACGCCATCGACGGCGTCGCGTCGCACGAGGGCAGGGTGCTGATCATGACCACCAACAAGCCCGAGGCGCTGGACGACGCGCTGATCCGGCCGGGCCGCGTCGACCTGCAGGTCGCCTTCACCAACGCCACGCAGGAGCAGGCGCGCGAGCTCTTCGAGAGGATGTACGAGGCCGACTCGAAGCGCAGGCCGGCTGCCGCGGCCCCGCCGGTGATGAACGGGAAGACGGAGGCGAACGGGCACGCCGAGAAGGCGAGCCACCACGCCGATGAGCCGGAGCACCGCCCGAACGGGGTCCACGCCGGCAACGGCAACGGCACCGTCTCACGCGAGGCGCTCGACGACCACAGGCTCGACATGACGCTCGACGAGCTCAAGGTGGTCGCCGCCGACTTCGCGACCAAGATCCCGGACGGCTTCTCGCCGGCGGAGCTGCAGGGCTTCCTGCTCAAGAGGAAGAAGGACCCGCGCAGGGCACTTGCGGAGGTGGATTACTGGGTCGATGCGATGATGAGGCAGAAGGCGAGCAAGACGAAGGTGTTGCAGGTGCAGTGAGGCTCTCCCGTTTGCCTGTCCCAATCTTGGGGGGGGGGGGGGGTTGGTGTCAGACTCAAAACAGCAGTGGGCAAGAGCCGACGAGGAGGTGGGCGGTTTCTGCATACATACAGGCGGGTTAGCATTTTCGTTTTTAGAAACGCCATGAGCCATGAGAATGACGACACGTTTAGTATACAAACAGCCCACACAACAAGGATCTTCCTGTGCGGCACTGTGTAGTTTGGCTACTTGCCATTAATGAGATATTAGCTCAGATTGAGAAAGGGTATCAATGCCGATCTAGAAAACAAACATCTGTCAAGCCTGCAAGACCTCATTTTAGAGTCGTCTTCAGTCATCCGCATCGTCATCCTCGAGGTCCTGCTCTTCGTCCTCATTCATATGGAATGCCTGGTAATGACTCCGCTCAGGCACGTCCTCCTCGTCGTCATCACCGTAGTCTTCCTCATCAAAGTCCTCGTCTTCATCTCCATCATCCTCGTCGTACTCGCTACCATCTTCGAAGTCCGTCGGCAGGCCGTCCACGATGCCTGTCTCATCTCCTTCCTCGCGCTCCTGGTCGTCCTCCAACGCCGTCTCGTCCCCATCGCCCTCTTGCGACTGTGATGGCTCGCCAGCTGCGCCTGATTTTCCAAGACCCTTGTGCACCCTCTTCCCTGGAAAATGGTATGAGGTCCGCTTGTTGTGGCGGACCCTTCCGACACCCTTGTATTTCTTGCCTCGGATGAGCTCGAGTTCCTTCTCCGTCAGATGCAAGTCCGGCGTGGCAATAGCAATGCTCTTCGTTGCCTCCGGATCCGGGCTCTCATCGCGTGCCTGCAGCGCCTGGTTAAAATCGCTGTCCTGCAGGGTCCTCCCGAACTGGATCGCCCTCATCTTGCACTTCATGATGGCCCTCGCCTTCGCCCATAGCCCACGGTGATACCAGCCGCTGCCCTCGATATCACATTCAGGTCGCATGGCTGCTTCGGCGAAGAGCTTGGCCAGCAGTGGATCCGTAATATCGCATACCTGCCAGACCTTGCCGTCGTCGTAGTAGATCGTGCCATCGAAGAGGTGGGTCCCAGTGTGCTCATCGTTGGTCGCCTTGACCCCTGAAATGTCGCGCTTGCGTAGCTCCTGCCACATCTCGCCCATCTCGCCCACCTGAAGCCGCCTCAGGCGGAAGATGAGGCACTGATATACACGGCTTGAGGGGTCCTTACGGGGATCGTAGCCGTATCTGACGAGCGCGTCGCGCCATGGACCGCCCTTGAATTGGTAACCCGCGTACTGGATTGCATTCTTGAGGAGCTGCTGTGACAGGTTCGGTGGGAAGCGTTTTTCAGGGTGCTCGGGATCGTACGCGAAATCAGTCAGCTTGTTGATGATCGAACGCCGCGTCCAGACCGGTCGTTCCTCCAGGAGCGTTCTCATCGCCTTCACAATGACATCAAATAAGGGATCCTTGACTCTAGGCTTGCCGGTTGGAGCGCTGGGTATCGGGTCGTGCGTGCCAATGAAGTAGCCCACTGATTTCACTCTAGACGTCGTGTTGACCATTTCAAAGCCGCCATCCTTAGTGTCGACCACCCTCACATAGGGATTTTGAGAATAGAAGTAGTAGTAGGGTACGCTGATTTGGGTCATCAGGGGCGGAGCGACAATTGCCTGCTCTGGAGTCTTATCGACGCCAGGCTTCATGGAAAATTGACGAAACTTGGACACTGCAGAGACCGTATGAGTAAGAGGCCATAGCAAGGATCAGGGGGGGCTTACCATCACCAGACAAGATCTTGTCGGTGAAATCGTTCATGAAATCATTGTTCTTCATCGAGTAGTTGAAGTCGGCCATGCCCCTGTAGCGATGAGTGTGCTTGATAACACCGACTGCTTCAGCATGATACCTGTCGACATTATCCTGAAGCTTTCGCCTCAGAACTTTGGGTTCGTCAAGCCTCGACTCTGAACGCAAATTCTCCGATCCTGGCCCGGTCGGCGGAGCGGGTTGGGCGACCTCACCCTGCCACGGTCCATTACTGCCTCTCTTCCTCTTCCGGCCGGTCCGCTTTGGGACGGTGATTTTGAAGACGACATTATGAGATGACGAGTAATGAGACATCATTGGCCTTGAAGTAGGATCCTGTGGGTGAAGATACAGAGGCACAGACAGCTGGGGCCTGGAGGGATCTAAAACCTGGGATGCAAGTTAGTATCCTCCATCACGTCGAAGTAGAAGCTGGGGGCGGTGTGATCTGACTGATTGGAATTGCGGATTCGGTCCAAATGTGCCTAAGCCCTTGTCGAGGTTCTGGATCAGAAATGGGTGCTCGACGGCGGCAATGGTCCTCGAGGGTATCTTGAAAGCGGGAGCTTGGGGTTGGCTATCGGATACGGAGGATGAGGATGGCGACGCAGCACTCATGGGAGCGTCAGACTCGTCGCCATTTTCCAAGTCCACTAGAGACATATTGATTTGCAGCAGACTGAGGATATCATAAAACAAGAAGATCGAAGGTTTACTTCGTCGACGTTGAACTGCGAATGTGTTTGATTGCTTTCGCAGCGGATCCCAGGCCGTATGGGTTGGGGTTTGGCGATCTCGACTCTCTCATTCTCGCTTGCAGACTAGGTGGTTGTCCTTCCTATTGGCCATGCCTTTCGGGTCATCTAAGAACATTGGCAGAGCAGTCTCATATTGCGGGTAGGTGATTTAATCGTTGGATGTTGGACGAAGCCTACCCAAGGTTGATGAGGTTTTGCAGCTGGCAGCTGGCAGCCAGATGCCAGGCGCAAAGTGAATTGCAGCGGCAGCAGCAGCAACTTCAGGAGGTCGGTCCTGCGTCACACTGGAGGTTGGGATGGGCCCTGCACATGCGGGAGCTGCAGGCGGGCCCCGGGGCCACTACCCAAGCTTTCCGCACCCTCGAAACAGATCTGCCTTTCCTCGCTGGGAGCTGGGAGGCACGCTCGAGGCACGCAACGCATGGCTTGCTTGGTCTTGCATGGCATGGCACGGCATGGCAACGGCATGGATCACGTCTCACAGATCATCCAAAACAGCAGCCAGCTCGTCATCTCATTCTCCCACTCACACAAACACACACGTGCGGGCAGTTGAGCATGCATGTAGAGTAGACTGAGTGACTATCTTATGCCAATGTGTCTGTGTCTCTCCATCTATGTATGTATGTATTTACCTAGACTACTGTATATGCACGGATAGTATAGGCAATAATAATTACCTGGCCCGTCCATAGGCGGTACTGTAATGTCCCTCCCAAACCTCGCTTTCAGGTGTTTGGGCGAGGTGGAAACCGATTCGTCCCACCTTGCAGCAGCAGCAACACCCGTGCACCTATCTAACTGCCTCCCCAGCTGTGCAGTGAAATCATGGCTCCCAGGAGTGCCGTGCCTGCGTGCGTCAAGCGAGTGACGGGAGATCACCTTGGGCCACCTCTGAGCCAACCGGCGATGGACTTTTGTTGCCCTTGCACTTGCGAGCCCCGCAAAACCCAAGTCCACGGGTGGTGGGCTCGAGCACCCAGGCACCCTACACTCTAGTGTACACAGTAATGCCCAGTCAGTGGGGACCGGGTCAGCCCTGACCAGTCGACCTGGGACAGTGGGCACTGAGGTCAGAGTGGCCTGGTACCCGCCCAGCCAGAGCCAGCTAGCAGCAAGCGGTGCCTTGCGCCCGCAACCAACTTTCAATTGCCCGCTCATGCTCATGCACATGCAACCAACTCTCACCCAGCCAGCCTTCGTAGCACTCCCCGGCTCCCAGCTCCCAGATCCCACCTACACGTCGCTGCTGGTCTACCTACCGTGCCTAGGTACAGACAGTACCGTGTCTATCGTGTCGCCAACGCCAAAACCTTCCCATTTCCCACCCTCGCGGACAGCCATCTTCGAAACTTCCCTTTCTCTCGCCTGCTCTGCTCTGCTCTGCCTGCTGCGCTTCATCGCCCATCCGCCCCCCCCCCCAAAACAGGTCTCCAGTCCAGTGTTTGATGAGGTCCTGCCCGATCATCACGGATGCCCTCCACCAAAGATTCCAGAGACGCCAACGGCTCGTCGCCATCCAACGGTAAATAAGTACCTAGCCCGACGCACCTCCGATCCTCCTCCCTCAACTCACCTGCATGCCTGCATACCTGCATGCCTGCGTGCCTCAGTACACACAGTACCACCACCACCACTACTCCAACCACAACCACAACCATATCCAAACCCAGCCAGCCAGGCCAGCCAACCAGCCGCCTCTGCTCTCGGCCTGCTCTGCCTGCGCTCTCTGCCCTGCCCTTCTCTCGACCACCCATCCCCCGCCGTCCCATCCACTGGCACTGGCTGTGCCTAAACCCTATTGTCCCTTCCAAGCTTCCCTTCTCTTCACCCTCTCTACAACCCCTGTCCGGCCCCCTTTTGAGCCACCACCCTGCCCCCCCAAAGGTTGTTCTCGAGCCCTCCTCACCTTTACCTAAGCTCCCATCGTTTCGCTATCCCGACAACCTCACCACCCACCTCCCACCTCGGGACCCGCCAAGCGCATCAATCTGACCTTCCTCTGGCGAATTGGTTGCTCTCTGCCTTTCGCCTGCCGTCGCCTTGTTGCCAATCACCCTCCCTCCCCTTCGGACCACCCAGCAAGACTGGCTTAGACGTGGACCACGACCCATTGATCTGTCGTCAGCGCCTACTGCCGTTCCCCTGCCATCCCGCGAGGCTGAACAGGTAGATAGATCTTCAACATTTGTCCTCTCCCCCGCATCACTCACACACACACTCTCTATCTTACATATACACACATTCTCCATCCTGCCTGGACTCTCCCCAGGGTCCCGGGACAGCCACACACACGGTCCTTCCCGTGCAGTTGCGCTGAGCCGGTCGCCTTCCCGCCACCCGCGGAGCTTGTCTTGTCTCCCCTCAGGCCCCGCCATCTGCCATCCAGCTGGCCCATTGCTGACACCGTCACCACAGAGAAGCAACTTTCTTCGAAGATGAAGCGCTTCAGTCAGAGAGTCGTAAGTCTCAACCCCTTCCATCGACAACACCCGTTGAATTCGACCTTGGTCCGACATCTGCTAACGCTGGCCACCTGACAGCTGTCGCGCGGGAAAGACTCCAGCAAATCATCAAAGAAGAAGGACTCGAAAGACGGCACAGCCTCGCCCAACAGCACTGGGTCAAGGGACGCTTCCAACCAGTCTCCTACAATCACTCCCTCGTCCTCCGCGTCGAACCTAAGCGATACTCGAAACAAGCCTCTCCCCCCTAACAGTGTTGGAGCTCATGGGCAAGAGCAGGGCATAGCAGGGCAGTCCCCCTTGAGCAATATGAGCTCTGCCTCGGGTTCTGGCTCGTTTGGCGGCTCTTCCCAGGCTGCCAATGGTGGAGGTACACCTCAGCGCACCGGCGGTCTCCCGCCCACAGTCATCATCAGCCCAAGTGCTCCTCATGTCCCCCCGCCAGGCGCGGCTGAGACCATGCCGCATGACCTCGCACCCCCAAAGGCCGGCCAGAAGTCCCTGATGTTCGACCGCCTGCAACAGACGCCCAAGGACGTTCCCGAGGGTCTGAGGACTCCAAAGCGACAGCACTCGTCTCGGTTCGACATCTCGGCGCATCGCGAGCTGGAAAAACTTCCTGGATTTCACGAGGTGCCGCCTAACCGCCGGCAAGAGCTGTTCATGCAGAAGATCGACCAGTGCAATGTCATTTTCGACTTCAACGATGCCAGCGGAGATATGAAATCCAAGGAGATCAAGCGCTTGGCGCTTCACGAATTGCTCGACTACGTTGCCAATAACCGACAGGTCATCACCGAGCCCATGTACCCACGAGTTGTCGAGATGTTCGCCAAGAACCTGTTCCGCCCACTGCCACCACCAATGAACCCGTCGGGCGAAGCCTTCGACCCGGAAGAGGACGAGCCCGTGCTGGAAGTTGCTTGGCCACATATTCAGGTTGTCTACGAATTCTTCCTGCGCTTCATCGAGAGCCAGGACTTCAACACCAACATAGCCAAGGCCTACATTGACCACAGTTTTGTCCTCCGGCTGCTTGAGCTCTTCGATTCCGAGGACCCTCGTGAGCGCGATTTTCTAAAGACGACGCTGCACCGGATTTATGGAAAGTTCCTCAACCTGCGAAGCTTTATCCGACGGTCCATCAACAATGTCTTCTTCCATTTTGTGTACGAGACGGAAAGGTTCAATGGCGTGGCCGAGCTCCTTGAGATTCTGGGGTCCATTATCAATGGATTCGCATTGCCCTTGAAGGAAGAGCACAAATTGTTCCTTACACGTACGCTGATACCTTTGCACAAAGCGAAGAGCCTCAGCATGTACCACCCACAGCTTGCGTACTGCATCGTTCAGTTCTTAGAGAAGGATGCGTCTCTTACGGAAGAGGTAAGTCTTCAAATTAATCACTCATGTGCATGTTCCGATCTGACAGCTAGCCCACAGGTGGTGCTTGGTCTCCTGCGCTATTGGCCAAAGGTAAACAGCACCAAGGAGGTCATGTTTTTGAACGAGGTAGAGGACATCTTTGAGGTTATGGATCCGGCAGAATTTGCCAAGGTTCAAGAACCCCTGTTCCATCAGCTTGCCAAGTCGGTGGCAAGTCCGCACTTCCAGGTTGCAGAGCGTGCTCTGTACTTCTGGAACAACGAGTACTTCTGCAACCTGGTTAGCGATAACGTGGAGATCATCCTCCCCATTATG
This sequence comes from Diaporthe amygdali, assembly GCF_026229845.1. Taxonomy (NCBI): domain Eukaryota; kingdom Fungi; phylum Ascomycota; class Sordariomycetes; order Diaporthales; family Diaporthaceae; genus Diaporthe; species Diaporthe amygdali. The sequence goes on from NW_026517034.1 coordinate 681,946, forward strand.
TTCGCGCCGCTTTACGAGAACTCAAAGGGGCACTGGAATAGGTGGGCTTCTATCTGATTACGCTGGGAACAAGAATCCTTTACTGACCCAGTACTAGGACCATCCACGGCATGGTGTACAACGCAATGAAGCTCTTCATGGAAATCAACCCACAACTCTTCGACGACTGCTCCCAGGAGTACACGGAGCAGCAGAACAGCGCGCCGGCTAGAGAGAAGCAGCGAGAGAGGAAATGGGCGGCCATTCAAGACTTGGCCAACAAACAAAAGGCTAATGGGTCAGCGGCACCTCAAGTTCAGCAGACGGAAGAGACTGACGGCACAGAAGATAACCAGAAGCGACTCGACTCGCTGAACCTGCAAGACGGAGACCGAAGAGATCGGCGGCCGGGTACGCACGAAAGGCAGAGCTCAGCGGGTTCATCGAGGAGCGGGCGATAACCCTGCGTCACTGTGTCCCGACTCAGCGGTGTGTGAGACTGGATCAGGTTCAGGGTTGCGTTTGGAGATCGATCAGTCGAAAGGTTTGCCGAACAATTAATGACAATGCCTCGTCTTCTCGTATCCTTTGTGCAGCTGATGCCAGAAGAGCCACTTGGGAGCGCGGATCTGGTGAAGGCACTAGTCTTCGGATAACTCAAGGCCTCGGACCAAACGATTTGTTTCTGTTGGCCGGCCTAAACGAAGTTAAGATGCGTTTGCTAGCGCTATTTCTTACTCTCGATTTGAAAACACGCGCAGCTGCAAGGGCGTCGTTCGAGCACTCTAGCGGGACTTCTGGTTCGCTGTGGATTTGGTAGACCAACTGGCATTATGAGTAAAGATCTGTGGCAATAAGGCTGGACGGGACGGAGTAGGGGAATCGAGCTTTCTCCCTCACACGCACCAGGGCCAGTCGTGCATGGCTCACGCTGGACAGGAGGGGCGGAGTCGGGACTGACTGATGCAAACAAGATAAGGGGGGATGGGGGGCAAGAGGCAACCTTTCCGGGGATTTTTAACTGTACGAATTTTAGTAAACAAAGCTTCTGCAAAACCACCTCTAGGGTAAAAAGACGGGACAATTGGCGTGTCGGCGTACCGATATCGTGGTTAAGGGGGACGAACGAGCAGCACACCAAAAAGACGGAGCTTCTTCTTCTTCTTTCTTGAATCTTTTCTTCTTGTCTACATACTGTTATTATGATGATGCGAGGTAGAAGCATGTCATTTCTCAGCTGAGCCACAACTGCTTTCGTTGCAGGTTCTCCGCGACGCATACTTATTACACACCCCGTCTTTTCACTTGATGGCGGGCCGTGGCAAGACGACGCCGTGCCATTCTCGCCTGGCCGGGTGGTCGTCTTACTTTCTCTGGCGATGCTTACATAGTACTTCTACTACTAATACAGGATATGCATCTGTTACTCTCACGGACTCGTCCCATGTGCCATTGTCTTATTCAGTAGTATCAATCCAACCTCGTTCAGGTTCCTTCGTACGACCGATCACCATCCTCTTCCCCTGCCGTACCCGCCGCCGCCGCCGCCGCGTCCCCGGTATCCACCACCACCATTCCCACCCCTGCCGTACTGGAACCCTCCTGGCTGTTGCTGTTGCTGCTCGAGATGCCCCTGAGGTGAGTAGGGTGGTGGCGGTGGTGGAGGCGGCGCCCAACCGCCGGCCCACGAGCCTGGAGGAGCTCCTGGGACGGGAGGCCCGCTCGGGGACGGGTGTGGTGGGAACCAGCCCTGCGGTGGAGGGGGTGGTGGTACTGGGTTGCCTCCGGCAGGAGACATGTGTGGTGGCGGAGGCGGAGGAGGCCAGTGACCTTGGTAGTGTGGAGGCGGAGGAGGTGGTGGCGTGCCTGCGTTCCAAGAGTTGAACCTGCCTGGTTGTGGTGGTGGCCCGGCGGGCAGGTTCGGAGGTGGGTACGAAGCTGGCGGCGGCGGCGGTGGCTGATGTTGTTGATGTGGGTGGTGATATTGTTGCGGGTTTGGCGGCACAAAGCCTTTTGGTGGGCCATAGCCTGCTGCTTGCACGTTCCTGGTAGTAGAGAGCACTGGTTGTGGTGAATATGAGCCGCGGGAACGGGATCTGGATCTGGGTCTGTCTCTGCCATTCTGGCCACGTCGCGGAGAGCGGGATCGAGACCGGGAGCGCGAATAGCTTCGCCGGCGCCCTGGGCTGTGGCTGCCTCTCCTTGGGCGGCTGCGAGATCGTGATGCGCTACTCCAGCTCCGGCTTCGTGAGCGCGAAAGTCGACGTCGTTTGGTAGCTGGGCGCGAGGAGTCTCGCCTTGAGGAAGGCCGCCGGCTGCGACTCCGGGACTGGCTGCTCGAGCGCGAGGAGCCTCGGCGTCCCCTACGCTCATCGTCCACGTCCATTGCGTCTCCCTTCAGTCCTCGCGTCCTCATCTTCTCACAAAAGTTTCTAGACCAGCCGTAGTAGGTCTCGCCGCCGACGATATCTCCCATCTCGTCTCGCTCGATGATTTCGCCCATCTGGCTGATATCGACCGATGAGTCCCCATCTAGAAGCGTGTCTTTCGCATAGATCTTGTCAACTTCACCCAGTAACTTCTTCACCGCTGCAACGAGGTTCTTGTCGGCCGCCCCACCTGCAAGTTGAAGCGGCTTGATCATGTTCGGATTCATAGGTCTCGTGGAATTCGGCTCTATGACGGGGAGCCAATTGGCGGCGGGAAGGTCGTACCATGGCGCAGATGCGTCGCCGTGCATGGATGGCAGTATAAAAGGTGCCTCTCGTGCTGTCGAGGTTTGATATGCCTTGTTTGCCACACCACCATCACCGCCCCCACCATTTGCTTCTCGCGCTTCCGACTTTGGTCCCTCATCGACAGCGGCGCGTAAAGACTTGAGTACGGAGTCCGAGAAGTAGCCTTTCTTCTCCCATAACTGAATCAGATCCTGCAGCTTCTTTATTTGCTTCGGTGCGTTCGCAAAAGAGGCGGCGCTCTTGAACAAAGCAGGAAGGTGAGATTCAAGCTTGTCGAAGAAGACGTGATGGTGGTGGGTGCGAAACTTGACGTGAAAGAGCACATCGTTCAGGACGTAGAGCACATGCAGCCTCCTTCGCTTCGAGGATGGGCCAGGCGCCTTCGGTGAGCCGCTGGGGAAAGAAGAGGCGAGGGCGACCAGGTATTTCCCAAAGGCAGCCGCGCGGGTTGGAGAGGGGACCAGATGCTGAAGGATCCATTGCTTGCATTTCTGTTGTCGGCGAAAGAGAATATAAGCAAATGTTTAGCCGGGGCTCAATGGCTCATGTCAAAAACGGAGTGGCGTGTGTGTTCCAAACCTGAACGTTGGTTGGTGAGCACTTGGCGACGGCTGCGTTGAGCAGACCATGGAACTGCTCGATCTCGTCGCGAGAACACGACGCCAGGTCGGCGTCGGCGTCTGCCTTGAGGAGGGACGCAAAGAGGGAGGCTTTGGCGATGGCAAGCTGTGCGGACGCCATGATGACGGGGCGGCCCTGGACTGTGGGCACAGGCGTCAAAAACGTTGTCGCACACTTTCAAGGTATCATGGACACATTCTCGAAGAGGAAGAAATGATCTGACTGACGAAGTGACGTGGAGGGGGACGGGGATGACCAAGCTCTGGGTGTTGGACGCGAACGTGAGCCAGGGGGCAGCTGGAGGAAAGTTCCGATTGAGATGCACTAGAATTGGAGCTGGCCGGGGCTAGGCTTGTTGGCCCGCAGGGCTGGGTCGCACCGTGCGCGAGGTAAAGTCGGCCGACTCGGACCCGATGTTACGGACAGGCACGGCAGCATCTAGGTCTAATACATAATCTTATCTAGTCCTTTCTTCTCTTGGAGTCGAGGGCAATGACATGCTACTTCTGAGATCTGGGAATAATTGTCACCCGAAGCAAGAGGCAAGAGACTCAGCAAGAGACAGGACAGGAGAGACAACCCTGCCCGCGAGACATTGAGAAAAGATGAGCCAACGAGGCACAGCTATGTATCGAAGATCAACGCAAGAGGCGAGTTCATCTCATTGCCGCAGTTTCGATATGCGGTCTCAGTCGTAAATAATGTACACGCGCCACAGGGCGCCAGTCGCCTAAGTGCAGTGACTCGCAGTCCCTTCCTGTCCTCCAAAAATGCCTCTTACTCGGCCCGTAAGAGCCCCGCCTCTCCTCTCATGATCTTTCTGGCGTTCGAGGGCAGGATCGTCGGCTGTCGCAGACATGGATGAGCGGCCGCGTTACTCGTCACCTCCTGTACGCCGTATAAGCTGTTGCCCTCATATATCAGAAAACCGGTCCCCTTTCCGGCTTCTGAAAGGGGTGGCGCTTTCGTACTTGCTCTTGCCGTACAGCCGGTTGTACTCTTTGTCGGACATTTGCTCTGTCGGGTGCACATCTTTGGCAGCTTGTTCCAGGCTTGGATGGAACGCATGGTCGACCCGCGGCTCTTCCCGCTTCAGACGCTCCGTTTCCTCCTCGGTTCGGGTGCGAGAGCCACCCATGGCGGAGGCGGAGCCCGGGTGGGAGGGGACGTTCTGGGAGTACTCCAGGGACTCGATCATGGACTTCTTCTTGCGCTGCTCCTCGAGGCGGGCCTGACGGTCGGCATTGATGCTTCGCTTGGCGACAACGTATGCGCCGGCACCGGCTGTGGGGGAGAGCCAACTCAAGTCAGTGACTGCCATGCAGCACATACCGAACAGCCAAGCAACATGCAATTCAAGGGGATGAGGGGCGTGGAAGCACATGAGCGGCCTTACCAACACACAGAGAGCCCCAGCCCAGCCTGTGAAAGTGTTATCGTCAGCATGCTCGCAGTCAGTATCTCTGCTGTGGAGAATTGCTGACCAGAAAGACTTGACCTGTTGGGGAGCCCTAGTCAGTGAAACCAGCTCATGATGCAAAGAAGGCTTCGATGGACGCAGAGCCGACTTACAGTGTTCATCCTGAGATTGAGATTGTTGTCGTTATTATGAAGAGTGGGTTCACCAAGGTGGAGATTGTGCTACAGACACCAACGTCGATTGACTGGTGATATCTGTAAAGGTGTCGATAAGGTGGGGTGACGTCGAGAGATGTATTGTATGAACCAGCTGGTTGTGGTGGCGATGGTGCTGAGAGGTGTGAATCGGGGTCGTCCTCCAAAAAAGTCGCGGGAAAGCTCCGTTAGCTCCCGCAGCGCCAGCCTGCCTGCCGGCCTGCCGCAACGCTAGCTACTGCAGCAACAGCGGGTGGGGCAGGGAGTTTACAGGTACCCAAGTACCGCCCCATGCCAACTACGACCGGCTGCCGCTACCGGTGCCACCAGCTGGCTACCGGCCCCTATTCATCTCATCTTTACTCCCACCTGTTTCCATAACTAAGTATAGTACGGTAGATGGAAAGCCTGACAGGAACGGAAGGCTTTCCTTTCCAATGATGACATGTGAGCCTGGTAAAATGTGTCCCCGAGCAGCAAAATGATTCACAAGCACGGCTAGCCTATATAGGAAAGGGGATTGGTGAAAATCCTTGATACTTCAAGGCAGGGCAGACTACAGAGGACCAAAGAGCCGTCAACAAAATGCGGATGTGGCAGACAGTCATGTGTTGTGTGTTGCGTGTTGTTATAATGCATATCCATCAATCTAAACAAAGGGCATGGCGGGAATCGACGGTGGCCAGGCCAACCATGTTTCAATGATAGCCCTCAGTAAGATGTGGGAGACCCAGAGGCCACGGCCTTTGCAGTTGGCCTCACTGAGCATGAGCATTGAGTCTGAGCAAGAAGCTTGAGGGCGAGGGAGGGTCCCGTCATTAGACCACAACCCTGGAATCCCCAGCAGATCTGTAAGCCTAGGTTGTACTGTGTGCCTGGCACTTGCGCCAGTCATAGACACGCACACACTCTCGCACACTCGGCCGCAGGGCCACAAGCTAGGCCAGAAACGCGTCTAAACATAGAAAAGAAACAGGCACGGCCACAGCGACCAGGCCCAGAGGAGCTTCCAGGTACCTGCATTTACTTTAATCACGTTGCCAGATCTCGGAACGGTGAGCATGACTGAGACTGTCACAAGAGAAAAAGAGACCAGCCAGATGGACTTGGGCGGGCCTCTGACGCAATCCCTCAGCCAGCCAGCCCCAAAACACCGCCCAACTGCCCCGTTCGACTGCTTCGATTGCCTTCGCAGTACGAGGTACATGTACTCCAGCACCTAATTTCCACCGCAGACGGTACATGGCACCTCCCTCATCTACAGCTTGCCCCAGGTCATTGGGGTGCTTTCCTTGCTTGTGCTGTGGGCAATTCAGGCACGCCAGCCAGCCCACCAAGACTCCAACCACGCACAACCTTGCTCGCCCAGTCAGGAGGGCAGGCAAGGCGGGCGGCCTGCATGCCTACATACATTAATTAGACCTAGGTGGTACGGAGCACATACCAGCATCGCATCTTAATACACAGAGTGCCATCTATACTCGCCTCGCGTCTCTGCTCAAGTCTAGCCTACCTGGTGCTCCTGGGGCCAACAACCCCCTTTTTCCCTTCTCGACAATCACAACATTGCAACAGCCTGCTGTCTGGTCTCCTCACAAGTGCATGCTTTCTGCGAGTCCCTGCTCAATCTTGGAGTGATGGGCGCCCCAAGAGCCAGAGCCAGAGTCCAACGCCCACGCCCAACCCCAACCACGACAAGCCTACACCCACGCCGCGCCCAAGCCCCACCGTCACCGTCACCGTCACCGGCGCCGTCGCCGTCGCCTTCACTCTCGACCTGCCCTATTCCGAATTCCTCCTTAACAACACCAGGCCATGGCAGCTCCTCAACAGGAAGGAGGGCCTGATGGATCCTCCATCGTGAGTCCTACTGCCCCGGATCCCTAATTATGTCTGGGGGCACCCCCCACCATTCCCTGGTCCCTCCAGCCCGGCTGCCATGCGGATGACTGACAGCCCACGACAGAAACCCGTCTCTTCCCTCCGATCGCATTTCGAGAACATGGGCAAGGCTGGCGAGCAGCCCCAGCCGCAGCAACCACAGCCAGCTCAACCGTCCAGCCGAAATCCCTCCCCAGGGCCTCGCCCCGACAAGCCCCGGGAAGCGAATGCGATCTCCAAGGAACCACCTCCCATTCCCAAGCACAAGCCCGGTCTTGTGCCTCCTCTACCCAAGGAAAACGGCATCCCACCTTCTCCTGCGCGCAGCGCATTTCCTCCACCTCCGCTCACCCCACGCCCTGTACCGGCTCCTGCGCTCACCGTCGATCCACCGCAGTCCCCTCCCAAGGGCCGATCTCTGAACATAGCTGTTAACGACCAGCCTAGCTTCTTAAACTCGGACGATGTCGTCAAGCCGGCCACGTCGCCGGCCGTGCCGGGCAAACATTTCAAAATTCCAAGTCGCTCCCGTACACCGAACCTGGATCCCCGCAAATCACCTAAGGTGGTGGCCTTCAAGCCTCCTTCACCGCCGCCCCCTCGACGGTCTGCCGAGCTCCGGCGGCAGCGCGAAGCGGACCCTACGCCTCCGCCCAACAATCGCTCTGGGAATGCGCTCATCAGGTCTAGAAATTCTTGGACGGAAGACAGTGCGATGGAGACGAGGAGGAACATGCCGGATAAAGTGTCACCCTTCAGCAGTCCCCCAACCAGCGGCTCCGCCAGCGTCGAGGAAGGGTCGCCTCCATCATTGCCGCGAAGACCACGGCCCCCTCAAGAGCCCGTTGCGAAAGCCAAAACTCTCCAAGTTGGATTTGAGCCGCCGCCCCTCCATCCCTCAATCGCAAACAAGAGGAGGGACAGAGAGCTGGAGATGGAAGGGTCCGCAAGGGGCCAGCTCACTCCAGATGTCACAGGGGAGCCGCGGCCGACCTTGCCTACAAGACCGCTTAGTGTGACAATGGAGAAGTCAGGGCCTCCGCCTGAGAAGATCCCACCTCCAAGACCACCAAGGCCAGGAATTCCAGCTTCGAATCTAGCAGTTGTTCCGGCGGTGAACCAAAAACGAACCGTCTCTACACCTGTCACGCAGCAACCACCACCAGCGATGCACGGCAGGGCAAACACAGTGTCTCACAGGGGGGCAGAAAGGCCACCCACCGATCCCAGAAAGTCCGCGGTAGCCAGCGCTCCTTCAAGTGACCCGCGGAATGCCGACTCGCAAGCCGTTGTGCTTGCCAAGGCTGGAGAGTCACCTGCGAATGTCAACGGAGCATATCCAGATGCTTCAAATACCAATAGGAGACCTCCTTTCATAAAACACGGGCAGCAGGAAATCGTAACGAAATCAGATGCGCGGAATTTCGATGCATGTGGCGACCTCGTATGCACCTCAGGGCATCTTACTAGGGTGTGGAGCTTGAGGGACGGAGAACTCGTCATGAGCTTTGCACACGGTGAGGGATTGAAGGCTACTGCTGTGAGCTTCAAGCCAGGCTTGAACGTCGACGAGGAGTGCAAGCGACTGTGGATCGGAAATAATAACGGGGACCTCATGGAAGCGGACATAGCGACACAAAGTGTTGTTAACACAAAGACCGGTGCTCACCAGAGGAACGAAATTACCAAAATCTATCGGCACTTCAACGAGCTATGGACCTTGGACGAGGCTGGTACTCTGCACATCTGGGGTCCTGGGCCTGACGGAGTACCAGACATGTCAGGCCACCCGCATCAGTCGTTCCGAGTGCCCAAAGGACACACATTCTCCCTGGTCGTGGGTGACGAGCTCTGGCATGCGACTGGTAGGGAAATACGCGTATTCCTCCCAACACTCGATGGCAAAGCCCAATTTCAGGTGCTTCTCCGCTCCTTATTCCAAGACGCCGTCGGCGATGTCACTGCAGGAGCCCTGCTTCCCTCGGATCCCAACAAAGTGTTCTTCGGTCACAGCGACGGGAAGGTCACCGTATACTCAAAAAAAGACTATTCATGTTTGGAAGTCCTCAATATCAGCACCTTTAAAATCAACTCGCTGTCAGGGATTTGCGGCAACATTTGGGCAGGTTACAGCAACGGCAAGATGTCTGTTTATGACGTGCGCCAAAGCCCATGGGTTGTGAAGAAAGAGTGGCAAGCTCACAATGAGCCCGTACTCAGGATCATCGCCGACCGGTCAAGCTCGTACAGGCTAGAACGCCAACAAGTCCTTTCCTTGGGTGCAGACAACATGATCAGAGTTTGGGATGGCATGCTGCAAGACGACTGGCTTGAATCGGAAATGAAGGCTAAGGACGTGCAGTACTGCGAATTTCAAACGCTGAAGGCCATGATAATGACATGGAATGCCGGGGCCTCTACACCCAACAGTCTGAGATACTCTGAGTCGGATTCTGTTTTTATACAGAATCTGCTACAGGGCAGCGGTTCCCCGGACATTTTAATATTCGGCTTCCAGGAGCTGGTTGACCTGGAAGACAAGACCGCCACTGCTAAGCGATTCTTCAAATCCAAGAAGAAAGAATCGGACCAGGAGCGCATGAGCCATCAATACCGAGATTGGAGAGATTTCCTGATCAGAAGTCTGGATGACTACATGGCTGGCGACCTGTACCATCTTTTGCAGACCTCGCACATGGTTGGTCTCTTCTACTGCATCTTTGTCAAGGCCGATGTCAGAGATCGGATATCGAACCTCAGCACGGCCGAGGTCAAACGAGGCATGGGAGGTTTGCACGGGAACAAAGGAGCCATTGTAATCCGCTTCATGGTGGACGACACATCTCTCTGCTTCCTCAACTGCCACTTGGCAGCAGGCCAGTCCCAGGCCCAGAGTCGCAACAACGACATCGCCGCGATACTTGAGGCGCCTATTCTCCCTTCAGAGCGCGATCCAAGTGTCCGCATTGACAGCTATGCCGGAGGTGGTGATGGCACCTTGATCATGGACCACGAGCTCGTCATCCTCAACGGCGATCTGAATTACCGAATCGACACCATGAGTCGCGACACGGTAGTCATGGCTGTGAAACAGGGAAATCTCCCAAAACTACTCGAGCGAGACCAACTTCTCGTGGCCCGCCGAAGAAAGCCGGACTTCAAGCTTCGTGCTTTCGAAGAGATGCCCATCACATTCGCACCGACGTACAAGTACGACGTAGGCACGGACAATTACGATTCGAGTGAGAAGAAGCGTAGCCCTGCATGGTGCGACCGTCTACTGTTCCGCGGCAGGGGCAGGATACAGCAAGTCGACTACAGGCGACATGAAGTCCGGGTGTCGGACCACAGGCCTGTCACGGGCAAATTCAAACTGACAGTCAAGAAGATATCACCAAAGAAGAGAACGATGGCCTGGATACAGTGTCAGCAGAAATTTGAGGACGTGAACGCGCAGGAGATCATGGTCGAAAAGTGAGTAAAATATCATTAACCCTCCCATTTTCACCTTGTGGGTAGCTAACAGCCACGACAGGATGTACTACTTGACCGAGATCATTGGATATGACAAGGCAACGAGTCAAAGTCTAATCAATGATCGGTAATTCGGCGAGAGTAATCGTAGAAGACAGTGATGGACCGAACACTCTTGCATTTGGACTTCAGCCATCGAGAAGGAGTATCCTCATAGATGAAACGAAACGATCATGACACCGAAGAAGCTCTTATACCCACACAACGGGGGCAACGTCAACGATTCAACAGAGACATGGGCACGGCGCAAGGAGGCATCAATCATCTTGGGCACGGTTAATGGTCCAAGGTCAAGCTGTGGCAACAGCTTTCATTAACCGCGGGGGCGCGGACCGAAAAAAGAAAAGCTTTAGATCTCGTGGTCTGGCGCAACTGACAATCAGAGTGTCAAAGCGGAAGGGGAAAAGTCGAGAAAGACAAAGCGGCGGGCACCTTTGGAGTGGATTCCCAGGCGATGAGTTAAGCGAGCATATCCAGATATCAAGGGTTGGACGTTCTATATTGTGACTAAATAATAGCTATTGTGAACAAGAAGGAGACTGCCTGTCTGTAGTCTCCCTTGGTGCCAACAACCCATTTATAAGATAATTATCTGCCCTCAGCGTCACAATGAGCATTGTTGCTTCGCATACAGCCACACGACTGTTCCATGAATCGAGCCCACGCTGCGTGAGAGAGAAAGAGAGAGAGTGTGTATGTGTTCGTCGTGAAATTATTATATTAAAAAAGAGAACAGTAGTAGATAGGCAAGGAAGGGGTGTGTTCTTGCTGTCCCTTCCCATGATTAGGACGGCCGGTCTTGATAGACCCGGATCCTATCCTTTGCGAGCCCGCTCGGGCCGGGCGCCGCTTGGCCTGCTGTGCGCGTGCGGATGGCCTGCAGGGCAGGGCGGCCGCGGCGGTCGGCCAGCTCCGAGTGGATGGTAACGGGGTTCCCGCTGAGGGCCTGCTGCGGCTGGAGGGCGGGCACCGGCTTGCGCTGCGGTGTCTTCAGCATCGCTGAGAACCGAACTCTCTTGGATACCGGTAGTACTTGTTGTGGTTGTTGCTGCTCTAGGTCGGGCAAGTTTGTCATCACTGGATTGTTCTCGATGGTGATTGGCGTCGCGTTGCCTTTGATGTGCACGCTGTACCGCTCCAAGGGGAGGGACGGCGGGGCCAGAAGTTCTTTCCTGGCGCTCTCCACGGAGCGGCGTGCCGCCTGTTGGCTAGCATCCAAGCCGTCTTCGATGTGGTCGTGGTCGTCCTTGCTGGCGTCCGAGCTGCGCCGTCTGGGTTGGCGGCGGCTCTTCGTCCTCTTCGTGGTGGATCTCGACCTGGAAGCGGTTGGCCGCTGTCGGCAGCAGAAGAAATATAGCCCGGCTATGAGAATGGGCAGGGCCGCGCTTCCGCCGATTGAGATCCCTAAGATGGCCTGCCTCGAAAGACCTGATGATACCCCACTGTTGCTGGCATTGTTTGCGTTGTTGTTGTTGTTGTTGTTGTTGTTACTATTATTGTTGCTGTTGTTGTTATCGCCGCCGCCACCGCTGGTGCTGCTCCCGGAATTGTTGTTGTTTGTGCCTGGATTTATATGTCAGCAATGTCGCCCGCTGGAGGACCTCATGAGGGTGTGAACATGTCCCGACTAACCGTTATTGAAGAAGCCCTCCACCTCGCCACTGGTCCACTGAACCTTTCCCAAACCTCCATCTCGATAGAACTGCTTCACGACCTCAGGAGTGTCGTAAGCCGCGGCATCATGCGCGTATCTATCAGTCCAGCGCAAATCAGTCATATCGAAGACCCCGAGACCCCGAGCCCACGGGTCCGGGTCGGCGAACTCGGCTGGGAAGCCTTTAGAAGCGTCAGCGCCGCCAATCGAGATCATCTGTCTCTTGCCAGCGCCTACTGCGACACAGTCGTGGTCGGCACGAGCGGTGGTTGCTCCGGGAGTGTCTGCCTTGGTGAAGACGAAGCCCGGGAGGGACAGCACGAATATCTCGTCAGAGACGGTGTTATCGGCGCCGAGGCCACCATATATGAAGACCTCATAGGTCTTGTTGGGTCCAGCAACTCCAACCGAGCAGAAGCGTTGGCGGCCCGTGGGAATGGTTCCGGTTGCCTGCTGTGAAAAGAATTGTTTGGTGATTGGGTCATAGAATGTGATGTTGTTGAAGTCAAGAAGGCTGGAGGCCGGATCCCCCGATGTACCACCAAGAAGTAGGATGAGCCCATTGGGGCCGAAAGGTGTAAATTCAGCCCTCGCGTTCACCAGCGTGCGGGGAATTGAAGTGTTGGTCCAGACTGACGAGGTCATTCCAAAGCTCACAAGGCCAGCCACGGCGATATCGCTTTCAACAGAGCTGTTTGACTGACTGGTGAGCAACCCGCCCATGCAGTAGCCCACGCCATCACCTTGCGTAGGGGCACACCCGACAGGGCGTGCGAGTTCGTTAAATATTCTCGGGTTTGAGGGCTGTTCCAGACTCCAGGAGCCTCCTCCATTGCCGTCGGCGGAGAACTGCCATATCTGATCGGGAGGGGGCTGACTGCCATCGGCAGCAGCTCCTCCCCAGATCCAGAACGAGTTTGTTGATTCATCAGACCATATGGCTTGGCTGTTGAGGACCGGTGCTGACTTCGGGATCACCTGGATGGGCACGGTGGAGTTGGTCCAATCTTCCCGGAGATTTATTGATAGCGTTGAGCTTACTGGTCGGAGGTGTCAGTCGTGATTCTCGACAGTGATCTGAGCATAGCAAGGCTTCATTGATTATTGTAGCTCACCTGGGCTCGGGACATTATTGCCTGTGGGCTGGTTGACCTGCGATACCTCGCCCCCGTCAATGTACACAAAGTCACCCAGGACTGTTCCCACAGCGAACGATCGGCGAACAAAGTCGGTCGAAGAAGGAGTTGTGGATCCTTGACGGCCTCGCAGAGCCGCTGCGCATGCTACCTTCGCATGTAGCCAGCAGGCTACTATCAGATATACGCTGGCCACCTCAGAGAAGCACAGGTTTCTCATGGTAGTCTCAGAGAGATTTTGGGGGCTTCAGAGCCATATTCATGGCACCGAAGCGGAAGGAGTCACAAGAGAGGAGTCAGCCTCAAAGTACAAGACAAGCGAGGAAGCAGAGACACATCCAGATTCTTGTCAGAGCAGACCACAGGGCGGAAACTCCGGGACGTAAGCTGTAAGCTGGCTGGCTATCTGACACTCGCAAGATGAAGCTTCCGCATGAGAATGAGAGACACACTCTCCCAAACCTTGAGAAAGCGGGTGGCCATTCCGAGGCCTCTCCAAGAATAATCTCGAATCGTCTGATGTCGAGGTCCACCGTCCGTGCCGCCTCATGTTTCTGCCACCCGCAGGTTCGCGAGCATAAAAAGTCGTCACTTGAGACAGTGCGGAGCATCTTCTCACGCGTGTGGGCAGCAAAGGAAGCAGATGACTAACTGCAGGCGGAAGGAGACAACGATAGAGAATAGAGAGAGGCGCCACATGCTCTGATGGATTGTCGCAAGATCCTGACCGTCGATCACGCCCGCCCTGGCGAGGAGGGGCTGCCACATACGAAAGCAGACAACGCAGGCTCACCGACACCGGTGTTGTCCAAAGGCCGTGTCCGGATAGGGCTGAATTCGGTTAGCATAACCGTCGAGGTCCGCGTGGCAGAAAGTGTATATATCTGGTATGCTGCGATGATGCTTGGTGGTTGTGGTTTCAGACAAGCTGTCAGGACCATGGTACGGTCCGTAGATCTGGATCCGGTTTGCCGGGGTCCTTCCCATCTGAGCAGCTGGACAACCGGGACGCAGCGAGGCCCTTCACGTGGATCACGCCGCATCCTACCTCACATCTGCAGCAATTTTCCGCTTTCGTGGTTTTTAGCGAGAGAGCTGAAATCGATGCTCAGCTTCGTGTGTGTGTCGATGAACCGCGCAATGGTCCAGACCCTCGTTCACGAACCCAGGCCAACATGGCACAACAACAGGCACTCACACTCAGGAGAACAAGCTGTGGGCCAAGCCCGTCAAGCTGGGCTCGAAACGAGGACCCATACATGTGAGGCCGTCCCATGCAGCCATGCGCGCCCAGTCATCTCGCCGATTTGGGAATGACGGTGAATACGCTCTTGCGGTATCCCAGTCGTGGCAAATCGTGTTTTGACATCCGGCTGCGGTGGCACACAAAGGATGTGTCTCGGAAACATTCGATCGGCCTATGCTATAGACTATGAGCTGTTACCCCTCAGTTAAAACCTATGTATGTCCTTGTTTATGTCCTGGTAGGAGGCTGAAAACCAGGTAGCATAAGTAAATAACCTTCCCACCCCCTTGGCTATAATCCGACGTCAGTCGGGTGTACCTACTCCTTCGTCACCTGGTGGAAATCAGGAGAGATGCATGAATTAGACTTCGGATCAAGTCGTCCGTAATCATTCCCTGCGTTGAAGACGAGGCTCACATACAGTACAGACAGACAGACGGACATACAGTACCCAGATCTGTCCAGGTCTGTCGAGAGCTTATCGAGACACCTGAATTAGGCCCCATTAGCTCCCGGAAGGCAAAAAAGAAGCTTCTCCACTGCCTCGCGTCCGAGAAAGCGTTGCATCTCCGAACGCACGCGGCTTGCTCAGGGCAGCAGAGCGGCAGGGCTGGGGAATGGGCATCATGGCCGACTTGGCGTGCGTAAACCCCACAAACTCCGCAATGGCAGCAGCGTAAATATGGAGAATCTGGCTGGTTGATCGAGGTTGCTGACAATTGGCAAGACATCCATTGCTCTCGGAACTCGGACAACGGAACAATTGCGGCCCAGGATGATATACTTCGTCCGCCTATGCTACGATGCCCAGTCACCACCACTTACACGAGTAGTCTACTAGTACCATCCAGGTCGTCCCAAGCCCACATCCAGACTAAGATTAGTAGTGTATCATTACGTACGTAGCATGTCACCTGTCTCACACTCTCACTGGGCAGTAGGAACACAGTCACTCATGTAAGTTCGACAACAGCCCTCGGCGCCATCTCGCCTCGCGAGCATAGAGTCATGCCCAGCTCCGACCATTGTCTGCCTTCTCCGCTCGGTGACGAGCACTCGACCTGACCCGGACCAGTCGTTGTGAAATGCAGTACACTATCACGCCCGAAGCGTTGGACATCCATTAGTCACATCCGTCCGAGGAACGGCAGGAGTAGCATTTGGCAGCACGTCGTGAAGAGCATAAAGGAGCACTGGCGTAAGGGTTGGCGGTGGAATTGAAGACCACCACCAGCTCGACTACACTGGGCTGCAGATGATTCTGTCAAGACTAGTAGCGAGACATACTCTTAGAAGTAATTCATCCCTTAACCTGCGAAGAACAATCACTATGGCAACGGCTCAGAAGATTCTCATCAGCCCTCAGAACACCGGCTTGTTAGGGGTTAAGCAGACAGACGAAGCTGCTAATAAAGCCAGCCAACTACTTCAAAAGGACTTGGAGTCATTCCATGTCTTCTTCAACCAGGACGGTTTTCACAACCATCTAGTCCACCACATCCTGACCCTCTACGGCACCGGGGCCGACCCAGCAGCCCTGCAGCAAGGCTTCGATGGCAACACAGGCTACCAGCGGCCGGTTCAGCCCAACCATGACCGCGTCATTGAAGATCTCCAGACGTGGTCGCACGCGAGCAAGTATGTAGGCAAGGAGCAGTACTACCCAGACTTCCTCGCCTTCTTCCAGCGAGAAATCGACAGCAAGGGCTGGGAGGCCGTGCTGGCCGAGTACCTCTTCACCGGCACAGAGGCAGCCGACGACCTGCTGGTGCGGCTCTATGCCGGTGTACTCCACCCACTGATCCAGCTCATGTATGGCATGGAGTGGAATCAACCGGCCATCGTGGCCGAGGGTCTTGCACAGACATGTGTGCACAAGGACAACTTCAAGGATGAGTTGCTCGCTGCTGAGAGGAACGCCAACGACGAGTACGGCAAGACGGGCGCGAAGATGCCGACCATCGCCTCCCTGCTGAGGGAGGTGCGTGAGAACCAGAAGCTGGCCACGGCCGCGAGGTTCGAGGACGGAAATAAGATCCGCGACGGCGTCTTCGGGCGCGCGCGGGACGAGATGGTTGCGATTATGAGCAAGGTCAAGGTACGCCCGGAGGAGATCGAGGAGAAGACGGCCGAAATGTTCAACACTGCGGTGTTCATGGCCGCCGGGGCTACGTTCCACCCGCCAAAGATCAACAAGTTTGACTTTTTCCTCATGTGAGCATTACCTCAGACCTCCTTTGTCTAGGGACTTTACGGACACACAAAATAAATGAAGCTGACGAGATACGGCTAGGCATCATGCCAATTCATGCCCCATTTTCCTGACCTTCAACGCTCAGCCGTGGTTATCAGCTGAGAATAAAGCCCGCTTGTTGGAATGGAAGATTCGATACGACCTGTTCCAGTACGCGGCCAGGGGTGTCCCCAACCTGTCTCTGGATGAGATCAAGGCGTACCAGCCCAAGGCACCGACAAGCGCATCCGGAGCCGGTAAGTAGTTTTGAACTTCCGCCATATATGGAGTCAAGTGGAACGACCGGCGATGCTAACCTGTACCAGCAGAGGTCGCATTGAAGATCCACAGGATGTCCGACGACGGGCACGCCATCAAGCTGGCCAGGGCGGCCAGCATCTGTGAGCAGATCACGAAGAAATACCAAGACAAAGAGTGGGTTTTGATCAAGGGAGACGATACGTGGAAGAGGGTTCACCACCTTATCCTCGATTCACTGCAATCGCCTGGGGAGTACTGGGTGAGGAGCGCGGGCATGGACGAGGCCTGGAAGGTAAGCCATCGCCGGCTCCCAACTGTTCCGTACCGGATGACATTGCTAACGCACAGTAATTAGAACTTTCCAAATGTAAACAAGCTGTAACCTTGCGAACAGGATCTGCAGAGGAGTCCATGCGCCCAGGTCACTGTTTCGATCTATCTCATCAGGACCAGAAACAAACGTCTGAGCGTCTGACGCATGCAAGAGTCTGTGCCTGAGGAGCATTTCAACAGTCGCTACTACGGGACTTGTTTGGCTGTACGATTCCGTTATCGCTGACGCACGTGTACCCATTGTATATTATCTTTGTATCACTACATTATCACGGACACAGATTGACAGTTGGGGTATCAGTGGCCTAGTATTCATAGTTTTATAATCCTGTAGCGCCATAACTCTACTCTATTCCACGCCGATCCATTCTTCCTCAGATTCTTCCTCGTTTACAAGATCAGTAATAGTCACCCCCTCCTGACCAGCAGTCAGTAGATTTGTGCCGTTCTCGCCACCGAGCGAAAAGGTAAGCGCCTTGCCATCCTGCGAAACGTCCTTATTCTCAGCTTGACCAAGGAGATAGTCCACCATGTAGACGTTCTCGTCAGCCAACTTACGGATCTCATCCCTCATCCTCGTCACAGCCCGGTTGACGACCCGCAGTTCCATGTCGATCTTGCCTCTGTTGGCCGTTAGCCAGGCGCCGTGCTTGTCCACCAAGGCCTTGATCCAGAGCAGACAGAACTCTATGTGCGGTGACTGCTCCGTCTCGGCAGCGACGAAGCGGAGGAGTCTTGGGACGTAGACCACAGGCATCTCCTCCACGACCAACGAGATATCCTGGTACGGGATGGCTTGAAAGACTCGCTTGATCAGGCCAGCCTCGTTGAGGCGGAAAGCCATGACCAGTGCTTTGAGGTAGTCCTTCTCGTCTTCCAACACAGCCAGTGTCGCTGCCGGCGTAATCTCCATGTTCAGATCGAATGGATCGAATTGAAGAACATTGTCGAGGCTGTAAATCAACAGACCCTCGGTCGATGCTGCGCAGAATGCTGTGCCGGCTGGCGAGAAGGAGACGCCCGACACCCGCACCTCGGGCATGTTCTTCCTGGATGATGGATCTCCTCGCTTCGAGCCCGGAAGCGATTTATCAATGCGGTCTTCCCGGTCGGAGGCCTCTCCTTGGTCGTCAAGCTCACCCTGCGGGCCGGCTTCTGTCAAGAGCTTGCTGTTCAGAAATTCTTGCGTGCCTGATAATGACAGGTTGACGCTGACTGTGAACTTTTTGAGAAGCACCATTGTCGTGACCGAGTACAAGCAGATATACTTGCTGTTGCCACCTGCGAGCAGACAGGTGCCATCTGTGCTATATTTTATGCTGTTGTATGCCTTGGTCCCAGCTACGTTGGCGGCTGTTCTCCGGTCACCAATTTTGCGGCCACCAGAGACATCCCGTCGGCCGTCTAGACCCGAGACTTGCAGTGCCTCTGTCACGGACCAGAAGGTCAGCTGGCCGTCCAAGGTCGATACGGCGAATTGTGTCGAGTCCGGCCTGATCGCAACGTCCAGAACATCTGCCTGCAACTGCAGCGGCTCACTTGTTTGTGTCCTGTCAAAAATGGACCATATTCTCGCTGTGCGATCCCAGCTTCCGCTGATCAGTGTGTTGCCATTTGGAGCAAACGCAAGGGACGATACAGGTCCCTCATGTCCTGCAAGCTGGTCCAAAAGCTGACCCGTCTGGACTGACCAGATGTGGATATCAAAAGAGTCGAGAGAGCCAGCGGCCACCACTTCTCCACTTGGATCCACGGCCATACATGACCATGAAAGCCTCGTAGGGGCTGTGAATGTCCTAAAGTTTCGGTATCTGATGAGATCCCAGGCTCTTATTGATCCGTCCAAGCTAGATGTGAAGAGAACGTTGCCCTTTTTTGTGAATTCGCACGCCGTAACGCCGCTGGTATGTTCCGTAAAAGTCACAATGCAAAAGCCGGATTCAATGTCCCAGACTTTGATTTTGCCATCATCTGCTGTCGTGATGATTCGTTGACCATCAGGCGAGTAGACGAGAGAGTTCATGGAATCAAAGTGGCCTTGTTGCTTTAAAATGTAGGACTCAGATTGCCACTCCCAGACCAGGAGCTGGCCCAGCTTTGAGGCCCCAAAAGCTAACCATTCTCCCGTCTTGTTGATAGTGACAAAATCGATGTCGTTTTGCGATATGCTCAGCGTGTGGATCATGTTGAAATCAGGCATCTCATATAAACCGAATATTCCGTTTGAGAAGCCCGCGACTAGGAGGTTCGAATCGGCGTGATAGGCGGCGCACTTGAGGTGAGCATTGTTCTGCATGAAGTAGTGCTTGTTGACTATTCTCCAGCGCAAATCTCTCTCCTGTTCCTCGTCGTCCATTTCATCATTGTCTTGTTTTGAAGCGACATATTTCCAATCGAAAACAGCACCGTCCTTGCTGATGGTGTATATTGTCTCTTGATCTTTCGAGAAGTAGGCGCCCACAACACCTTGCCTATGACCTGACAGGACTGTTGGTATAAAGCCTTCCTCCTGATTCAAGCTCCATATTCTTGCTGTCAAATCTTTCGAAGCGCTAAGGAAGAATCGCGAATCACTAGACCATTCGATATGCCGTACATCGTCGAAGTGACCGGTGTGTGTATGGTGTTTGACAAAGGGCGCAAACTCCAGCTCGCCGTCCGGATGCGCATCCGGGGTGGATGGAACGTGCCATACTTCGAGTTTGCGACCGAGACCGACGGCAAAGTAACGACCAGACGGGGAGAATGAGAGTGCTGTGACACCAGATTTGAAGGAAAAGTTGTATATGGCGATGCGTCGGGCGATGTTGGTCAGTATGGCCTGGCCATCTTCGTCGATCGTAAGGAGCAAATTGCCCTGGGGCGTGAGCCCTATCCTCGCAATGTTCTTTCGGTGGGCAAAAGGGAGTGTGTAAGATTTATTGCTAAAGCCATTGTCAGTGGTCGGTCACAGAGCGTAGAAATGCTTGCCCCCAAGATTCTAGGGGAGTGGCGGTACGGCATACTCAACCAGGTTGAAGACGGTCACTCGATTGCCCACGGGCGAGAACAGGTCGGTGCCATCTGGGCTGAAGACCAGATTGCCCCTGCTATAGACAGTTCCGAGAAGGTTTGAGAACTAGATATGAAGTCAGCACATGTGAGACATAACAAGGACGCTGTAGGGTTTGCGCACCTTGAAATCCGTCTTCATTTTCAGAGCATAGCCATATTCTTCGTCAACGTCTTGCGACGAATTCTCCCAAACTTCAGCGAACCTTTCAAGTTATTTGTGGGGCCCACCTTATCGTCCTCTTATCGCGTGCCTGGGGGATGGGACCCTGGTTAATTGGGCCAGCCCGTACTTGCCAACCTAAGTAAGGGGGCTCGAGCTTTCAGGGGAACACTGTCCAAACCGAAATTGCTCCCTCCCCTTCTCAACAGAGACGAATTGCTCCGTCAAACACAAGGAGGCGCATCTCAATTGCCATTTCTTGAGAGCTTCTCGATCGAACGCCATCTTTCCTCAATCCAATTCTCCATCGCAGAAGACCCAAACCGTCAAGATGTCGACCGAAAGCAGCGCCAGCCCCATAGGTAGGCATGATCAGACTTACAAGCACGCTCTACGCGGAGACAGCTTTCCGTGCTAACGCGACTGTTCTCCGGCATAGGTATCGCAAACCTGCCCAACCAGCGACACAAGATTGTTGCTAAGAGGGGTGCCGCCTTCACTATTATGGTTCGTATTGACGGCATTCAGCTTCCTGGCACAATATCCTGACTTCCTTCACAGGTCGCTGGCGAATCTGGCCTGGGCAAGACAACCTTCATCAACACCCTCTTCTCTACGACCATCAAGAACTATGCCGATCACAAGCGGAGACACCAGAAGCAAGTCGACAAGACTGTTGAGATCGAGATCACAAAGGCCGAACTGGAGGAGAAGTTCTTCAAGGGTATGTTTTGGACGAAACGCTGGAATGGCGTGCGACCTACTGACCCGACACAGTCCGCCTGACCGTCATCGACACCCCTGGCTTCGGCGACTACGTCAACAACCGCGACTCCTGGATGCCCATCATCGAGTTCCTCGACGACCAGCACGAGTCTTACATGTTGCAAGAGCAACAGCCCCGCCGAAATGACAAGATCGACCTCCGTGTCCACGCTTGCTTGTACTTCATCCGCCCTACCGGTCACACCCTGAAGCCTCTCGACATTGAGGTTATGAAGCGACTTTGCTCTCGTGTCAACTTGATCCCAGTGATTGCCAAGGCTGATACTCTCAGCCCTGCTGACCTGGCTACGTTCAAGCAACGCGTATGTCGCCCTGTGTCCCAGCACGTGTCACCATATACTGACGTTTCAATCAGATCCGAGCTGTCATCGAGGCTCAGAGCATCAAGATCTACCAGCCCCCTGTCGAGGAGGATGACGAGGCCGCCGCTCAACATGCCCGCAGCCTCATGGCTGCCATGCCGTTCGCTGTCATCGGATCCGAGAAGGATGTCAAGACCGGCGACGGCCGCATTGTGAAGGGACGACAGTACTCGTGGGGTGTTGCCGAGGTTGAGAACGAGGATCACTGCGACTTCAAGAAGCTCCGATCAATTCTCATCCGCACTCACATGCTCGACCTTATCCACACCACCGAGGAGCTTCACTACGAAGCCTACCGCGCTCAGCAGATGGAGACACGCAAGTTCGGTGAGGCTCGCCCACGGAAGCTGGACAACCCCAAGTTCAAGGAGGAGGAGGAGGCTCTCCGGAAGCGCTTCACCGAGCAAGTCAAGATCGAGGAGCAGCGGTTCAGACAATGGGAGCAGAAGCTTATTGCTGAGCGTGATCGCCTTAACAAGGATCTGGAGCAGACGCATGCCCAGATCAAGACACTGGAGCAGGAGCTGGAGCAGATGCAGGGCAGCGCGGTCCGCAGCCATGGTCGTCGTTAGGGTCACGAAGTGGCGGCTTAGATCCAACGGTCGACCTCTTGGGAACGACCAAATTCACCGTTTCGGAGTTTATGGTAGCCTGAGGGGCTGGTTTTCAACAAGGTTCACTGACACGGGGAGCTAAGAGGACGCGTTGCGAATATGCTCTGGAGCTTTGCTTGTGACTTGGAGTGCGCGTTGGCCGGCCTCGAGGAAGAGGAAATAATTTTTCCTCCGGCACGCCGTTGATTTCTTTCTTCGTTCTTCTCATGGGCTGAGAATCATTGAGGCCGAAAAACTGGGGCAGCGAGCAAGGCCGCTCATCGTGCCGTTCTGCTACCATTTCGCAACCTTACTCAGACCCAACTCCCCCCTTTTATTCCATTTCGAGATAGCCGATGTAATTCCCTTGACCTTTTCATGATACCAATTAATGAGAATGGCTGCCCCTTGAGACTCAATTGCATGGACCGAATCAAGGCACATGGACATATGATGTGATTCAATCCCATAGCGTTAAGATTATTCTCGCCCACCCACCGCCCCAAGCTCCATTTCACGGAGATGCAAGTAAAATTGAAAATGTGCCCAAACCGACCTCGGGGAAATAGATCCCATCAGCAGACGGCTGATGATCCACCGCTCTCTACACGGCATCCATCATGGCTCTTGTGAGCAATTGCTCGTTTTTGTTGCCCAATTTCGACACCTGGAGGAACACGTCCACGCCGTAGCCCCACAGGCTCTGTAATTCCAGACCCCCGGCCCAGTACTCGGCGTAAATGCGGCTGAGGGGCAAGCCCATGCCGAGGCGCAGGTTCGGCGGCCTGCTCGTCAGGGACGACAGAGAGCTCACGTAGCTCGCGGTCGCCGCGCTCGCCTTGACCTCGCTCGCGGGGGGCCGGTCGACGCGCACCTCCTGTAGAGTCGCGGCCATCCTTGGGACGTGGGTCAGGTTGGCGAGGATCTGCTGGCTCTTGGGGCCCTTGCAGAAGGACCACAGGTAGGGCAGCACGTCACGCGGTATCCCGCCGCCCTGGTCGGACACGCGGATCTCGACGTGCTTTGATGACTCGCAGATGGTCACCTCGATGGGCGGGGGCGGCCGTTTTGTATGGCCCTCCTGTATCTGCCGCTCGATCAAGGACTGGACTGAGTTTCGGAGAAGCTCCCCGATTATATATTCTATGTGGCTTAGGATGAAGGGGAAGTTGGCGTCCTGGTGGCCCGCGAGCTTGATATCGGGCAGTACGACGTCCTCGCCGTAGGCCGATCTGGCCAGATCGAGGACGGCCTGGCCGCAGCGCTGGATGACCTCGGCGGCGTTGCACTTCAGGAACACCTTTCCAACAAAATCGCTGTCGGGGACCTTGACGCCAGGGGAGAAGGAGGGTGAGTAAAAGGTCTCAGTGAGGGAGAGATGCTGCTCCGCTATCACGCGACGGGAGATCCTAGAGCGCAGGATGGCGTTCATGAACTGGTCCAGCTCCTCGGCCGGGAGCAGGTCGTCGGCGCTCACCTCCAGGATGCCCATCGCCAGCTTCGGGATCACCGACAGGTGCGCCTTGAGGGTGGTGCTGATGGCCTGGCAGAAAGAGTCATTTTCCTCGAGCGTGCGAATCTCAGGCACCCTCCTAAACTTGTCGAACGCATCGTAGTACAGCTCGTAGACGTCGTTGAAGTGACGGTTGGCAACGACACAATACGGCAGGGTCTGCATGTCCCGGATGCGATGTGCAATCCTACATTGGTCATAGCTTTAGCGAACAGGCTGGGGCCGCAACGCCGGGAAACGCAACGCAACGCAGCGCAGCATAGCGCAACGGGTTTTTGATTTGTGGTTGCTCTGGTCTGTCACGTACCTCCTCGGCAACTCTGTCCTCACATAGTTGGCAGAGCTGATCAGCCTCTGCTCGTTCAGGGAGCGGCCAAAGACCATGAGCTGGCGGAGGCTGATGGGCCTCGCCTCCTTCCCGACCCAGCTGAGGCATGGTCAGTGGAACCGATACTCTCTCTCTCTCGGTGCTGGAAAGCGTGGTAGGCTGGCGTCAGTAGACATACTCGTCAAGAGCAGAGAAAGCTCTCCATCTGTGGTGGTTGTGCACCATGCAGCGCGTCTGGTCGCGTGCCCACGCCCGTCGAGCTTGTTGTGCCAGGCGCCTGGGGCCCGATGGCCTGCAAGTTGATCTCATCCCCAAGCCTGCTGAGGCGATGGTGCCCCCCAACCTCGACATTCGAGCGATGGTTCCATGCGAATGGTAAACGTATGCTGGAGGTCGGAACCAAGGTACATGAGAAAGGGTGAGTGAGGAGAGTCAGTTGGGAGTCAGTCCAGTCTCGTCATAGCTGCTCATTCGTAAAAGAGCTCCCAGTCACTCACACTGACGGATGAGATGCCCAAGTTGGGCGATAGGTTGTTCTATTGTTATAGCAAGGTGCGGGAAAAGTGGGGAGCTTCCCGATTTCTTGTGTTACTCATTTTGCAGGGGCATTTCCTCGAGCAATTACCATACTGCTAACATGCCTGATTTATGGTATGCTACACACCGTACGGTGCTAGCAGCCAACGGTACAATATTTACCCCGCCATTGTCACAAGCCTCACGACTGCACGCATGCATTGCGTAGCCGGCTAGGTTCAGTCCTGCTGCCAACCTGGCACGTGTCAGTGGACGAAGCATATGTACGGGGTATGCTGAGTATCTCAGTAGGAAGAGACAACGCATGCAGATGGACGCCATGGCTACAGCCCCCAAGGAGTCTAGCAGGAGCAAACGGTCCGTTGCTTGAGGCTTCAGGGACCCTCTGAGCCGGTGGCCTGCTACCCCTGTCGGTACGGGCCCATGCCCAAATCAGGAACTATGTATAGGTATATTTCATGTATATTACCGTGAGAACACCTGCACCAGGTACCCGATATCGCCAGTCTTGGGTTTGCTTCAGGAGGATCAAGCTATTTGTCTAGGGGTCCTTCGTGTAGCCGAGCATGAGAATCTTCAGCAACGAACAAGAGCCTGAGCAAACGTGTGGGCCGGTGCAGTCATTGGCAGCCAGATGCATGTAGCTGACAAAGGTCAACTGTGGCACTCACTTGCTCACACACACACTCTCTCTCTCTCTCACTGTCGCTTGTCGCCCGCCAGCAACGGACGGACGTCATATCGAGGGCACAGCGGCGGGCCAGGGGGGGCGAGCTTACCTAGTCACCTAGTCTGCTCACCAGAGTACGGTAGTAGCTATCTAGACCGCCTGGCAAGTGTGAGGGCCGGTGGTAGTAGTAGTAGGAGTAGGAATTGGAGTACCAAGGGGCTTCGCCTCATTCCTCAGTCTTCACCCGGCCTTGTGGGACACCTTCAGGATGCTCTTCTGCAGCAAGCTAGTCTAAGCACTCCGCATCCACAACCCGCATTTCTTACGTACCTTGGCTTTGCCAGGCTTTGCCCATGCAGATGCTTTGCCCACCACCGCCGCCACTACAACGCATTGTCTATCTAGGCGAGACTAACAGGCGGACTGACAGATGGACAGACAGACAGACATAGTCTACTGACTGACTAAAAGACATCATCCTCCTTGCCTTGCCCTGCCTTGCCCTGCGTCGCCTCGCCTTGCCTTGCCTTGCCTTGCTCTTGTTGCCTGCCCTGCCCTGCCCCGGCTGCGACTTGCTTTGCCATCCCATCCTCATGCTTGCTCTCTCCATTTTTTTGTGCTGCACCAATATCCTGGCTTACAGTGTCTCACCTGCTCTCTCCTCGCCAACCCCAGCACCCGGGCCTATCTAAGCTAGACCAGGTATCGCATCACCCTTCTTAGGCGGTCCTGACGTCGACTGGCCACACGCGCCTTCTCCCCCGGTCGCAGCGAATCCGCCCGCGGTCCTTCGTCCTCTCCTAAAACACCACCAGCTTCTCCGAATCATCAACGACACATCGACCCTCGCTCCCTCTGTCGGTTGCAGCTGCTTCGGGCTGTCAAGAGAGCTTTCCCACGGGACTCTGCTCTCCTTGCCTCCTTCCCTGAACCTACCAGTTCGAACCGACCCTTCCAAGTCGAGCTCTGCTCGCGAATCCCAGAGATGGTGAGTCCACAACTTCACCAACATTCACCTCTCCATTCACCTCTCCGCCATATCTCCGTGACATTTTCAAGCTCGACTACTGCAACCTATCTTGGCATCTTATCCCAGCCGAGTCTACCCACCGAGTCCCCTGCCAATGCCACTCTCCACGAGGCCATGGAAGGTGTGGCGGCGCACGCGGAGCAGTCCTCCGGAGGGGAGCTCGCTGTCCCTCCGCACTCCGAGGTCGACATCCTCGACTCCATGCGTGGGCTCTCCGTCTGTCTCAGCGTCGCCGCCTTTCCCAGACGCCGTTCAGTCCCCTTCGCGTCCCACAACTCCCGTTGATCCCGAACTGCTTTGGAAGCTTCTTGATGGCACCCGTGCTGACCTGGACATTTCTCATGAGGCTTTCAACCCCGACATGCACTCTCCAAACGACATGCTCGTCGATACAGAGGAGCATATCGTCGACCCGGCAGCCAACGGTGTCGAGAAGGACAACCTCACAATCATCAACCCAGACAATTTAGAAACAGAGGCAGAGCAACTTCAAGACCTGACTAGGGCGGATGACTGTACGTGTAACGGGACAACAGGGTGTTGCGCGGGAGGGATGCTGACGCCCTGCAGATGAGGCCATAAAAGAGCTTGTCCTTATGCCATTGGTAGAAGAGCCTCGCGTGCTCGAAGATGTTGTCACCACCTGGGAAATTACAAACTGGCGGTCGCTCAACAAGAAGGAACGTGGCCCAATCTTCCAGGCTGGTGGATTCCCATGGTACGAGCATCATTGAGTCACTAGGAAATTGTGCCTTCGCAGACTAATATCGGTGTGCAGGCGGATATTGCTCTTTCCATTCGGCAACAACGTCGACCAGTGCTCTATATACCTGGAACATGGCTTCGAACCGAATGAGGTCCCTGAGGACTGGAGTTGTTGTGTGCAGTTTGCACTGGTCCTGTGGAATCCGGAGGAGCCCACGATCTTTGCTCATCACAGCGCCCACCACCGGTTCACCAAAGAGGAGAGCGATTGGGGTTTCACAAAATTCCTCGAGTCTCGTAGGATGTACGGCATCTGGGACAATGCGAATCGACCCATGATTGAGAACGATGCCGCCAACATCACCGTGTACGTCAGAATTGTCGAGGACGAAACCGGAGTGCTATGGCATAACTTCAATAACTATGATTCCAAGAAGGAGACAGGATTTGTCGGGCTCAAGAACCAGGGCGCCACATGCTATCTGAACTCTCTCCTGCAATCTCTTTACTTTACAAACGCGTTCCGCAAGGTGATGACCACCCCCCCCCCTCTCTGTAACTTGCGAGTGCTGACATTCTGAGGGAGGCCGTATATGAAATACCGACAGAACATGATGAGAGCATGACCAACAGCGCATACACCCTACAGCGTCTCTTCTACCAGCTTCAAACCTCCAACGCAGCCGTCGGCACGAATGAACTGACCAAGTCTTTTGGCTGGGAGACAAGACACATCTTCGAGCAACAGGATGTTCAAGAACTCTCACGCAAACTGATGGAGCGCATGGAGGAGAGGATGAAGGGTACAAAGGCCGAAAACATGTTGCCACAAATGTTCAGTGGCAAAATCAAGACATACATTTCTTGCATCAATGTCGACTACGAATCCAGCCGCATAGAAGATTTCTGGGACGTTCAACTAAACGTTTCCGGAAATAAGAACCTGCAGGAAAGCCTTCAGGACTACATCCAGGTTGAGAAGATGGAAGGCGAAAACCAGTATATGGCAGGTGAGCAGTACAAGCTGCAAGACGCCAACAAGGGCGTTATTTTTGTGGGCTTTCCCGACGTCCTTCACCTACAACTGAAACGTTTTGAGTACGACTACATGAGGGACACCATGACGAAAATCAACGATCGCTACGAGTTCCCTGAAGTATTCGATGCGGCTCCATATCTCTCGGAAGATGCCGACACGGCCGAACCCTGGACATACCAACTGCATGGTGTCCTTGTGCACAGTGGTGACCTGAACGCAGGTCATTACTACGCCTTTCTGAAGCCAGAAAAGGACGGTTGGTTCTACAAGTACGACGATGACAAGGTGACCAAGGCGACGATGCGAGAAGTCTTAGAAGAGAATTTTGGTGGCGAATACCGGCAGGCCACGAACAATCTCCGGAGTCCTTTGCAGAGGAAGGCACCCATTATGCGGCCTAACAGTGCCTACATGTTGGTATACATCCGCCAATCACGAGTAGACAAGATCCTTTGCCCAGTCACTGAAGGAGACATTCCCGAACATCTACGTGAGTTTCAATTCCGAATTCAGAACGAGGCATAGATATTAACTTGCAGTAGGCAACCGATTCGAAGAGGAAGCTGCCATAAGGGAAACTCGGAGGAGAGAAAGAGAGGAGCAACATCTCTACATGGGCGTCAAGGCTATTCTCCCTTCGACATTCCAGGAACACGGCAGCACGGATCTTGCGTCCTTCGACGCAAACCCTGATCTGGATCCTGCAGCGCCTAGATTCTACAGAACGCTGCGCTCGTCTACTGTCCAAGACCTCGTCAACCGCATCGCCGAGGATGTGAATGAGGATCCGAGGAAATTGCGCCTCTGGATGATGGTCAATCGTCAGAACAAGACAACGCGCCCGGATACGCCCATGATGGACACGAGAGTCACAGTTGAAGAGAGCTACAACAAGTCGACGACCCACAACAGCAATGTTCTCCGTGTCTGGGTCGAAGTCGCTGAAGAGGTCAATGCCGAAGGCGATGCTGTCTGGCCCACATACCAAAGCCAAAGCAATGGTATGGTAGTGAAGAATGACCTGATACTACTGTTCCTGAAGCATTTCGACGCTGAAGCACAGACCCTCCGTGGTGTTGGGCATGTTTACGTCAACAAGGAGAAGAAAGTTGAGGAGATTGTGCCGCTGATCTGCAAAAAGATGGGATGGGGCGAGAAACTCCCAGCCGATGACAAGGTTATGCTTTGGGAAGAGATCAAGCCAAACATGATCGAGTCCCTCCGGGCAAAACAGACGCTAAAGGCTGCTGAGCTCCAGGACGGGGATATTATTTGCTTCCAGAAGGTGACAGAGAAGAAGTCAGGACTTGAGAAGAGGCTTGGCCTCGGGGACAAGACACCCGATGAGACGTAAGTAATCGCGCCTGTCTCTATACTCAGCCTCTCGATATTAACTTGTACAGGGTGAGGAAATCGGATCGGTGCGAGGACGCTCGGGATTATTACGACTTTCTCATGTTTAAGAGGACGGTCAAGTTCCATGCTCACCCAACCCGGTGTGATCCTAACCAATTTCCCCCATTCGAGCTCGT
Source organism: Diaporthe amygdali (assembly GCF_026229845.1). NCBI lineage: Eukaryota > Fungi > Ascomycota > Sordariomycetes > Diaporthales > Diaporthaceae > Diaporthe > Diaporthe amygdali. The sequence continues at coordinate 711,485 of NW_026517034.1, forward strand.
CCTCAGCGGGAAGATTAGCTATGACCAACTGGCTGAAAAGGTTGGAAGCGCATTGAGCGTGGACCCAACACATCTCCGATTTTACACTGTGAACACCAACAGTGGGAACGTTCGGACTGCTGTGAAACGGCTGTCCACGAACCAGACCCTGCAGAGCATCCTGAACCCGTCAGGCTACTCTCAGATGAACCAGGCCCAAAGGAGCGATGCCTTGTATTTCGAAGTGCTTGACATGAGCCTGGCAGAGCTCGATACGAAGAAGAATGTTAAAATCACCTGGCTCAGCGAAGGCATCACCAAAGAGGTAGGTCGCTTTTGGCGCCCACACAGGGAGCCTCAGCTAACAAGGAGCCGCAGGACCATTTCGACATTCTCGTGCCCAAGAACGGAATTGTGGAAGACCTCATCAACGGAGTCATCAAGAAGGCACAGATTCCTGAAGAGGCCGAAGCCGGCAAGATCCGAGTCTTCGAGGTAAACAATCACAAGTTCTTCAGGGAAATGTCGCGCGAGTACCCAGTCATCAGCATCAATGAGTACACACTGCTCGTGGCTGAGCGCATGTCGCCGGAAGAAGCAGAGGCCACGGACAAGGAGTTCATCAACTGCTTCCACTTCCAAAACGAGCCGAGTCGTGTGCATGGAATGCCATTCAGATTCCTGCTCAAGGAGGTAAGTTGAGACAACCAGCGCGCCGAATTATGAATAAAAAGCTGACGTGTATTGCAGGGTGAGACATTCGCAGACACCAAGAAGCGGCTCGAGAGGCGGACTGGCCTCAAGGGCAAGAGCTTCGAAAAGATCAAGTTTGCGGTTGTAAGACGATCCGCATATTCCAAGGTTCACTATCTCCAGGATGGTAAGTATGCAGGACACCCCGATGCGTGATACGGATAGCTAACATGAGACTATAGACGAGATCATCACAGAGATCCTGTCAGGAGATGACGACGACTTCCTCGGTCTGGACCACGTGGATCGAACACGGTCTATGCGCAATGGGACAGGAGACCTGTTCCTGAAGTAGATACAGATGACAGGGAGTGAGCGAGTGCAGGGGTCGCGCTACAATAGTGTCACCCTCATCACTCATGGCGATTTTTTGTGTAGTGGAACGCGACACCGAATATGTCCTAGGCAGGGGAAAGTGGGCCATATTCCTGGCTCAACACATTATCATATACTCAGCAGGCATTCGGCGCAGGACGCGGGAGAGGGGCATTCAATACGTGGAGGGGGAGTTGGGTAACATGGATAGGCGGGCGGGAGTTGGAGCGGAGGAAGGGGACAGACAAGAGACTATTTTGCTTTACTAGCCCAGCTTGTCAAAGGCAAAGACTGGTCGAGTCGTTGCATAAACGGTATCTTTAGACCAAGCCTGTACGCGAATCACAAGACATTGAATGGCGGAATTTATCCCAAACATTGCACATTGACACTCCCATCTGTGAACTGAGTCCTGTCAACCCGCCCGGGGAAGTGGGAGGCGGATGCACGGGGGCGATCACCTTGGCTCGGCGGCTCCGAGACGGCAAATGTAACCGCGGCGATAAGGCGACCAAAATTCTTTATCGCGCCGAGCTCAAAGCATTAGTTCCCTCCTCCACCCATCCCATCGCACCATCCTAGACTGTCGACGACAACAGCTTTCACCAGCGTCGCTCATTACTTCCTGCCGCATTTCTATTTCGTGTAAATTTAATTCTACAGCTACCTCCAGCGCAAGCTGAGCCGAATCGCATCCTCTGACATCGCATCCCGAACCCCACCAGCCTGAGAAGCCGATCGCGCGACAACATCGACATCGACATCATGAGCTTTCCCGGCATGGGAGGTGGCCTACCGGGCATGGGCGGTGGCGCCGGCGGAAACGTGGATCCCAACGACCCCAACGCCGTGCAAATGGTCCGTTAAGCCCTGTCACCGGACAGAGAAGCCAGCCCTGGGTCGCGCGATATGCTGACGTGGGGAGAGAACAGGCAAAAACGATGAAGTTCATGAGCGAAATGCAGCACAACTGCCTCACAAAGACAGCCATGTCAGGCGTCGCCGGCTTCGGTCTTGGCGGCGTGTTCGGCATGTTCATGGCCTCAGTACGTCCCGGACACTCATCCCACGAGAAAGAAACCCAGCCAGCTAACAAACCGGGTGCAATCCAGATGGCCTACGACACCCCCTACCACACGGCGGCGACGGCCGGCTCGCAGCAGACGCCCATCTCGTCCCTGCCATGGCAGCAGCAGCTCAAGACAGGCTTCAAGGACATGGGGGCGCGGTCGTGGAGCTCGGCCAAGAACTTCGGCAAGGTCGGCGCGCTGTTCACGGGCATCGAGTGCGGCATCGAGGGCTTCCGCGCAAAGAACGATATGACCAACGGCGTCGCGTCGGGATGCGTCACGGGCGCCATCCTCGCGCGCAACGCTGGGCCCCAGGCCGCCGCCGTCGGCTGCGTCGGCTTCGCTGCCTTCTCTGCTGCCATCGAGGCGTGGATGAGGCAGCCTAAGGAGGAGTAGTGCGCGCTTGAATGACGGTGGGAAGCGCCCTGTTGGCGCTGAACATGCAGTGTTTGACGTCTCTGACGGCGAGACTCCTGCGAGGGGAGACGGCTGGGTGGCCCGCACGTCACTGATGGGCGTGCGCCTTTTAAAAGCAGCAGACACGAAGCCGTGGGAGTGGCTAGGTGATAGAGGCGTTTGATGCTCTCAGTGCTTCTATATGAACATGTACGCATAGCAAGGTATGAATGATTTAGGCGTACGGGCAGGGTCTGGTGGCGTTCAGGATTGGCGGTTTGATAACAGTCGATAGATACTTGGGCCATAGAGAGGGGACACACATCATCACCACTTACTCGGATTGGGGGGGGGGGGGGCCTTTGGGAAAACTCGAATGAATGAATTCATCCCATCTATTTCCGTTTGCTTGTTTGCTCACCTGCAGCCTGCGCCCGTCTTATAAACCCCCCGAAGCCACCCAGAGCAATACCGGCCCTCCTGCCGGTGCCATTCAGGTCAATTGGTTAGTTCCATGGCGATGGTTCTTCGTGCAGGAGATACTACTAGCCGCGGGATAAATTCAGAGCTCGCGGGTTCGAGCCTCCCTGGTAGTATACCGCGGAAATGACAGTTAACAGTACGCGAAGAGAGACGTAGGCGCTGGTCGCCGAACTCTTTTGCCTTTTTTTTGGGGGGGAGGGGGGGGGCCCATCACACTCGTCAATATTCAATGCGACAGGTACAAACAGTACACATGACTTGTGTCTGTGCTTTTCAACAGTGATTGGTCTTGGTTCAACATATTTTTGGCCGTGGGTGAGTTACATGTTGACTGCCCAGGTACTTCAAGGCATCTCTTGGAGCTAACCGGCCACCGCCCTAGATGCCAACAACTTATGAAGAAGGCAGCTCAGCAAAGAAGAGGGGAAGGGGTGTGAGAAGGGATTGACGAAAGAGAGCAAGACCCGAAACACCCGTCGACGAGTGTGCCTCTTCATCACAACATTGCAGCAACACACTCTTCAGCGGTTTTCTTTCCTCGTGATGTGAAGTACGAATTGAAATCTGTTTGATTTCTTTGCGGCTCACGCTGTCTAGCGGGCCTCGTCATCTCTTGCGTTTTCTAGCAAAATCTGTAAATACCCAATTACCCTTCCTTCCCCTGTATGTGTATCACTTCACTAGGTTGTGAGACGCGTCACACTTTATGAAGAATCTAAAAAAAGCGACACACTTTTCCCGCCACAAAACACCAAGCTAGGAAGAGAAGGTAAAACAGAACAGGGCCAGCATCCCGTCCGAAGAGTTGAAACAACCACCCCTCAGGACGCTGTATAAACCTGGAAAGTCCCCACCTCCCAGTATGCATTAGTGAACTCCTCCGGGTAGTTGGCCACGTAATCAGTGCAGTTTGACGGGCCTTTAAAAAAAAATCAGTTAGAACCTGCGCGTTGGAGTGGGACAACCAGGGGAGGGGACTCACAGCTGGTACCAGAATACAGGTCGCCGGCAAGATCACCACAGAGATCAATGTTCATGATGATGGACTGGTTCTTGAAGTGGTTGCCAATATTACACCCCGTGTCCGGGAAATCCGCGAGCGCGGTGCCCCATGTGCTGGGGTCGGGGGAGCCGCTCGTGATATCGGATGGAATACTGCTCCTCGCAAACTGCCACATGCGGATGCCTGCGCTCCTCCACTCGAGGGCCATGATGCCGCCACCGTTGGCATTGAACTCCTCGCCGTACGTCGAATCGGAGCCGTCCACGCCGCAGCCGGTGTTGCTCGTGCCGCTGGAGTCGCAGTTGGCGTGCGTCGACGTGCCCGTCATCTTGCGCTTGTGGTTCATGCTGCAGCCCGACGACGTGTGCAGCGTCATGGCGTTGCCGTCGTCGGCCAGGTTCGTCGCCTCCATCACGTCGATCTCGCCGTTGTCGGGCCAGTTGTTGGGGTCCGTCAGCCACAGCGCCGGCCACGTGCCGCAGCCGTAGGGCGTGTGCTTGATGTCGAACAGGTAGAGCCCGCCGTTGCCCGTGTTGTACTGCCGCTTGGATGTCGCCCGCACGCTGAACCGCCCCGTGGAGGCGTCCGGCGACGACGTCGGCCCCACGGACGTGTCCACCCGCAGCACGGCCGAGGACGTGCTGGCGTAGGTGAGGTTGAGCGACTCGGCTTGCTCGCGCGGCACGTAGTGCACGAAGCCGTTGGTCGGGTCGTAGCCCGTGTAGTAGTCGAAGTTGTCAAAGCTGTTGGCGGAGTGAAACCATTACTGTCAGTCAACCGTTGTTGTCCACCGCTGCGAATTGTCGAGCTACGAGGACACCGGCTCTTGCTGACATGGAGCCCAAGTGGTGCGCGTCCCTAGATGAAAACGGTACTGACAAATCTGAACCTGAGTACTCATCTGAGAGCGAATAGGACAGCCTCTTATAGTTGGGATAGGCATTGTTCTTCTGCAGCATGGTCACGACGATGACCACGACGACAATGATGACCACCACGATCGAGACGATAATGGCCCATGTCCTCCTGCGCCAGGTCTTGAAATCCCACCACTTGTCGCCGCGCTCATCGCCATAGTACCTCTGCGGGAGGTTCCCCGCGCCTTTCTTCATATTCAACGGCGGGAGGTCTGCGTAATCGGGAGGACTGGACCGTGTGGAATAACTCCGGGTGAGTTCCTTCTGGGAGATTTTCACACCAGCGGTCTTGTAGTCACCGTGATGCGTGTCAGACCAGCCTTTTGTTGATTCCTGAATTACAGCCAATTTGAGCTTTCCTTTGTCGTCGTCAGCACCCCATGGGCTGCCTGACTTGATATCGCCCGAAGAACGGAATTGCCCGATGTCACCCCTGCTGCCCACGTACTCCACGTGGGTGTGGCTGTCGTGTTTCGTATCGGCGAGCTTCGCGGCCTGCAGGGTTGCCACGAATTGCTGCGCCGAGTAGAGCTTCGACGGCTGGATTGGCTCGAACTCCCTTAGCGAGTTGACTGCGCCGCCGGGCTGCGGTTTAACGCTGCCGATCCGGCCCGTGGTCCGCGAGCTTGAGTGCTTTCGGGCGTGATTGTTGGGCTGGCGGATTGATGGCCAAGCTACTGGCTTGGGTCCTTTCCAATATTCGAATGGTTTGTAACCCAGATTGTTGGTTTTCACCTCATCTTGGCTGTAGAAGGAGGATGGGGGTCGTGGCATGTTTTCTATTTAGCCGCCGTGGGGCCGAGCCCGTGGAGCCCTTGTAGTGGTTGCAGGCTCTATGCAGGCTGGGGATACGAGTCTTGGACAGACAGGAGTGTAAGATGCCAGATCTGGCAGCCAGATCTGCATGCCAGTCCAAGCGAGGCGCTACTGTGACTCAATGTGGCGAGGAAGAATCAGGACTACTTGACAAGTAGTGTTCGAGATAAATGACCTCTCGGTGGGGACGTTTGAGGAGATGGAATGTATATGAAGATCATGATATGAGATAACTGGAGAGAAAGAAGAACTTACAGGCCCTTCCATATGCAAGAAGCAGGAGGTGAGGGAGGGACGGTCTCGAGATAGATATCTTTCTGATCGACGAGCGGGTCGAGCAGGTCTTCGGATGTTTGATGCCATGCCTTGCACTGCACTGCCATGCCATGCCACGTCCGTCTCGAAATGCAGATGATACCCCCACGGGGCTGTCGTTCATGTGCACCCCGGTTCTGCACGCCTTGCACAGACCTGCTGTCCTGTTCTGCCTTGCTGCATGCAAGAAAAGCTTGACTGTCTGGAAGAGCGAGCCTCAGACTTCAGATAAGCGAGACTGTGGTGTCGCATGTGGGACCGTGTTGTCCATGCGATCTTCGCTGCCAAAGGCTACCGGACGCGTAGGCTGGGGCATGCAAAAGATCAGATTATGTCCTAGTTCAGATGGTAGCTTCAATGGCACGCGGTACATGGGTCGGGAGAAGGCAGTGTTTCGGGACGAAGCGAAGTGTACGGCCCAGGCACAGGAATCAAGCTCAATACTCTGGGGCAGATCAGGTTCGTGAGCATCTGGGGCAACCCCAGACTGCTTCAGGTTCAAGCTCGTTCATGCGTTTCGCGGGACACGCTGGGGCTGTCTGACGTGATTTGATCGTGATCAGCGCCGTTGAAGAATTGTGGGTGCTCACGAATGACAGAGTGCAAGAGGCTGTCGAGAAATTTGCCGGTGAATCCGAAATTCTGTCACAGCAAGTAATAATTCAGCAATACGTCGTCGTCTCCATGATGCAAAAGAACAGATCAGAGGACATGTGGCATCAATGGAACAGGGAAATTTCAGATGCCAGCGCCCAATCGTCCTGAGGGAAGGATGGAGAAGGGGTCGAATTTCAGACGTTGACTGGTCTTGGCAACTGGCAACTGTCTGCTATGCCGCCTATGCCTGAATCGAGGGAGTTTCAGTAGTGAAAGACCCAGAACCAAGACATCGATTTCTCATCTCATATAGCCCAAGTTCCGTGCTCATCAAGCGCGAATCAGGGACGACTCCGAGATCCGTGCTTTTCAGGCGTCTCGGCGCTATATGTGACAGCGGCAGGGGCCGCGTCAATACTGCAACTCGGGGATTTTGTATGTGTTCGCCTGAGAAAGCTTGCTGAACCTTCGTGATGCTCTCGTTTCGGAGATCAGAGAAGCTCAACGGTAAGACCTCAGAAGAGAGCTTTAATCTGGCGTCGGATCCGAAGGTTATATATTTGATGTGATCGCTATTCCTTGAGAGAATCTTCCTCTCGGACCAAAGTCAGACTGCGACTACTGCAGGTGATGAACTAAATACTGGTGAGGCGTCAAGATCATTCGCTTGCGCGCGCGAGTCGTGTGGGGTGTGGTGTCGCGGATGGAAATCAGGATTTGGGCCAGGGCGGTCAGAGGTGATCGCCAACACAGCCCATGCATACTAACACACCCCGGACGGTAAAACACCAGGAGGTGTCGATATGTTTCTTCGATATTCATGCGCTCGACGTTACCGGAGCTCCGTAGGGCTCTAATGCTGTTCCAGCCTAATCATCGTCGTCATCCTCCACCCTTGGCCGCTTCGATTTCCGGTCATCGGTCTCCTGCAAGCCATAGCCCCGTTTGCCCGAGGATTGTTCCACCTCGGATAAGAACTTGTCCACGTTGAACGGGTCCACCGTCTCCTTCTCGAATTGTACTGGTCCTTCGCGCTCCTCTGCGTCCTCTGCCCCCTTGAACTTGCCCTTGCCAAGTACCTCGCCGAACCGGCTCGACTTCTGAATCTTGTCCATCTCCTTGTCCCCGGCCATCTCATCATCCTCATCCATGTTCGCACGCGGTCGGTAGATACTGCTGATCGCATCCTGCGCTGCAAACAAAGGCTTGTCGTAGGGGTTGTCCTCGTTGAAACCGCTGTCAAAACCACTTGACTGGTTGAAAAGCCGCGAGTCGTACATGCCCTCCTTGCTTTGAGTAGGTTTCGCAAGGCCCAGTGCAATCTTCTCAGAGATATCACGGTTCTGCTCCCGAGCCATGACCTGGATACGCCTCTCTGCACCCATGCGAGACTGACGTAGCTTGCGCTCCTCCTCCCGCCGCCTTTCCTTCCGTGCTTCTTCACGTTCACGGACCGCCGACTCATCGCTGTCGTAGGACGACCCGGAATCTGAGCGGCTGTCGTAACTGCCTGATCTTGACCTACGCCGACTGTGCCCCGCCTTCTCCTCTCGTGCCTGCTGGGCGAGTGACCGTAGATGTTCCTCCTTTTGCTGCTTCTCTTTTTCTGCCAGACGCTGCTGCATCAAGGCTCGCTGTTTGACTTCCTCACGGGCATGCCTATCTGCCATGAAGAGTGCCTCTGAGAATTGCGCAAACTTGTCGTTGATCTGCACGTCTTGTAGACCTCGTCCGTCAGCAGCAAGACGTTTGTCCAAGGGAACCGTGAATCCCTTCGGGTTCTTCCAGTTCGACACCGGCGGCGGGATCCTCCAGTCCTCCTGGTCTTGAGCGGTCAACTTTCTTGGTGGCGACCTCAGTACTGGAGGTGGCGGTGATGGCGGGCCGCGGGGAATCTTCTTGACCTTGAACTTGGGCGGCTCCATGGGATCACGCTGCCTCTCGACGATCTTCATGATCCGATCCTGCTTCTTCGAGTTGTCGCCCATCTGGTTCGCCGGCGTATACCTCACAAACGTGGGGTCGCGGCTGCCTCCCACGTTGACATTTTTGGGCTTCTGCGACGCCACAGCACCGCTGACCAGCTTCTCCAGCGCTGCCTTCGTCCTCTCCGCCGTAGCAGCGACCTCCTCCTCGCTCGGCCGCTCGAGGTTGATCTCACCGGCATCTGCACGCTGCCGCAGCGGTATCAGGTCCTTGAAGCTTGTCTGTACTATCCTGTTTTCCGCATGACCCTGCTTCGCGATAGCATCGTATTTGACCTTTCCATCGCCATCAACAGTGAGAGCAAGCGCGTTGGACTTGTTTGCCGAGCCGCCCTTGCGGCCGAGATCTAGCGGGTACTGTGCGACGTGGATCTCAGGAAACGCGCCACCATCGCCGAAATCCTCAGGATTGCGTGGTCGCCATGTAGAGCGTTGTCCGTAGGGCGGTGGCCCGCCAGCTCGCTTTAGGACGATCTGGGATTCGTTGAAGTGGCCTGGGCCAACGATTCTGGGACCACGCTGGTTGGCGCGGGATGGAAGTTCCTCGTCCTCACCAGTGTAGTTCGGTTTAGGGAGGGACTGGGAGAGTGCGGCTGCGAGGGAAGCCATTGTGGGCGCTTGGAGTTATGGCGAGGATGGCTTGAGGAAGGTTGATGGACGACTGTTGTCAACGCTGCGCAAGGCCGATAGAAATCAAGGTCCCGACATTTGCTAGCGCACGGGCCACTATGCATGGACCAGTCCTGCTTACTCTAAACCGTACAAGAATGCCTACGTACCTAACCGAATACGCAGGCGTGTTGCTCGTCCGGCTCAAGCAAAATGAAAATGGCTTTGATATTAAGTCTGATCGTACGACAAAATCAGAGTGTTCAAAGCGGTGGTACTGCATATCGATATATGTTCATATTGAAAGTGGTTATCAAGCTGCGGCAAGTGACCGCATCTGGCTGTCTTATCCCCCGTTTAGCCCGCCTTGTGGAAGAACACGCTGAAGCCCAGTTCACTTTTCATGCTTCATAAATCAATCGAGCCCCTCCTTCCTCGAGGAGAAGTACATTGGATAAGCTCCCATTCCAGTTTCCATCCTACGCCGTGCACGAGCCCAAAGAAGTAAAAAGAGCGTGACCGCACTGAGCGATCATACGTAGCCTTTTCTTGCGCCCTGGAAGAAGAACCGCACGACAAAGACCTGCAGCGCACCCATGCAGACAACCAGGCCACACTGGATCAAGCTGAAGTTGACGATCCTCTTCTCGGTGCTGCGAACGGTGCTGAAGTTGCGGTTCTCGCGCGTGCGGAAGTACTTCTGGTTGCGAGATATGGTAGACAGCTGGCCGGAGATCTTGAAGACCGACTCCTCGAGGGAGGTTGTCTGTTCTGGTGAGCTGCCCTGCTTGGAGGGGAGGTTGACCCGGGCCTCGTTCTCGACCTGCAGACGAAAAGGTTAGAAAGGCTTTGTGGCAGCGTTGGTGCGTCGGTGGTACTGACCGCAATCTCGAAGTCGACAAACTTGTCCGTGACAGTGCTCATCTCGTTGTTGAAGCAGAACGAGTAGTCCCCGATGTCGTTGCCCGTGAAAACGAAGTCTCCCTGGCGCTCCTTCTGCCCGTCTATGACAACCTTGCCCGTTGGGCCTGTAACTTCGAAATCGACATCGAACGAGCCTCCGGATTGGACCTAGCTACTTGTCAGTATTGCGTCTTGCTGTTGAGCTGGCACTCGGGGACGGGGCGTACGGCAAAGTAAAATGCGATCTTTTGGCCCTTGTCCTGGTTGTTGGCATAGAAGCAGGCCTTCTCGTTTGCGACAAGCTTGTAGGTCAATGCTGTCGCAGAAACATGGCTAGCGAGCAGGGCTACCAGCCCGCATGCGAGAGTTGTCAGCTTCATCGTCGGGCAGCGGCTTGCTGTGATAGATTTAGGCACGGGTCATAAAGAAGACGGTAGACGGTACAGTAGACAAGGCTCTGGGGGGCCAGCAAGCAAGCAAGCAGCTTCGTCGCGACATGCCACGGTGCACCTGTTTCCAGCTGCTCTAGCGCTATGCCTAAAGTGGAACAGAGCCATGCAGGGGCCAGGTGGAGACCTGTCTGAGTACCTAGGCGTGCTAGGTACGTAGTCTACTTCGCAGCACACTACCTAAACTAAGTAGACTACACTGGCACCTTTGCACGCCGGCGGAAATAAGCAGCCAGGAGCGCCACAAAAACAGTACGTACACAGTAGACCGTTGTGCCTGTAGAGTGCGTGCTATTAGTATTGGCATCAGACGGATGAAAGCAAGCGGTAAATGACATCAGTCTTCGTGGAGAGTCCCATACCACACCCCCTGCTCGTTTTTGTTTCAACAGCCAAGTGATATCTGTTTTGTATTCAATCTTCCCTTCGATGTTCTGATCTTCTTTTATTGACTGAGCTGCCTCGCCCTCAACTCAGTCTCGACTCAGCCCTCTTGCATATCCTGAATAGGTAGCTGGGTAGTGACAGTCAACACCTCTGACACGTTAATCTGAGCAACAGACAGCGAGTCTCGCTGTACGAAACCATGGCTGTTCAGAATGCCCTCACAAGCTCCTCGACCATTGTAATAAGAGCCGTCTCCTATTTCTTCCTACGATGGGTAAGTCATACCAGCCTGCTGTAGTCCTGTGAAGTTGAGACGGCTAACAAGTCGAGTAGGGCCTGCTTCCTGTAAGTTTAGACATCGCAGCACAAACTAAACTCATGTGTGGTTCTGATGAGTATGCTAGCCGCTCGCACCGATCGCCTTCACGGCCTTCGCCATTTACATTCCCGCCTCTATTTCAAGCTTCTTCCACGCACTGCAGAATGGCCAGGAAGAGGTGGTCACGACACAGACTGCTCGAACTCTGGTGCACAAGGAGGCTAACGGCGAGGTCGTCGAGGACATTGATGTCACTGATACACAGTTGATCATAGAAGAGTCTGGGGACATCAGTCCCTGGCGCACAATTCTGGCAGGCGTCCCGAACCCAAGCCGCCTCGTCCTCACTCTGATCACCTTCCTGATCAATCTCTCCTGTGTGACCATGGTGGCCGACCGGTTGTACTCAGAGCACTTGACCCCAACCGACGACCTGGCCTTCGTCAGGCCGGGATTCATATCTGAGAAGCAGGCCAAGTTCCTCGTCCGAGAGCCTGACCAGTCAAAGATGCCTGTCACCTTTGAGATCCGTGTCAAGGATAATCAACTTCCCTTCAAGACGGAAGATTTCATTACAGCCGGTGGTGTCCTCGAGACGTCCAATGACACAGATTACACCGCCGTGGTTGACATTACTGTGACGCACCATCCACAGCTTACATACGAATGGAGAACCTCGAACGGCTTCTCGGGCGAGTTCACATCACCCCCCGAGGCCGGCAGATACCCGGACAAGTTTGACGGCAAATTTACCTTCCTGTCAACCTCTTGCATTGTCAACCGTCTGCCTTACAATCCCCTGGACCACCCTCTTTCGATCCCCGGAATACGCCATCTCAGCAATCTGTTGCCGGATCTGGGAGCTCAGTTCATGTTGTTCCTGGGCGACTTCATCTACGCAGACGTTCCCCGCCTGTGGGGCCAAAGTGCTGACAATGTGAGTGACACCTTTATTTCAATGTCAAATTTCACGACCTCTTACTTTTATTGAATGGGGGTTTTCCTGTTCTCGGGCGTCTGGCGTCCCCGGGCCAGCGTTGATTTTTTATCTTCTTTCGAAACCTGTGGTACCGTTCTTCAGAAACGAAACTGATTGATTTGATCTTCTCCAGTATCGCCAGAAATACAGAGCAGTCTATGCTTCACCTGAGTGGCCAAGCGTCGGACAGAACTTGAGCTGGATTCACGTCTTGGACGACCATGAGATTCAGAACGACTGGGATGGGTACGTACTGCCTGTATTTGCCTTGCCCGATCCGTGGCATTATGGATGTCTGAAGAACAACCGAGACTACATTGTTACAGACGACTAGGTGCTCCCTTGGATTTTCTGAACGAAGCATGCTAGAAGGAAAATCATACTAACAACACGACCAGGAATACGACTGGAGTATATACTGCTGCCGTGGAGCCATGGCACCACTACCACACAGCAGTGAACCCACCTTCAGTAAGAAGGCCATCCTCGACGAGTGTCAGCACTGGCGCCACGTGGTTTGAATTCGCCCAGGGTCCGGCGAGCTTCTTCATGGCCGACACGCGGTCCTATCGATCATCCAACAAGATCGACTACGAGGACAAGGACAAGACGATGCTCGGCGCAGAGCAGCTAGCGGACCTCATCGCGTTCATGCAGAAGCCCGAGCCCAAGGGCGTCGACTGGAAGATCATCGCCTCGTCGGTGCCCTTCACCAAGAACTGGCCCGTCAACGTGCAGGACACCTGGGGCGGCTTCCTGGTCGAGAGGAAGAAGATCCTCGAGGCCATGTGGGACGTTGCCGCCCGCGGCATCGGTGTCGTCGTCCTGTCTGGAGACAGGCACGAGTTCGCGGCCACAAAGTTCCCGCCGCCCGAGAACTCAACATGGACGGAGGCGGCGACGGTGTACGAATTCTCGGCCAGCCCTCTGAGCCAGTTCTACTCACCCATCGGTACCTACCGGCAGGTTGATAACGAGGATGTTCAGATCAAGTACGTCTCGTTACCCTCCCTTTTTCCCTGTTCATGAATTGTTTTCACGAACCACCACTGACCAAATATCCAGATACATCAACAAAGGTTATTCCAAGTTCGGCGCTATTACCATCGAGAAGATACCTGAAAGCGGCAAGAGCAGCCTTTCTTACCGCCTTTTCGTGGACGGCGTCGAGGCCTGGAATACAACAATCCTCTCGCCAGATAGGACGGTGCAGAGCAAACTTTGGGACCGTATTACCGGTTCGCGATAGAACAGAAGGCTCTGGTTTTTGTTTCATGGCGGCAATCCTCCACCAACTCATGTTGCATCGCAGACTCATGACCTCATGCTATATTAGACCCAGGGCGAAGTCAGGCTTCTCTGGAAGATTTTGCTAATTAAAGAAGATTTCGAAGGCATTTCAACATGGGCTATCGCACAGCCTCTGGTCGGCGTTGGGATGGCATGTTGTCTCCAATGCACCAGAGTGACCTACTAGAACCAGCCGCATGGGGTAGTGCTCTGCATAATTTTGGCCTTTGGAACAAGTTGACATTGTTCTTATACCCCTGTTTCACTTCCCCTACAAGAAGCAGAAATGCGGCGAATTCTAGGCTACATAAGAATGTTCTTTTGATAAAAGCTGGAAACAGCTCTAGTTCATGAATTGCCCAACGCGTGAAGCCACCCAGCCATCCTGCGCCAGAGTCAGCGTAACAAACGGGCGACAGTAAGCAAGCCTCGTCTACAGTAAATCATCCACAATTCCAGGAGGGGAAATCTCGACCAACTCATCGACAGAAGCCCAGTGTCCCTCCTCAGCCTCATCGGTATTTCTCACGACCGTGCTCCTCGAACAATCTGACATAGCGTCGCTACCCATCGAAGCGGAAGTCCCGGTAGGTCGGACATTCTCAGGAGCTCTTCTCACGCTCTGATTCATTCTCGCAGATAGCGGCTGGTGTTGCGGAGACCGCTCAGCAACATCAATGTCATCGGGCAGACCGCTAACGAACGAGAAGTCGTGGCTGTGTCCACCATTCCGCTCACGTATATCCTGAGCTCGCGTGGCCAGTCTCTCATGCATCTCAACTTTGCTCTCGGCCCTCTCAGCCCTCCTCTTCCACTTGGTCAAGTCCGCCTTAGCACAGTCGAGATCTTCCCGCAACAGGATCTCATTCACTTGGCTCGCCTTCCTGTTCTCCTCGAAATCCAGGCGGAGCTGAGCATACTCTTCGCTCTTGGCTGAAAGTTCTTGTCTGAGACTACGGATCTGATCGCGGAGTGAAGAAGCACTGCGACCTCGGCTGGGGCTGCGGCTGAGGCTGGGGGAGCTTACGTCTTGGCTGTAGCTCGCAGCCTCACTGTATGCCGATGTAATACTATGCTGTGAGAGACGCGGCAAGCCTCTACTGCCACCCCTTGGCGGTAAAGGACTGGAGTAATATGCGACGGGTCTTATCTCGTGTTGAGCTGTAAGCGTGAGAGGCGTTCTTAGTATCTTCGATGAACCATCTAGCTGCACCAAGGAGACTGGACCTGTGTCAGAGACCTCCTTGTTTGGGAATGCACGGGAGGGAGTGGGCAGTCTTGATTTTTTGGGATGTGATCGCATGATCTCCAGCGAAGGCCCTGATTCATCTCGCATTTTTGTAGGACTAGCCTGTCGTTTGATCTTGTCACCGCTAACCATGTGCTGTGGTCTTGGAATCCTTGAGACATTAGCACTGTCGGCTGTGGATGAAGGTAAAAATAGTTTATCTCGTGAATGACGCATCAAAGAAGCCGGTGTCGATACTGAGGTAGCAGACTGAAGCGGGGACGGATTGCTGGTATATGGTGAGACCAGTCCAGGAACCTCTCGTCGTTGCTTCTGTGTACCATCTTCCACAGTAGGTATGAAAGGCGAGGCTCTGGCAGCATTGTCAAACTTCGCGGCCAAGTCCAAAACCTTGTTAGTACCCCGCTTGAGATCACCACGGCGGTTGATGGCTGGCATGGGGGATATTGTTTGTGGAGTGACCAAGGGCGGCAGCTTGTGGCATTTGGCTTTCCCATCATTGTGCTGCGGCGCCGGGAGCTTAGACCAGCTCTTCAAGAGGGGATAAGATGATGGTCGACTAACAGCGGTCTTTCGTCCCTCGTGATGATCTCTGAGGTCATGGAACAATCCGCGATATGAGTTCCCAGCCGTAACGATGTCTGCCGCCCCGTCCATCTGGTCAGGGGTGACAATATGCATTGAGCCAGGAGCATTCTCCACTTGATCATCCTCTTTCTCATGTGTTGACTTGACGGACCTGCTCGATGAACCAGCATGCGTGATCTCAGTTGTCGAGTCTGTGTGAGAATTCTTGGGCTGGTAACGCATTGTAGACGTTCCACTCAGTATTTTTGCACCAGGGACCACCGCGTACGCGGTCATCGAGTCTAGGTCGCACGAGAACGTAGGTTTCAAGTTTTTCCCGGGAATTGCAGCCAAGTCGTCTTGGTTTGAAGCCTTTGGGTTTCCTGATGTGGTTCTTCTGGCATCACATTGTCGTGTAGTCCCAGCCTTTGCCTCAGGGGTTGACTTGTATTCTTCAGTCGTGATTGTTTTCGTACGTTTCACCGGGGTGGCTCCCTTGCTTGAAACCGTCGATTGTATTGGATTGACGGGCCCAGTTGAACTGTGGAATGGCTGCACACTAGGACTTGAACTTTTGCTTGTGGGGGAGATGTTCTCAAGGTTTGTTGGCTGCCTTTCATTTCGAATCTCTGCTGCCTTTTTGCTGGCTGATCTGAGAGAGCTCTTCAAAGGCGTCGCCCGCTTCGGGGTTGGGATGTCTTGATTCTCACAGCAAGACTCTTCCCTTGGAGGAGACAGGACTCCAAAGTTTGACCCCCGAGAAAGGTTCGAGGCAGAGCGTGTAGGTTGATGCCGTGTCTTCTTCACAGAAAGAGCTTCGTTGGTTCTATCCACCTGTTTGAAAGACACAGCCCCTGGGCCTATGTCAGCCATATTTCTCAACATTCAGGAACAGACCCATCAACTCACTAGAAGAAGAACCTGTAGGGCTAGGCGGACGATCCTCAGACATTCGGACGTCCAGAGACTGGTGGGGTGCGGAGGCATCTTCTGAATTTCTCGACAGGCTCGTTGCACGCCTTGAGTTCTCGGAAATCGAGGCACGGCTGCGATGTCGCAGTATGCTCAAGCTTTCGTCCAGATTTCTCATCTGTTTAACAACATCTCTCCAATTCGTGATGAGCATTTCCGTGATATCATTGGCAACGTGAATCTTGTCAACGTCCCAGAAAGCTGGCGGGGGTTCATTAGTCGACTCCTTGGCCTTCTTCTTCTCATTCTTTGGCTTCTGCTGAGGTGACACTGGAACAAGGAACAGCCCAGAGCTAGGATCTGCCAGCTTCACAGCATGAGAGCTGAGCATATCACCAATCAGCAGCGGTCCAAAAACAATCCCAAGAGCACTGTAGCCCATAAGGTCCGATGTGGGCAATGGCCTTCCTGAATCATCTTCCCTTGGAGCTGTCTCAGCAGCTCGCCCAAGGAGGCATAGGAGACCAAACACAGCACAAATCAACTCCCTTCTGTATTGTGATCTCATAGTTCCGACGGCAAGGGCAATGAGTCGCGCTCGGAGCTTGCTTTGTTTCGTCCTGCTGAACTCGGGATCGGTGTATAACTGGCTGTTGATCGCAACCAGAGCGTCGAAAAGTGATAAAGACCCAAGGATTCCTCCTGGAAGGCCCGCCAGGAATTTTTTGAATAAGGAAGCAACATCGTGAACACCAGGGCTGATATGGGATGGCAGATTCGGGCTTCGAACCGTGTTGGCGACATCCCCTCCCACCTGGTGTGCGCAGTAAAACTCGTAGAGCTCGTTGACGACTCGCACCGAGCCTGGAATCCTGAAGACACCGCGTGTCTCTGGCGCTACTCATTGTCAGTGATTTGAAGCTAGGACTGAGAAAGGACAAGTTGCTGACCGAGATGGACCAGATACTGCGCAGTGGCGCGAAAGCACGTTGGTAAAATCAAAGACCCGGGTGCATACTCGGGGGGCAGATACAAGAAGCTCTTGCCACACAGACGGACCAGTCCCTGAAGATCTTGGTCCTTGAGGCTGTCCCTTTTGGGATGTATCATATGGGCCGTCACATGACCAATACTGCGTTTGCGCTTGACGCTATGCTCTGTAGACTGGCTGGAAGTTCTTCTGAAGGTGCGCGACCACCAGTTGCGTCTGGGAGCGATTCCCTCAGACTGGTCCACACGTCAGGTAAATTTCTTGAGCGGAATGCCCAATCTATGCTCCGAGGATACCCAACATACCTCGGAAGTCTCGGGCTGATCGGGGATCAGTTGACGCACGCCATGCTGTTCAAATAGTCAGTTGAGTAAGACTGGTCATTCGAACCGAATGTACATGCCTTCTTTGCCAACCTGTTGTACTCCTCAACAAAATCATCTCGGTTCGCGATCTCGTCCGTGTCGGACATCATATCACCACTGTTTGAAGTCCAAGTTGCGCTGCTTTGGATACCACTAGATGTCTTCTTGACTGGAACGGATAGGCGGCCATGATACCCGGTGACCGAAGGCCTTGGCTTGAGATCCGGCGTGGAAAGCTCTCGGGACGCCCTCATATTCGCAAGAGAGAGAGGGTGAGCACATGAACAGCAGTCAAGAGAAGCAACGCTGCGCATGAAACTAGGTCTGAGAACTCAGCAGATGACAGGTTGAGATGGATCCAATCGCCATCCGTCGTCTACATCCGGATCGGTATCGCAGGTTCAAGGATGTCCAATAACGAAGCTTGAGTGCAGTGAATAGCCAACACTGCTGACGGGTAAGTACAGGAGGATGATAACGAGATACTGCCGTTAGTGCAATCCAAGACGAGCTGAAAAATGCGAATGCGAATGATCGAGAAAACGAAAAGAGATCAGAAGGTGTTTGCTTAAAGTTGGAATCTTGTCGGCATGTTTACTTGCTTGCTCGGAGGGCGCACTGCAGGTGAATGAGGAGTTTAGATCACCATCGTCCCTTCCACAGACGTTTCGAGCCTCTTTCACATCATTGCACCTGCCTCACCTGCAGATGGTCTCAAATTCCCGTCATTGAATCAGAGTGAGTAGATCAAACTGCAGGTCGGTTCGTTTCTGCTGGTACAATCTCAATACGAACTGCTGGAGTGGTGGTACCCGGCCGTACACCGTCCCTGATAGCTTTGCACCAAAATGGTATTATGTCTTTGCCAAACTTACCATGAGCCGTTCAACAGTACTCCGGCACGTTGTGAAACCTCGCCGTTGGCACGTGCAATGGAGGACAAAAGCCAAGTGAATTAGTCGCGCGAAGAGGTGCTCACGTCGTCCTTAGCAGTCGACCTGCCCCCCTCTGTCCTTCTGAATACATCTAAAGCGCAGAGTCATTTTTTGTTCTTGTGTTTTTTTTGTTGGCGGTCTTCCTTCTGGTATCCCAAAATTAGAGGTTGCCTCCCAAGATATCCCGTTCCTTGTACGTCGCCCAAAGGTCTATAATAGCCGGAGGCAATGACAATATTGTACCCATGCAATCAGCCTCCTGGAATCCCTTCTTCCGTCCATGACCCTCCCCTAACGCCCTGCAAATGCCTCGAAACGCAGAAAAGCCCCATACGCCTGGGATGATGGGAATGTGGACCGTGAGGCTGAGGACTGTTTCCTGCCTGGTCATGCTTGCTGCATGTGCTCTTCTTCTCCGTGGACCAGGACGTACTTTAAGATGTCGGACAGGGAGATGATGCCCCTGAGCTTGCTGTCGTCGTCTACTACAATCAGCCGATGTACTCTGGATTTTCGAACCGTGTCGAATATCGAGTCAAGACGATCCTCTTCTGTGCAAGTGTAAATGCCCTGGAAATCATCCGATCGTTTGCACAACGCGTCTCCGACAGTGCCCGATAGCTCATCGTAGGCACCGCCCTTGATACAGGGGATGACATCGATAGCTTCGAACACATTGACAACGTGGTTCTCTTGATCCACAATCGGGACAGCCGAGATATTGTATTTGACCATGAGCGAGATCACGTCGAGCACGGAACTGGTCATGCTTGCCGTTGCCATATCCTCATATGTTCCGAGATTGAGCTCCCGTACAGTCTTTTTGAGGAGCATTGTATTCTTCTCATTGTTCACGGCGATGAACTTGAGTATTCGATATTGGGTGATGACGCTGACCACACTCTCCCTGCCCGTCTCGTCATCGATGTCGACTAGGGGTATTCTGCGGGCTCGAGTTTGCAGCATCTTTCGACAAGCTTCATAAAGGGGCCGTCCTGGGTGGAATGATACGGTCTCGAGAGGTGTGACGCCAATTGCCTTTTCGACCTCTGATAGCAAAAGAAATTAGACCAGTATGCCTGCCAATGTGACGCATTGCCCCTGACACTGTTCACCTACCTCGCAAGCTGCTTAAACGGAGTCGATCCACATCCTCGAATCTCTCGGGGTTCTGGAGATAGTATTGGATGACGTTGATGTAGTCTGTGCTTGTAAGGAGACCTGCAAAGGTCGACGTTTTCGAGTCCCATAGCGGAGCGGACACAATGTCTGGACCAAACGCGTCAGTGCGATGTAGACGAGATTACGGTATCCGAGTTTGGCGTACTGTTCTGCATGAGGATGTTCACGCTCGTGCGAATTAGAAGGTCATTGTCGAGGACGATGAGTCGGAAGGATAGGGGCAACACATCGTAGCTGGTTCGGACCTTGAGGAATTCCCGTATAGCCCTCTGTCAACGAAGTCAGCAAACCCGGACCGGCCATCGAGCTTGTTTATCATATTCGACATTCGGGGGTTTCAAGAACATGCGCGCGCCCTGCTCCCGGCTCACCGAGCTCACCATGCTCGCTGCCAGTACCCCGCACCTTCATGCAGGTCGCGCGAGACGACATTGAGCCACGTTGGATAGGCCAGGCAGTGCAGCAGTGGCCTCGCAGACGTGGCACCAGCGGCGGGCGAGGGATCGGGATGTCCATATCAGCGGCGCAGGAGACGGCGAAAGGAAAAGAGGAGCGCGCGGGACAAGTGTCTCGGCCCGAAGGACAGGAAGGCTTACCAGACCCTGCATCTGCTCTCTGTCGAGCGGCGTCATGAGGGGCTTCTCTGCTGCCAGGGGAAAATCTGTGCGACTGTGACTGCTGGCCGTGGGCCTGTTGGCAACTGGAGCGCGCAGGTGCAGGTAGGTCGAAGGCGTGACAAAAGGCAGCTCGTGACCTGGATGTCTTGCACTTGCGATGGCGGCAGGCTGCTTTGGGCCACCCTCGCTGGGATTCGCGGGGTCCGTCATCTTAACTGTGGCCTGCGGTTGCACATGAAAGGGGATGCTGGTTCTAAAGTCGGGTCAAGGCCTGGCCCCTAGTGTCCCCGATTCAGGCCACTGGTTCCGGTGCTCAGAAACATGTGCCGCGCCAGGGAATTGGAGACAAGTTGGCTCCAGCCTCGAGCCTCCCGGCAACACCTCCAGTTTCTATCAGGTCAAGCGCCAGGTGTAAGGCAGGCTGGCAGGTTGTGCGGGGAGAGAGATGCGTGTGCTGGTGCTGAGTGCGGACGCTGCTGGTGATAGTGATGGAGGTGGTGGTGAGGTCAGACGGCAGAAGTCGGTGGGCAGCAGTGGTAGTGGGAAAGGAACAGAACGGAGACAAGTTGGGCTCGAGGTCTGATGGCCGTGGGCAATATCTGTCTTTTCAGACAATGACCGCTGCTGCTGCAGCAGTGATCAACCCACCAACGGATAATTGATGCTTCTTTCTTGCAGTTGGTGCCCCGTGTTACTGCCTCGATGCTGCAGTTCGCCCGAGCATTGACGGTGGACGAGGGGACTGGACTGGACGGGACGGGACAGGAGTGGACGTTTTATCAGATAAGCAAAGTGCAGCGGGAAGGGAAGCTGGGGGCCCTTGGGTGCTTCCTCCCATCCCAGCCTTGGGAGCTGTTGCCTTCACATGTGCGGACGAGAGCAATATGGGAGGAGGTCTCGTACGCCTTGTCCTGCTGCAGTGCTTTCTTGTTTCATCCTGGATCGACAAGAGAAAAAACTGACATCTCGCTTGCCTCCAAGCTCGCACTCTTGCGATGGCACCAAAGCCAGCAAGCCAGGCAGATCCTACGCCTACCTAGTCTAAGTATCTAATGTTGGGACTAAAGCAGGATGCCTAAAAAGGCAATTGACTTACGACACAGAATGTACTGCTGCACGGTTGTAGATGCACCTGCCATCAGCTTCTCTTAGCCCAGGTGTTCGTGGAGTATAGCCAGCATAAATACATATCGATAGGAGATCGAAGACGTACCATATCAAGCTTCTCCGCTTCCGAGGGGTCACCTCACCATTCCTCCAAGGCTGGTACCTATGGGATTTGCTTACAGGTGAACGTGTGTGATTGCAAGCCTGGGTACTCTACTCCGTGGTCAATACCGATCTACCTATATCACCCAGCACCCAGCATACATAGTCTAGGTCTATCGCCGACGGGCTTGTTTGAGTAGTGGTTTACCTCGGCCTGTATATCTCCGGTTGATCTCCTTCCCGAATGTCGAGATCACCGGGTCCTTTAGACATGCAGGCAATGGCACATTCTGTTCTGAGACTACAGTCAGTGCACATGAGTGAGGTTCATTACCCATGGAGGGCTACAAAGTCCCAACGAGAACTGAATGAAGCAGAGAAAGCACGGCTAACAAGCACACTCGTCCGGTCCATTCGGCACCCCAGCCGCTTCCACAAACGTAACCCATTACAGTATACAGCTCACCGGGACCCCTGTTCGGGCATGACATGACCGAGCACATAGCAACCCTTCCATTGGAAAAAGCTCTTGTAGCATAACCGCCTTGGGATAACCTCCTTGGGATAACCTCCTGTGGGATAACCTCCTGTGGGATGACCTCCTGTGGGATAACCTCCTGTGGGATAACCTCCTGTGGGATAGCCTCCTGTGGGATAACCTCTTGTGGGATGATCTGTGAGGAATCCTCTCGCGGGGATCAGCTCTCTTCCTCTACTTACTGACCGATCTGTGGACTCCTCTTGTCTAGAAGAGCCGGAGCCCTTCTCTGGAAGTAGGGATGGATCAGTTTGGGAACGTAATCCAATCATATCCACTCAATTTTGAACTGGGTCTCTCACCGTCACTATAGTCTATACCAGCCATCCTGCGCCCCGGCCGAGGTTGCCCGTCGGTACCTGGGCAGCTGGGCAGGTACCTACGGGGGCAGGTAGCGCGGTGGGCAGCCCCACAAGCTATGGACCCAGGCAAAAGATGCCGCTCGGTTCCCCCAGCATCTAGGTCGCCCTAGGACCACAGGTGCACAGAGCAACTCGAAGCTTCATCAAAACACAACATCCCCATACAATTACGTACGCTCTCGCGCAGCGCTCAACTCCTGGCTCCAACGCCTCAGCTCCTCCACTTCCATCTCTGACTGGAGACCTTACTCGAGCAACCACTGCACAGACATTTGGAGCATCCTTGGTGCAGCCTGCGATCCCGCCCTCGAGGCACACAGCTGCCGCTCCTCCGGCGTCCCAGATCTGTTGACACGGCCAAACCCAACACGCTGAGGCCGGTTCAAACAGCCCGCCGCCCGCCTTCGAGATGGGCATCTGCAGCTCCTCATGCTGTGGAGGTATGCCACTCCATCCTCCGGCAACGCATTTCTGGTTTTCCTCTGACCTCTAGGCAGCTAAATCCCGCGATGGCCTCTACGAGCCCGTCCTCGCTGACAGCGAGCGGGAGGCAGTCGCCGACCTCCTGCAGTATCTCGAAAATGTTCGCTGCGCCCTGTCCCGTGCTTGCTCATCGCGCAGAAAACTAACAACTACCAGCGCGGCGAAACCGACTTCTTCTCCGGCGAGCCACTACGAGCCTTGAGCACCTTGGTCTTCTCAGACAACATAGACCTCCAACGAAGCGCAAGTCTGACATTTGCAGAGATAACCGAAAGAGGTGCGTTTTGTATATCCCGGAGCCAGGAGAATGGGCGTGAAGAGCAAAATGCTTCGAGCAGCAAGCACCATGCTTGAACATAATCGGCGGCGTCAGTCTTTGCTAACGTGAAGCCGAGCAGACGTTAGAGAGGTCGACCGCGATACCCTCGAACCAATATTATTCCTGCTTCAAAGCTCTGATATTGAGGTCCAACGGGCAGCCAGCGCCGCTCTTGGAAACCTCGCCGTCAACAGTAAGTTGTTTGGGACGGAGACACCTGAACGCGATCGCTGACGCACTTCGCAGCGGAGAACAAAGTTCTCATCGTGCAATTGGGCGGTCTCCCGCCTCTCATCCGTCAGATGCTGTCGCCCAACGTTGAAGTCCAATGCAATGCTGTGGGGTGCATCACAAACCTTGCCACACATGAAGAGAATAAGGCGAAGATCGCGCGATCCGGTGCACTCGGCCCGCTCACGCGGCTGGCAAAGTCCAGGGACATGCGCGTGCAAAGAAACGCCACAGGAGCTCTCCTGAACATGACGCATTCGGGTATGTTGATCATGAACCCTCAGCTCAAGAAAGCCTGTCTGACCTTGTTGTCTAGATGAAAACCGCCAACAGCTGGTCAACGCTGGTGCCATACCAGTGCTCGTGCAACTACTATCGTCATCTGATGTCGATGTCCAGTACTACTGCACGACAGCCTTAAGCAATATAGCGGTCGACGCGACCAACCGCAAAAAGCTGGCACAGTCAGAAGCGAAACTAGTCCAGTCCCTTGTCAACTTGATGGATTCGTCGTCTCCCAAAGTCCAGTGCCAAGCTGCTCTGGCCCTGCGAAACTTGGCTTCAGATGAAAAGTATCAACTCGATATTGTCAGGTCTCATGGCCTGCATCCTCTTCTCCGACTTCTCCAGTCGTCCTATCTCCCGCTCATACTGTCTGCCGTTGCTTGTATAAGAAACATTTCGATACATCCCATGAACGAGTCACCAATCATCGAAGCTGGCTTCTTGAAACCGCTCGTGGACCTCCTCGGCTCTACCGACAACGAAGAGATCCAGTGTCATGCCATTTCAACCCTGCGGAACCTTGCTGCCAGCTCGGACCGAAACAAGGCACTTGTGCTGGAGGCCGGAGCGGTGCAGAAGTGCAAGCAGCTTGTACTCGATGTCCCCGTCACAGTGCAGTCAGAGATGACCGCCGCCATAGCAGTCCTGGCCTTGAGTGATGAGCTCAAGACCCATCTCTTGGATCTCGGGGTCTTCGATGTGTTGATACCACTAACGCAGTCGTCAAGCATTGAGGTCCAAGGCAACAGTGCAGCAGCGCTGGGGAATCTTTCCTCCAAAGGTACGTATTATATTTTACACCCGCTGGTTCCGCTCAAGCGGAGCAGAATGCTGATTAAAAGACAGTCGGAGAATATGCCATCTTTATACAGGCTTGGACTGAACCGCATGGCGGCATCCACGGATATCTTAGCAGGTTTCTTGCGAGCGGCGATGCTACTTTCCAGCATATTGCGATCTGGACACTGCTGCAACTTCTCGAGTCCGAAGACAAGAAACTGATTGGATTGATTGGCAAGTCAGACGACGTTGTCGACATGATCAAGCAAATCGCAAACAAGCAGATCGAGACCGAGGAGAACGAACCCGAGGAGGACGATGAGGGCGAGGTTGTCAACCTCGCTCAGCGGTGCCTAGAGCTCTTGGGTCAGAGCGGCTCCAAGGCCCACATCGAGGGTTGAGATCTGCTTCAAGGCTGAGTGTTGACGATTCAAAGACTGTATGGAGGCTTATGGCATTTGTTACTTTTACTGGTTGGGGTCTGCGGCGTCTCTTCTCTACGTCTCCTATACCTGCATTTACTTGGACTCGGCTGTTCGGCACGGTGTTCCCTGGCGTATGACTATATACAACATGAGGGAATGGGAGAGCGCTTCTTGTTGCTTGGTCTTTGTTCTGCATATATGTTTTCTTCAATCTGTTCGTGTCGGGTCTTTCAAACCGTACACCTTTACTGCAAAGAGCTTATTCCACTTAAATGTGTGTCTCTTTTGTAATTACTACGCACGGGCCCATGGGCCCGACAAGATATTTCCTTTGCTCTTCTTCCTGTGCGTGATCTTGATGGTCTAATGCCCCAATCCAATCCTACACAGAATTAGTCAGACAATGATAGGCCAGTTTGAGTGATGACCCATACCTTTTTTTTTTTTAGCAAAGTCAAGTCTTCTGCGTGCCTGACTAGTATCTCCGTCCAAAGGTAGCTGGTGCTTCAAGCTCCGAGTATCTGACTTGCTTGCGAGAGTATCACATACTCTTGGGGTGACTCATGGGTCGTGCCCAACATCAAAGGGGTTCTGAATGGGGTGAATCTGCCAAGGCCATGAGCCGGTCCGGGCAATCACCTTCCCATCGATCAAAGCCATGGGTACTGGCCCGTATAACCTGGAGTCTCGAGACGCGGGCAGATTATCTCCAATCAGCCAGACATGCCCAGGAGGGATCTAAGCCGCGCGTTAGTGTCTCCGTCCGTACTCAAACAGAGTTGCATGCTCTCTGCCTCACCTGTATCATGGTGTCCTGTCCAGTCTCGGGCGTTCCCATCATAACGTAATCGCCCGCGAGCCCGAGGACTCTCTTGATGGCAAAGCCGTCGTCGACAGGGATCTTGAAACGGACCAGGTCGCCGACCTCAATGTCCCTGCCGCGGCGGTACCGGTGCGATATGATGGCGCCTTCGCCCCAGACAGACCAGCCCGGCAGCATGGAGGGACCGGACACCGTGCCCCAGTCATAGCCGTAGGCATAGAAGAGGTGTGCGGCGGCCAAGACTTTGCCGGCGTCGGCGAAGAGGGACACGGGGCGGCCGTAGTACCGGCCGAGAAAGAAGCGGACTGCGGGAGTTGTGAAGCGGCTTATGAGACGGCCATGGCCCTGGCGGAAGAAGCGGAGGAAGGAGGACATGGCTGCGACTTTGCTATGAGAGCGACATGGCGGAGGGCGCGGACGTTTACTGGGCTGGATCATCCATCCATGAGCTCAGATGAAGAGTAGCTCTGGCGAAGACAATTTCCTGGATTCATAAGGTGTAATCAATGAGATTCATGAAGCTCACCAGAGCTGGACCCTGGCCATGTGAAGCACAAGAGCACTTACGTAACCCCATTGATGCGTCCTGATTGGTCATGGAAGCTACATATTTCCTCTGGCGACGACGAATTTGAAGCTCCAAGGGTTGCTCTCCAATCTTGTCCCTTGAAATTTTCACCAAGCCAGTCAGACGGAGAATACTTTGTCTCTTCTTCCTCAGCTTCTGGAATTGCCTACGCAACCACCTACAGACAGATCTGCTCCTCACCTGCTTCTTCACTCCTCGCCATCATGCCGAGCTCCCAATGCGTCTTCAACACGGCCACGGCCTTGCGGCGCGTCTTCATACCAGCCAACCTCGGGACTTCAAGCACTCTACACCTCACAAGAATATTCGTGCCGGCGCTCCTCACACAATCACATCAAGCGCGAGCATACTGGGCAGGCCGAGACTCGGGCACGAGCCAAACGCCGCCGAAACCCAGCCCCTCCATCTTCGACCGCGACAGCCACGGCCACACGAGATCCGCGAGCGGCAGCAGCTTCAACATCCGCCGCGGGGCGCAACCGCGCCGGAGAAAGGAGGCGGACCCGGACGCGCCCGGCCCGCGCGTGGAGGTCAAGCTCGGCCGCATGCCGCGCGACGACGAGATACACTGGCCCTACGTGTATGTCAAGCCGGCGGAGGGCTCCGGAGGGCTCGACTCCCCGCGACCGATCAAGGAGGTCCTGGCGGGCCTGGACCGCAAGACGACCTTCCTGGAGGCGGTGGCCCTCCCGCGGGCCGGTGACAGGGATGCGCCGCGGTGGCCTGTCTGCAGGATCGTCAACAAGAAGGAGGAGCTGACCAGGCTCAAGGACCTCAAAGAGCGCAAGAAGAAGGGAATTGTCAAGGAGAAGGAACTGGAGCTGAACTGGACGCTGGCGCCCCACGACCTGGATCACAAGTTGAACACGATGCAGAAGTTCCTAAGCAAAGGCTACAAGGTGGAGGTTGTGCTGCAGAAGAAGAGCCGTTCCAAGAGCAGGGCGACTGAAAATGATGCACAGGCGGTTATTGAAAGGATCGAGACGGCCGTCGGGGAGGTGAAGGGCGCTAAGGAGTGGAAGAAGAGAGAAGGCCAGGTGCTGGGCAGCTACAGGCTCTTCTTGCAGGGCAAAGCTCAGGAGGAGACCACCAGCGCCAGCTCTGGGGCGAAAGAGAAGTCTAAATCTGCAAGCACTGGTAAAGCAGAAGAGACCACAGCTAGTAGTAACATTGTGGCCGAGGAGAGCCAGGAATCAAGCGCAGGAGAGCAGAGCCGATCATGATGAGCTCAGCTGGTGTGATATCACTGTATTTCGGCATAATAGAGCAAAGCATACTTTTCTGGATCACATTATTTGTATTATGTTCTGGTTGAGGCAGATTTCAATTGTTGCCTTCATTCGTCATGTCCTCTGCACAAGCAATTCGACAGATGTAGGCTTGACGGCACAGCATCACTGGGGAAATAGAGAAGAAAAGAGAGTGAGAGATGGCCCACTAGAGGGTTTTGCCAAGACTTAGTGTTCAGACGTACACTGTCATGGCAGCCAGCTGGTGAGAAGGAATCTGAGGGGAATCACACAGGGCCACGCTGATTTGGGTTGATGAATTGAAATCCGAGTCACAACAGAGTTCCCATGGCGAATGTACAGCAGCTACATGCCAGGATAGGACAAACCAAGACAGGGGTTTGGTGTATATTTCGCCCAATCAGCAAAATCAACTCGATCCTCATGATTTGTACTAGAATATTTGCATCAGCATAGGTATGAGCTCTAGAAGCAGTCTGGCCCATGAAGTTTTGTCCTTTGCAAATACCTAGACAGGTGTTGTGCCTGACAAAGTTGGTGGTAGCAACTGACAGAGGTTCGGATCAAGCCGAATTTAGCGCCAAATCGAGGAGGTACTTCAGGGCAGATCCCAGCTGGGGTGGGCGCGGGGCAGGATTCTCAAAAGGTACATCATCTAAGTACAGGCTCAGTTGGGTTTTGACTCACTCACCCTGTTTCTCACTCGCATCCGTTTCGTTCGTTCCTCACTCAACCCAGACACAAATTACATACCTGCGTATCAAAATGCCAGAAACCGACCCTCCAGCTGCTCCAGCAGCAAAGGCGGCTCCCGCTCCGGCCACTGCAGCAGCCCCGGCTCCAGAGGCTACACCTGCAGCACCGAAACTGACAGGTGCCCAGCTGAAAGCACAGAAAAAGGCTGAGAAGGCTGCGCGCAGAGAGCAGTCCAAGGCCGCAGAACCAACTCCTGCCGCCCCCGTCGCCAACGACAAGCAAAGTGGTGGAAAGCAAAATAAGTCCAAGCAAGATGCGCCAGCGACTTCAGTTGCGAGCCGGCCTAAGAAACCAGTCCCAACTCCTGCGCCGGCACCGCCCAAGCAGCCCGCTGGACCAGTGATACCCGAGTGCTTCAGCCACCTACCCATGGCCAAGAAGCTCACGCTGTCAAAAACCGACAAGGATGTCCACCCAGCCGTGCTGTCCATCGGCCAGCAGATGGCGACCTTCACGTTGAAAGACAATGTCACCAGACTCGAGGCGACCCTCGTGGCATTCAAAAAGGTGGGCATCCCCTGAAATGTTCTGCGCCTACGACATGAGGCTGACAGCAAGCCCAGGTCATCAAGGAATATGAAAGCCCGCCAGGGCATGTCTTCTCTCGCCATTTCCTCCCTCATGTTCTCAACCCTCAGATTGACTACTTAGCCGAGTGTCGGCCCATGTGCTTTGCTATGGGCAACGCCATTCGCATGCTAAAGTCCAAGATCGCAAAGCTCGACCTCGACCAATCCGATGAGGCCTCGAAGGAGCAACTCTGTGATGCTATAGACCTATTCATCCAGGAGAGAATTCTCTACGCAGAGGAGTCCATCGTCTCAAAGGCTGCATCGATGATCGCCAACGGCGAGACCATTTTCACTTACGGCCACCACAGACTCGTTCGAAAAGCGCTTCAGGCGGCTCGCGCTCAGGGACGGAGTTTCGAGGTAGCCATTCTCGACGACCCGTATGAGCGATCCGGACAGCAGTTGGCCAAGATTCTCAGAAACGATGGAATACGGGTCTACTACTACCCTAGTCTCGCCGGACTGAGCATCAATCTCAGGCGTGCCTCAAAGGTCCTGCTAGGAGCCGAGGCCATGTTCGCCAACGGGTCACTATACGGCCCAGCTGGTACTTGCGACATCGCAATTTCGGCCAATGACGCCGATGTCGCCGTCATCGCCCTGCTTGAGACGGTGAATTTTGACAGGGATCGCGTTTCGGCGGATTCTCTAACGTACAACGAGATCGACCCCGAGCGCTACAGTGCGGATTCGTTACGGCTGCTGTTTGACGCAACGAAGGACAAGTACATAACGGCAGTGGTGACGGAGAGCGAGGAAGGGAACGCAACTGCTTCCACGTCAGCCATGCTCCCAGTGCTGAGGAAAATGGACGAGCGCACGTTGTGAAGGGACTTCTAGTCCGGGACAACAGAATGTGGTCTCGTGGTGTGCGCCCCGCGAGACACTGCAAACATCTCAGCCTATGCGGTCAAAGACAGATGGTATAAGAGGGTGGTGTCAGTAGAATCAGTGAGATCCGGTCTGCATTGCCCGCCCACGAATTTAGGGAAAGTCGCCATGCTGGAGATAATGTCAACTCCGGTGGGTCAGGCAGTCCAGCCATGCTAGCGAGAAGGCTTAGAGGGCACTTTAGAGGATTCATGGTTTCATGAATCTCTGTGGGAACCAAATGGGGGGGTTAATCAACGAGGGGTTGGAGCAGGCAACTCATGAAATGTGCTTAGGTTTGAGAGATCAAAGTACCAAGTGCACGCCCAGCTCAGCCCCCGTAGCGAGACGGGCAGTTCGGATGTCGCTGCACCCAAGCAGATGAGGAATAACAATTATCGGCGCAAGCCCCTTTGCTGTTGACTTTGATCATTTGATTCTTCTCATCGTATCTGAAGCTGTTCTGTGTGACTAGGCTCCATACATCGCCCGTGCCCCCGACTATGCCGACTCGGCTGCCCCAGCTTCCCGTGCTGCCCTCCTTGCTCGCTTCGCCAGGATCGATTCTTTGCGTTCGCTGAGGATAGCCGTCTGTTTCTCGTCGACGGTCTGGAGCCAGTATCCGAAGCTTGCTCCGCAGCCTGCGAAGACGGGGTATGCCCACAGTGATCCCCGGTTGAAGAGTGGTCGCATCTCGAGACCCAGCTGCCACAGCCGTGTGGCGACGCCTGCACATTAGACACTTGTTAGACCTCTCGTTCCCCGCACAACATGTGGTTGCTGGTTGTAAATGGTTGGTATTGATGGGGGTTCGTACCGAAGCCAGTCCAGAAGAGGATGCGGGAGACCATATTGACGTCGCGATTGGGAGTGAACCAACGAGGGTTGTGAGTGGAGAGGTGTCACAATTCGAGCAGTGAAGCTCTATGGAGCAGTACTCAGTCAATTGTGCTCGTCGAAGAGGTGGCGTGGGGAGGAATGTGCGTTGGTTCGGCGTCGTGTTGATGACTGATAGCTCAAGCCTGGTTGGAGCTTTCCAATCGCTCGGTTGACGTTGGCGGCCTGAGGTCTTTTCCAAGCGCGAGCCGGCCAGTGGAGTCAGCAGTCACCCATGGGCCGTGGGAGCCCCTAGCACCGGGCCCCACATGCGGCTAAAGCGCACCTGCATGGGCGGTGTCCCCACACAACTTGTCCCATCCCTGCCTGCCATCCATCAAACCGCGATTGAATCTTTTGGGAGCCATCGCGCGAACCTTCTCCTTCACTCAAACTGCACTCACTTAAGTTCACAACTGCTTCTGGGCGATTTCATCAGCTCTTCTACTCCACAAACTCCTACGGGGCGGAAGCCAACCGGGCATTTCCATGTCACGTACCACTTCTTGAGCTGCCTCTACACGATGGCAGCAGCAGTCGTCAACCTGACTCCTGCGGCTGGCGACCAGCATGCAGAGACCGATGTGCAGATGGCCGATGCACCGCCAACCGTCACTCATCCTCGAAAGTTCAAGGCGTCAGAGCTGCCCCTCACTTCAGCGACTAGGACGGCCATTGATGGACTTGCCCACGCCTTTAAGAAGAAGGGAGGCTATGATGCGACGCGCAAGCAGGTCTGGGATACCTTCGAGGCCAGTGTACGTGCTGAACAGTACCCTATCCCTTTGCAGTGATTTTTCTGGGCAATATGGCCGACACCTATGCGACTTCTTAATGCCAATACATGTCACTGATTCAATATGTGCTACAGGATCAGCGGGAGCAGATCACAAAGGCAATCCTCGAAGTCGCCGAGGAGGAAATCGAACGGAATCCAACCCAGCTACTGACGCTCGACCGCGGCAAAGCCGTCGCCCTTATCGACGGCGCGCTTGACCGCACGGGTGTCTACAGAAAAGCCGAGGCCCTCCTTGAAAGCCTGATCGACGTTGGCGCAATCGAACAACAGATCCGCGAGCTTCGAAAAATTGAGGTCGGTGAAGATGTGGCCGAGGAAGAGCGGATCCAGGGCGCAAAGACAGATGAAGAATATGCTGCCGAAATTGGCGCCAGAAGGGCTGAGCGCGATAAGAAGTATGCTGATCTGAAGGCCATGGAAGAGGAAATCGCCCGTCAGCGCAGGGAAATCGCTGAGAGGGAAGAACGCGCCGAGCAGAAGAAGCGAGAGGCTGAGAGAGCTGCACGCGAAGCAAAGCGGAAAGAAGAGCGGGAGAAGGAACGAGAGAGGGAGAAAGAGCGTGAACGGGAGCGCGAGCGTGAACGCGAACGAGGGAGAGACCGAGACCGGGACCGAGAAAGAGATCGTGACAGAAGCCGAGAGAGGATTCGTGACCACCGAGACAGAGACAGAGACAGGGAAAGGGACAGGGACAGGACCAGGGATAGGGACAGGGACAGAAGTCGGGACCGAGATCGACGTGACAGAGCTCGGTCAAGAGTTCGCTCACGAGATCATTCGCGCAACCGCTCAAGGGATCGACACCGACGGCGCCGAAGCCCAAGAGAGGAAAGCCGTGGCCGCAAAGAAGTCACCAAGAAGGAGCTCTCGAAAGAAGAGCTCTCTCGCCTCGAGGAAGAGGCTTTGGCTGACCTGCTTCGGGATAGCAAACGTGTCTCCTCTAAGCAGCCTGAGTTGGAGATCGACGAGGAACTCAAGCCACCGCCTCGCAAAATCAAGCCGGCGTCTGCGATCAACCCTATTCGAAAATCGTCTCAAAAGGTGGCGGAGGTGAAGAAAGCCCCTGAAGTGTTGCCAGCGAAGTCGAAACCTGAGGGACCTTCGGAGACGAAAGACGTGAAGTCTTCCAAGGAAAGCAAACCAGCAGATGCCGACAAGGAACCAAAGGAAGCCAAATCCAAAGAAGAAAAGAAGCGAGCACCTACGCCCCCGAGGAACCGTTCGCCGTCTCGCCGCAAATCACGCTCTCCAGCTGCGGCGTCTCGGGACACCCGAGGCAGGAGCCGTCATCGGACACCGAGCCCCAAAGCGAGGACGTCTTCGCTCAAGGAAGACCCGCGGAAGGACTCTCACCGGGACTCTTCTCCATCGAAGCGTCGGAATACAGATGACAAGGACCGCGCTTCAGATGCTCACAGGCGCCGCGATAAGTCCAGCTCACGTGCTAGACGGGTTGCGGATGAGACCAAGCCTCCGAGAGAAGCGAGAGATCCCAAGCGTGATCGTAGCCGGAGCCGAGACCGCCACCCTCGGAGGTCAAGAAGCCGCTCAGTCCGGCGCCGCCGATCGAGGAGTAGGTCTATCAGAAGAGATGATAGGAGGCGAACTCGCAGCCCTTCACGCCCTCGCGGCGACCACTACACATCTTACCGGAGGTCGAGATCGCCCCGCAGGCGAAGTCCTTATCGAGCAGACCGACGCGACACATCGAGATCAGTGAGACGGAGACGGTCACGATCTGACTCTCGGACAAGGCATCGTTCAAGGTCAAGGGCCCGAGCCAGGTCTCGATCTAGGTCCAAGAGAAGGGACCGCTCACGATCTGTCCGAAGGAGGTCGAAGAGTGCAGACAAGGCAAGAAGGAGATCGAAATCTAAAGAGAGCCGCCTAGACCGCCCGCCAGCATACCTCGACAAGGAAGAGAAAGAGGCATGGAAGCAAGACGAGGTCAAAAAGCGAGAGCGTGAAGCGAAGGCATACCTGGCGGCTCAGAAGGAAGCACGCGAGAAGGGTAAGCCTGTGCCTGGCATCGACTTCGAAGTGGATGACGAACGTGGCGAGCGTTCCGAACGGTCTCCCGAGGTCAGACGACGGGCGCCGGATGACATCGATCGCTATGTGCCGCCAGCGCGGGTCGATTCACATAGGCCCGATCGCGACCGGGACCGGGACAAGGAACGGGACCGGCCAAAGGATGATAGACGAGACAGCCGTCGGGAGTCTGTCATTCGTCGGGATTCAATTATCCGCCGCGACCGCAGCGCTTCAACCACTCGTCGTCGCAGTCGAGAACGTGAGCGTTCGCGGGATAGAGTCAAGGAAAGACGTCGCAGTCGATCCCCTCGTAGTAGGAGTCGGCCTCGCCACCGAGTCAGGGACGACTCTCGTGAACGTGATCGAGACCGTGATCGAGATCGTGACCGAGACCGCGACCGTGACCGAGACCGTGACCGCGACCGCAATAGAGATCGCGACAGGGACCGGGATAGGGACCGGGACCGCGATCGGGACAGAGACCGAGACACAGCCAGGGACCGCGATCGAGACAGGGACAGGGTCAGAGATCGCTCACCACGTCGGGATCGTCGGGACCGCAGCTCGAGTCGGCGCCGTTAGCAGCGGTATCGACCAGAGAGTAACGTCAAGCGGGAGCGGACTGAAGATCCTGTAGTCGAATCTGAGAGCGTTGTGTCTGGTAGCGGTCTATCCAACGCTTGGTCACACACGGCGCAAGTTGACCGGGACGAACGACAGCAAGATGTGGTATTCAGAGTGCCCGCCAGGTCCGCCTCTTTGCGGCAGCCTATGCCTACTGCTAAACAGGACCGAAGGGTGTCTCAAGGGTTGACGAAGCCTCACAGTATGTTTCCCAATATCTATCAGCCGCCACGAAAAGCTTCCATTGACATCCACACCCAGGGCCGTCCTGATGTGCGTGTCGTGGGGGCTCCTACCGAGCCCATGGCGATGAGGCATCGCGCTGTGTATCAGGGCTCAAGAGAGGGAGTGGCTGCTGGATATTTGAGTCATCGACCACCGTCCTAGGAGAAAGTCTCCATATGAGGCATCTGCGAGGTCAGATAAAGAGACAGAGTGATGCTTCTACCAGGAGACGCGAACGTTGGTAGTGCGCAAAACGAGTGCGCTTTCCACGAGGGAAAGCGAATTTGACCCAATAATCTGACTGTGTATCAATACATGTATTTTGGCCAACAGTCAACAGTGCAGGTGCAGCTGGAGAAGAAGAGGACCATCAAGGGGCGTCTAGGCTTGGACATGACCAGCCAGAGGAGGCCATAGGTAAATCTATCTGAATCAAAACATCGTGTCCAGGAGCTGTATACACCACGACAGCATCATGTTCCGTATTTCTACTTGGTTCTGTTCTCGACAGAATTTTTTCTGTCGCTTCCCTGATGATATCCCTGATCCAACAGGGCCACAGACAACAAGAGATAAGACTTCGACCTTGTGAAGCGGCCATGCCTTCTCAGCCCTCGCTTCGCATCCCGTTGTATGTTTCCAATTCTGCCGCCATACCAAATGCCTAGTTTACTATAAATGGTCACCATATGTCTTCGTGCCCTGATACCTCTCTGCCACAGTGTGTCGATCCGCTTGTTCTGACCGACACTGGCTTTGGCACCCACCAGCACGAGCTCGCAAGCAAAGAGAGATCGAGCCTGCTAGGGTAGAGATGATGTCTAGTCGCTAGGACGAAGAGCATTTCTTGGTGAAACGAGGCGACTGGACTAGACAGGTGGGGCACAAAGACTTCGATGAATGCCCGAGACTCGACTAGATCGATCCAGACGCTCTTGTTGCTCTTGGGTATACACAGGGACGGCGTGAGAGCCTCATTTTTCAGTACAGTAAGCCTGAGCAAATCGTCTCGGTGCGCTGCCTTGAACCTCTGCCAGCTATGTTAGAGTGAAGATGCCTCAATATATAGGGTGCCCACCTGAGGACAGACTCCGTGGAGACCTTTTGGGCTATGGGTGCACAATCGTGATGCTGTTAGTTTTCGAGTCGATAGCGAAGTCTGGTCAGGCTCATTGCGATATCCACGAGATTTCTTAAGACTTAGGTCGAAGGATTCTTGTATTGACTCCGTATCAACATATCTAGACTATGCCTTGCACCAGTAGGGAGATACTCTCGATAAGCCCGATTGCCATACGGTATTGTCCTGGTATAAGTTGGTTGACAGGAGGTCATTCAGGTTACTGGCCTCGACGCATACAGCCCAGGCGTTTAACGACACACAGGTCGATATTCTCTGCTTTCAGGGCCACAAAGGACCAAGGTGTAACAAGTTTCCAGCGACTAACTCTTGGACAGCTTCCATGACTTTACGATTAAGTGTGTGCGGCGGTCTTGCAGCATGCTTTACTCAACTGGTTGTCGCAAGTCAGACGGGCTTTCTTAATGGCACCTTGTCCACAGACACTAAGTCTCGCTGACATACCTATCCGGTAGTTCTTTGAGGGAAGTTCCAGATACAACACCATTGTCCTACCATAATACAGGTGATATTGACTCTCCGACAGGGAGATACAAGCGCACCGAGCACAGACGAATGGCCAACCTGTGGGGAAGCGGGCGGCTCAGTCAATATTGAGGGGACCTTCTCTTCGTGGTGGGTTACTCGACGCACGACGTCTGCAGCTTCTGGCTTCTGCTTGGATGAGCACTGGGCCGACATTTACCAAGGTTCCGAGTCAAGGCTTGACCATCTCTGGAAGCCGATCTTCGCGATGCACCGTCCGCCTTTCCGCTGCGGCGCGCTACCTAGACGCACTCCCGGGTTGTGGACAGCCATTGCCGCCAGTTCCTAGGCATGACTTGCATCGACTCTTCGTCGTCTGTCTGTCTTGGCTGCTGTGGAGTAGGTAGCCTCGACTCGGATGGGTCGACACGATCTGGGCAAGGTGCAGGCCTGCGGTGCTGATCACTCTATCCATCGACCGCCCGACGTCCGCAGATCAAGGTAGGTCAGAGGTGG
This sequence comes from Diaporthe amygdali, assembly GCF_026229845.1. Lineage (NCBI taxonomy): Eukaryota > Fungi > Ascomycota > Sordariomycetes > Diaporthales > Diaporthaceae > Diaporthe > Diaporthe amygdali. The sequence continues at coordinate 748,040 of NW_026517034.1, forward strand.
AGGTCGGATGTTTCCCTGCTGTCATTGTATATTGCTTGTCAAATCGTATAGCCCGACTCGCTGTTCCCTGTCCTTCCAGAAACCTTGATCCCGGGACGGTTCTTCCCACGTTGTGTCCATCTTCTCAAGAGCTGATGCTGCTTGGCGACCTGTAACTTGATTAGATATGACCGATCGTACAGCCGCCACAGTGGCTCCTGTGGTACTCCTCAGTCGAGTCTATTGCGATCCCTCTCATTCCGGCAATACTGGGTGCTCGACGAACCAGATTGCCCAGGAGACGCGACGAGAAGCTCCACTACGGGATAAATGGTCCGATCTGACAGTTGTTGGCGCCGTCGTCGGGGCCTCAATCGAGGCCGAGGAGCATCATTCACACGCACAGCACTCACATAGCACCTCTAGCACCAGCAAAGGCTGCATGTTGTGATGGATCTCGGCCTTTTTTCTAGCAACCTGATGCTCCGCCTCCGCAGAGCGTATCTTGGAAGGAGAAATGATGCGTGCCGATCTCGCATCGAGTGCCGCGAGATTACACTGCCAATATCTGCAGCTCGTAAGCCTTACTAGTGGTGGTAGTATCAACATGTCGAGTGCCAAACATCCGGGAGCAGCATCGCATCATCTTGATGTAACATCTCATCCCTCTTGACACTGGCCGGATGTCTCTGGATCCGCTTGCCAGCTTTGTAGCTTCGAGAGGCCCGGTGAACAGGTAGTCTGGCGGGTTGACGAACGGGTTCCTCAATGCCCTAGGTACTCCGGGCCGTTCACCTAGTGTCAACTGCCGAGCAGGATCCTCGTCAATAGTCAAATGTCAATAGGAGGGCTGAGACTCCAACATTCTCTCATATCCAGTCCTCAAGGCAGCTGGCCTGGTGCAAGGCCCACTGATCTGTATTTAGGCAGAAAGGGGAAATTCGAGGGCTGGGATACCACGAGAACCACCTCGTATCATGGTATTGAGTGAAATTTGGACGGTACCGCGCCTCTGCTTGAGACGATCGTTGCGACTCAGCGTTCTTGGGTTGGCAGTACATCTTCTGGGTGAGTTAGCCCGTGATCTGTCTGTCTATGCGGTGGTACAAGATGTAAGAGCCTCCAGATGTGATACGTACACCAGGCCAGAGGCACATCTATGCCAGGCAGCGAAGCATCATGGTATCGATATATTGCAATTTAGACAATCATTGTGCAGCATCATACACCTCTCACCGTCGGCAGTGCCGACTGTCGGGTGAAACAGGTTGCTGCGTTCGCCGCAGACTGCAATGGATGTCTTCAACTTGCCAGCTGACAGCAGCCTGGTGGCCAGCTGGGACCAGCTGCCCAGCGCAAGAGGCAACTTACCGCGCCTTGGCTTTGGTGGTAGAGCTGTGGCTCGACCTGCAATACTCGTCCCTACGTCAATGTGATGGATAATGTTATTCCAGGTGACTGGTCGAATCTCCCGGCTTCATCTCCCTCTTACCGTCGCCCGCGTCAACCATGGACCACCTGTTGCATTGTAAAACACAGAAATCGGCTTTCGCCGTCACGGCCGCCCTAGCTCTGTCCACACACAGCCTGACATCCTGACTGACTGCATAGTGATGGGGATGGGGATGATCCGGGGCATGGGAAAAGCATCTGGGGTCGAACGGCTCCCTTCTCACATGCGCAACGTTTTCCTCCGTGCCAAGCCATTCCGCTTCTGGTCTCTTACCTTTGGCTCCACGGACGCCTGCATCCCAAGGCCATGACTCTGGTCTCGACCGGTTAGTTGCGTCTCCACCTTCCTATCCAGCCGTCCTACCTGGCTGTCAGTCTGAGACGTTGAGGCAAGGCCGTGTATGAGAGCGACTGGCGACTGGGGACAGTGTCAGGGATTGCGACACCTCCCTCTGGCCCAGGTCGCGGCTCCCAGCTTCCCAGTCACCGCGCGAGCCTGGTCACGCAGACCTTCAGCTCCCATAGCTACACCCGCCGTGTCTAGCAGATGGCTAATGCCCCATCAGCTCAGGTGTGGGTGCTTTCATGGGCGCTGGCGGGCGATCCGTCCTGGAGGAGGCAGTAGTCGATTGCTACCGTTACACCCACCATTACTCGGAGCCGGATGATCCAACCGTTACCGCCGGCCCTGGACCAAACACTCACTCACGTTCGTCGGGGTACAAGCCCTCGCTCTGCAAGCTCAGCCATCGGCCCCCTCGGTCGTTTCTGGTGCAACGGCGCAGAGCAAATCGTTTGGTGGAGGACCGCAGCATCTTTTGGCCTGGGCCTCGGTGATGTGGGGGTGCAAGTTCCCGCCACCTGTGCTCGCCCTCGCCATACGCTCCACAACCTTGACTGACGCACAACGCGGCTCCGTACCATCGTCGAGGGGAGAGTGCATCGATCAGCCTACCGCTCGAGCTCGGGCCTCAGACAGCCACTCGGGCAGTTGTGGCCACAGCATCCTGCATTCGACATCTATCTTGCCCAACGGAGCGGCCCAGACCAGTTAAAGAAGGAGACAAAAGCGCAGCGGCTGTGCTTGATGAGCGCCACTTCATCTACCTTCTACATGGGGCGCGCCATTCCCACCTGTCGTTGTAGAGGACCGTCGATCTAACCATCGATCGACGTCACCCTTAGTGCCAGGCGACAGTAACCGCTCTGTATGCAGGCACTGCAGATGCGCATCAGAGACAGCATAGTCTACCGGACGCCCATCTACTAGGGTTTGCCGCGGCAGGACTCCACATGCCCCAACGTTGTTTCTTTCTTGGCTGCGAACAAGTGACTGAAGACGTCAAAGACACCGAACTATTCGAGCGGCACGGGACGGTGCCCTACAGAAGCCACAGTCTCACAAGCCTTGCCAACGGGCGACATGTGAAAGGTCAACTGATTGAGCCTCTCCCACTGTCTCGGGGCAGCAGAGCTCACCGGTCAAGAGCTGAGTCTTTGCGGGTGACCAAACTGGGCCGGCTATCAAGCCATACTGTCGACGTCCTTGAACTGGGATTTAGACACCAGTACATGGCCGTTTGACCGCAGCCAGGCTGAACACTTCTGTACGACCCTCTAGGCAGGACCAAGAGACTGAAGCTTTTCAAGCTATGCCTGTCTGGGGATCGGCGCACTTGCATCAAGATGCAGAAGGCTGCAAGAGTCACATCACCCGCCCGCACACCCTCATCTAATGGCTAGAAAGGAGACCTAGACCCCAGATCATGTGAGCTGCATCGCAACTCGGGCGAGTGGCGGACCCGAAGAACTTAGGTCACTATTCCCACGCCCACTTGGTTCCCTTGCCTGGGTAACCCGCAACTATCCTGCAAGCTTAACTTGACCTCCCGCGAAAACCTGTCAGACCCCCTAGACCTCATGACTGTGGCCGATCTGCCGCTCCACCATGCTGCACCGGAGGGACGTTCCGTGATGGGATCTTGCAATGCCAGGGAGGCGGCAGATGACACGGCATAGCAAATCCTGTAACCGCCGCAGCTTACTTCTGATATGCGAGGGTCAGCGCACGGCAAAATTGTGCTGAGCAGCAGTGCGGTTGTCCTCGCCAACGTAGCTGATCGCCATGGGGGCTTACCCTGTTTGGCCCGCTGTATCTGGCAGCTAACGGCGCCTCGTTCCGCGCCTAGAAGTAGCCATGGGAAAACCATTCCGCATGCCGCCCGGATTCACCACCACCCAGGCAGAGGCGCGCGCGCCGGTCGGGGCCTGCTGACAACGACTGCCGTGGACAATTTGCCCAAGCCACCTGACGGGTGCATACTGCATCCCATGATAAAGACCCGGTTGGATGGCCAGAAGCACCTTGCGATCAGTTGGGGTCAGAATTCGGGCGTCTCTTTGGAGGGCGGAGGGCGTCTAGACGGCAACCCCCCCTCCTTTTGCGCACCCCGACCGACGTACCTAGGTATCCCAAGTTCTTCCAGTGTTCTTCTGGTGCTACCTCTAACCCGTTCCGAAATGGGACGCAAGGCCCGTCACTAGTAGTTTAAGCTTATTTCCACGCGCACCAACAAGGCCCTGTCGATGAAACCCCCATAACCCTCCCCCTCCCCTCAGAGTCACGGTCAACCAAGTGTGGCCCCCGACTGTGGGTAGTCCCAAAGAACACGAAATTTCATCTTACAGCTGGGAGCGATGTTGCCCAACGATGGCAAGCAGCGGCCGAGGTGCGGCCGGAGGGAATGCGACCTGCATTCGGCCGGGCAGGCCCAGCCAGCTGGCTTGGTCGAAGCACCGGCTCGGTCGTTCTGTCAGATTTTCCCCGAGCCAACGGTTCACCAGCGCACATCTGAAGTGACACAGCAGCCCGATCACTCTTCAATTGTTTTTCTTTTTTTGATGTTGTTTTATTTTCTTTTTTGGTATTTAATGTATCGTGACAGACAGTACGTACAGTAAAGCAGCACAACCCTCTCTCACACGCACGCGCTAGGAACAGGTAGGTATCTTGAAGCAAAGCCCTGGACCAGGTAACCCCAACAGCCGAATGAAACCAATTTAGAAGGCAGCTATCGTAAATAGACCTCTGAAGCGGGGGCGGAAGTAGAAAGTAGGAAGTAGAAAGAATACCATATTGGCAGACCGGCCGACCGGAGTAAACAATGTACCTAACCTAAGTATGCGACAGAAAGAAGAGCTCAAACAGAGAGAAAAGACGTTACCCGAACAGGAAAAGGAAGTGAATTCAACAAACTTTGTACATGAAGCATGCAGAGAATCCCGGGAAGGAGGGAAGGGGGTGGGGCGGGCAGAAGCAAAATACCCAGACTCGCCGGAAACCGTAGAAGCCCCTGTCTATCCGAAAAGCAGACCAGCCTGCGTTTTGTGCATGTGTGTGTGTGAATGTGTATTGGTGTGTTGGTGTTCGTGTTAGTGTGGGTGTGCGAGGATGTGGGTGACAGAAAGGGTGTGTGTGCTTCGTCCCGCGAGTTATTTCCTGGGCACAACCAGCCGAGTTCCTTCGCGCCCCTGGCCCCCACATCGTAAAGCTCATAGGAATGGGCAGAGAGCTTGGCCGCTTTCGAGCGGAATGGTGGTCGAAAAACCAAATCGTCATCTTTGAAGTTGGCTGGCTCTTGGCCCCTTTCGTGGTTCGCTGGTTCCAATCCACCTTTCCCGAAGTTCCGAAGAAGAAACAAAGACCCCCCTGTTGCCCGTTGACCGTTGCCCCATGAACCCCTGGCCACTTTTTCCTGGACTGTTTTGATCGAATGCTTCTCTTCGATATTGGTTCGAGACGGGAAATGCCATGCGTCATAGCCTCAGCTGTCGCCTGGTCCCCTCCAGAGTGTCCGCCTGTGACCCCGTTGTTGACAAAGGAAAAATACGTTTCTCGTAGGTCCTAGCCCGGCCAGTCCCCCAGCGTCGTCTTGCGTTCTATCCCGTAGAAGCACTGCAGGGCGGGTCTCCTGGCTGCTGGTCATTTCAATACCTTGCTATTCAAGCCAGGTGATATCTAGTAACCAAGTCATGCCAGGGTGATGTGAACGTGTTGCTGCAAGTGTAATAAGTGTCGCGGAGCATGCCGTGTAGCCAGTTGGAAGGTCTGGAACACAGCCCTGTGTTTCATGGTCGCGTCGATAGATGAGCACCCCCTCCGTCGCGGCTCACCGCTCTTCCGCCTATTCGTCGGAATTCTTCTCAGTGCGCTGAGCTGCCTTGTGGGATCGTGAAGCTCCTCTTTCTCTTCAGCTCGCCACCAGGTCCTCCGTAGTCCTCGCCACTCCTGTCACCCAAGGGACCACCGCCTCCAAATTGGTCTCGCATCGGTGTCCTCGAGCTGTGTCCCGAGCTCATGCTAGCGTGGAAGGCCTGCGAGAAATCGTTGGGCGGCGCAATTGGCGCACTCATCTGTGGCATCGAATAGTCGTGCGGTCTCGTTGGGAACCCTGGTGTTCTCGGTAAAGAGAAATCACTCGGCGCCGTCAGAGGCGCCGTCGGGAATCCCGTGGAATATGGCGCGGAAGTGACTGCGGCATGGCGGTGGGTTGGCGAGGTTGCGGAGCGCATGCCGTGGTGGGAAGCGGAGAACGATCGCTGGCCGCTCAGATCGAGGCCGAGCGGAAGAGTTGCAGATGAGGCGCGCAGGCGGGAGCGGTTCTGTGAGTTTTGGAAGGAGTTTGACTGAAAGTTTGGATATGACATGTGCGTGGGAGATGTCACAGATGAACCTAGAGAATATTTAGCAACGACGATAATCATTGTAACCAAACCACGCGACTTACCGGCATAAGTGCTCGATTCGTAGCCGCCCAACGTCGTCGAAGGAGAACCGCTGAGTCCTTCTGAAGGCTGGTAAACAGACTGCTGTCGCCCACTCAAGGGTGTTGGGCTGCCAGCCGCAGGATGGTAAGACGAGTAGTCGATCGAGTCTCCTTTCCAGGACATGCTCGATCTAAGGGGTGATTGGAGGTTGTCGGATCTAGACCGGGTGAGCGTCTCTCTGAGTTGAAGTGGCTGAAGAGGCCGCATTTGCTGTCTCGAGTGATGATTCTGAACAGGCATTCCCGTCTCCATGCTGCCCTGTCTTCCAAAGGGGTTGGAAGTCCTGGGCCCGGCACTCAGCGGAGTCAAGTGGTTCGAGTAATCATACCGGTCACCGGACTCTTGGGACATGGGAGTCAGCAGGTCTGGGTTGCTCATGGACGCCGATGTGTTGAATCCGATGCTGCCAAAAGCTGGACTCAGCCCGCTGGACGACATATGTTCGCCGCCCTCAGCTCGTCTGACATCCACCACCAGTGGTCCCCTCATAAGGTGATCCGGATACGGGCCCGGACCAAAGCCAACAGGAGACGCCATTGGAGTACCGAGGCCGTGAACGGCTCCGTATGGTGAGTGAAGAGCCTGAACATTGTCAAAGTCATCAGGCACGGCCCTCATCTTGATCATGCGCTCCCTGTCATCAGCTGTGAGGCGCTTGATCTTCGCTCGCCTGAGACTCGTGATTAGTAACCATGTTCATTCATTTCTTTGCAGGGACTGCGAATACCTGTTCTGGAACCAAACTTGCACCTGCCGGGGACTCAGGCCTGGGATTTCCCTCGACAATCGTTCCCTGTGCGCAGCATCAGGGTGTGGCTGCTTCGCAAACTCGCTCATTAGGAACCGTGTTTGCTGGTGTGTGAGCCTGGACAATGTTAGCCTCATTCTGACAACGCCCTCTCGTCACATCGCGTACCTGAACCTCTTCATCTTCCTCCGAGCCGCGGTTCTTTCAGCGGGTGTCATCTGCTGCAGTGCTGCTTCTGTGTCGCCGTCGACCATGTCATCTTCATCTATCACGTCATCATCGTCCTCCTGCTTGGCCACCTGGTCCTCAGGGCCAGACTGGCTGGCTGGTAGCTCCGGGCCCTGGCCCGCAGAAGAGACCGAGCTCACTGGGTTGGATCCTAGCGACATCCCGGGAGTGTCCGTCGAGGCTACTGAATCCTCTTTCAAGGACTCTGCTGCCTTCTGAGCGTATACATCGCCCTGCGTCTCTGACTGCTCAGCAATAGGCGATGGTTGTCTTTGTTGACGTAGACCCAGGGGATCCGCACCCCGTCGTAGGCTCAGAGGCGGACTCAGTGTATTCGGCTCCGTCTTCGGCTCTACGTCCATGGAGCTGCTAGCCTCGGCAGCACTGCGCGGCTGTGCCTGGGACTCGGAGTTGCCACCGGAAGCTGCTCCATGGCCATAAGACTGTGCATAGATGGAACTTTCCCCAGGAGGGAGATACGAGTACTGCTGTCCCTGCCAGTCAGACTGTGTCGACAAAGGAGCGTCAAAATTGTTCGACATGCGTGGACTGGCTTCCGACCTGTGGTAAAGGGTCTCGTATTTGCTTGTCGACCAGTGGTTTTTCTCGGAATCGCGTTGCCTGGAAACAAGCATTGGAAAGGGTGTCTGACGGTGATTTGGGGGAACAATTCGCTTTCTTTCAAACGACGGGTGATTGTGTCGTCAAAGCGGACTCACGAGTCTGCTACCAGAGAAACGAGCGGGGAGATTGTGCCACAAACGAGGGTCAGGTCAACTGAAGGAGCGTGTCGACTCTCAAAAAACGTGTCGAGGCGTCAGGGCGGAGGCCAGCTGCTGATTGTGGGCCAAATATATCTTTAGCCAAGGGTGATAATTCTGTCAAGATCGACCGATGTTGCAAGACGCTCGAAGAAGGGCCCAGAAAGATAGTCGCGTCGATGATCCCTCCACGGTGCTGACTGCGTACAGCGTACGTCCTAAGAAGTGTCTATCGAGTGAGCTAGAGCCTCTTTGAATGAGAGACTCAAGTATGTTCTCGAAGCCACAGGCCTGCCGAATGCTTAGGGTCCAGAAAGGGTATCAGGAAGTGAAGTCGATGTCCAGTAACAGAGTAATGGGACAGACGAGTGCTTTGAGGTGGAAGATGGTGTCGAGACAGTCAAAGGAGATCGAAGTAGAACACAGTGGTCTAGTCTCTGCCGAGGACGATGTCCGAGATGATGTTTATAGAATCCTTCCAGAAGAGACGAAAGTGGAAGCCAACAGGGAGTTATTGACGAGAACCTGAAGACTGGACCAAGGGCTGTAATGTATACAATCCGAGGGTCTCAACCTGATGGAGCCGGCGGGGTTGACTGATTTTCAAGGTGCTGCTGGGAGTGACAGGTCCCCCGGCCTGCATGGAGTTTAGAAATAGCCGTGGTTGCAACAAGGTCAACCCCTATGGGGGAAAGGAGCCTTGTACTTTAGTACAGCACGGGTGGAGCCAATATCACAGGTACCGCCAGACCAGACGGAGAAATGTCAGGGCAGAATCCGAAAAGTAGAACAGGGCCTGCACGGGCAGCCGCAAGGGCAATGGGTGAGTCCTGGGCGATCGAGAGGATGTACCAGATACCTCATCAAAGATAGTGGGTATTGCCTGGGTCACCCCGGTGCGCTGCTCTCTTGACGACTCCACGACTCAAGTACAGCTGCGGGTGACAGTGTGGTGGTGTTATTTTGGTTTGAACGGGGGAGGGCGCCACGGCTTGAAGTTGAGCCAGCACTGCTTTCCTCTGGACTGGGTTGAGGTCGACGGGAAGGGACAAAAAGCATGTAGACCAAGGAAACTGGGTGGTAGAAGTCCCGGCTGAATGGCTAATGCTGTATTATCAGTGGCCCGGAACCAACCAGACAATGAACGGGCACTAGGAAGACACAGAGTTGTTGGGCTTATTAGGTGGGCGAGAAAAGGGTAGCGAGGGCTATAAGGGCGATGGGATAAGCATACAGGACGGAATGGTTCAACCGTGACCCGTTAGGAGTAATCGCAGTTTCTGCTGATGCGGAGGAGACACCTTTGGCCGATATAAACAGGAGCGTGTGTTCATGCAGTAGCAGCCAGCAGCCAGCAGTAGCAGCGGCACGTTAGGTCTGGGTTCAGAGACCTCGACCCCGAGGATTTGACTAGCAATGGAGGTTCCTGGCTGTTGGGCGGGAGACTAGACTCCTGAAAAGGCAAGAGTCTGGGAAACCCAAGCACTACTGGTGCTGGTACAGAGTAGGAAGGTTCAGAGGGAGATGAGAGAAAGCGGCCAGGAACTCCGCATAGGAAGAAGGATACGCCTGTACAGAGTACAACAACGTTGTGAACCGTCTCGGCTGGAATATCTGAGCTGTCTTCATTGGTCCTTGATTACATTAGTCCTGTGTTGACTCCACGGATGAAAGCATGACCGTTGTTCAACCTGCCCCTGACATGAGCCAATTAGAAGGCATGATGATTCAGGAGGAGGGGTGTATGAATAGCAGCTGCACCGCGGACAGGGTATGGCTCTGGGGGTGGGAGTTGCTCAAGGGCCCACCATGAGGCTTTGTTGCGAAACTCGCTGAGAGGTGATGCGGGAGGTGGGGAGAGCCAGGGTGGGTATTCTCGACGGCAGCCCCCCGGTCAATCATGGTTACAGAATAGCAGGGGTGTGCAGGACAGGAGGGCGGGCTGAACGAGCAGACAGATCACTGATGCAGATCTCGAGCTGCTGTCGGCGTCTTGTCAGGCGGCCAAGGCGCGCAGAAATGCCAGAGCCTATACTTTGTATGCCCAGGCCTCGGGGTCTCGTTGTGAGGGAGAAGAGGGCCGGTCGGCGACCGTGACCTTGACCATGACCGTGGAGCGTGACAAGACAGGGCTGAGACGCTGCAAGCAACGCGGCCGGTCGCAGTGCTGTTGTTGTTGTTGTTTGCTCTTTAGAGCAGGGCAGAGAAGGGCAGAGACGCGCGCGGTGACGGTGGAGAGCCGGCGGCACAGGTCGCGCCTCTCTGGCGAGGCTACGATCAAATATCTGGTTCCGAGCCAGCGAAGCAGGCAATGGCCTGGGGTGTCTGGATCACAAGTGGTGGAGAGAGACATCCATCAGGACGTGTATACGTGACGAGGGGACACTAATGAGAGGTGCTGCTAGTACCCCGGATTTTCCAGCTCCCTCTCAAGACGGCTAAGCTTTGATAGACGCAGGTGAGATCTCCCGGAGCCACAGCATGTTGTCAACGGACGTTGGCCGTAAGATGAAAATCATGTCTGGCTGTCGCGGTATGGAGCGACATGATCAGCACGGGACGCCAGCCCGAGAGTCTAATGTCAGATCACGGATTGCCGCGGCTTGCTTTTGCAGAGATGGTGAAGCTTGACCTTTGGTGGGATTCCAACCACCACGAGAGTGCACCAAGTGTGTTGGGCTTGTCCCGAAAAAGCCGCGGTCTGGTACGGATACGGCTCAGGACTGGGCCAGCATCAGCTGTCGGCACGCATGGGCAAAAGCTGCAGTTGGTCAGTCGGTTCAAGGAGGAGGGGTGTCAGACCAACAGAGTGAGCGGTGTCACCGCACCCTGATCTAGCATGCAGCCAGCACACAAGCAACGGTCGTCAGCTGTGCCTGTGAGACTTGGCCTGGGCTTGGTCTTGCGCAAGGGGGGAGAGGGTGAGATGAAGCTTCGGGGATTCGAGAGCGAGATGGTGATGTGAGGTGAGTGCGAGGGCGGCGGGCGCGCGAGGGCAAGGATAATAGTGAGTGTGAGGGCCGGGTCCTGGGCCAGGGCCAGGTCCAGGTCCAGGTCCAGGTCCACAGCCCATGACAGACAGTAGTGAGCAAACAAGGGCTGGTTAGTCCGATCGCCTTGGACGTGGTCAGTTGAGTGACATCGCCCTGGTGGGTTTGAGGCTTGGTGCGGAAGCAGGAGGCGCTATTCGAGGAGGTCGGACCAAAGAGGAAACTCGAGGAGCGACATTCTGATGTCTAACAGTAGTGTACTCGGTCTACTGTATGCAGCATGAAGGACAAAAACGGGGAGGGTGTGTGGAGATGGAAAAAGAGAGGGCACGGGAGCATGACTTGACGAGCTTCCCACAGCCTCGGGGGTGGGATTCGTGTCACTGCTGCGGGAGGAAGTGGTGATCCGGTTCGGAGTTACTGCTACTCCTCTGAGGTTGCGTCCCAAGGTGCAAAAGGATGATGGGTTGGGTTGAGGGCTGATCATCAGGCTGGTGGATGATGATTGCTGCTGGGTTGGGCCGGGGTCGAGTTAAGGTGACAACAAGAGCTGTGCTGGGAGCTGGGAGCTGGGAGCTGGGAGCTGGGAACCAGGCCCAGGCCCCAGGTCCCAGGGGTGGAGACTCCAATCTGCAGACAGACGCAGAAACTGACTACGCGGTGCCAGAGCTGGACAATGTACGGTACGGTACGTGATGTGTGTGTGGCCCGGGCTGTCTACCCCCTACAGACTGTACCGAACATACTGCATACCTCGATGGTCGACAATGGCGCGCGATGCAGTCCAGATTGAGGTCATCAGGGTCAAGGTGGGCAAGGTCAACAAGGTCGAGCTCCACGTCCTTCCTCGTCCACGTCCACGTCCACGTCCACGTCCGCGGTCGAGGTCGAGGGTCGATGTCGGGGCCGAGATGGTGGTTCCACTAACGTCCACGTCAGGCTCAACTCTACCACACAACTTAAGCACAAGGGACCGAGGTAGGCGGGCTGGCTGGCATTGGTAGGCTAGCTAGGCCAAGACGAGGGCCAAGCTCTGGTCAGCAAGCCCAGTTCCAGTTCCAGAAGATTTCGCCAACATTGTCCACCGTTTCATCCAGGATTGGGCTACCACCCAATCCCAGTGCCCACGGCCCGGCTTTCCCTTCAAACGCCGGCGTTCCGTTCCAAGAGCTGCCCCCAACAGCCACAACCTTGCAGCCCTGACAGTCCAAGAGTCGGCATGGTGATAATCATAGCTCGCAGGAACAATGGACGCCCACGCCGCGCGGCGGCCCCAGAGTCAGTCAGGCTTTGGCTTCCAGTCTTCTCCCTGGATGCCCAGACTGCCAGAGCCCCGAAACGGACAAGCACAGATCGCACAAATAGCACAGGCAGCACAAGCAGCCCAAGATGGGACGAAACGTGGCTGATTTGACGACGTACTGGTGACGGCCAACCAGTGGAGTCGAGTGCAGGCTGCCAGACGGACTGACGGACAGACAGACTTCCAGACTGCCCATAATGGCAGTCTGCGAGGGAGACGCGCAGGGCGCCGCCCTCGGGAGATGATCTGGAGCCGGTGGATCCTCCGCGCAATCATCCTTGGACCCATCCATGGAATACTACGCAGTACCAGCCACTTGCGAGATCTCAGAGATCCCGCCCGCCCGTTTCACGGTACGCAGAAGCACGCAAACACACTTGTTGAAAGGGGTAAATCTTGGGTCTCGGCCGCCCATCCCACCTGCCCACACGTCACCTCCTCCCCCCCTCCGACTCCTGACGCGTGCGGAAACCCACTCCTCAGCAGACTAGACCACGGTCTGATGCTGGCCCATCTCTACCCAGGCACGTATGGGCCGACGAACTGAGTTACCCGTGCGATCCAGGCACAATCCATCGATCGAGCCATCCAGGCCCACGGGACAGATAGACACGCAGCCGGGCGGGCAGTAAGGCCGTGTGGTCATGGCCGTGGTCACGCTCATGGCTGTGGCTGAGAGACATAGACCGAGGGCTTTCACGGATTAACCTCTGGCGCATCCGGAATTGATCACACCCAGCACTATTCCCACCCTGGAAAGCATCTACAGTACACCGGGCTGGTCCCCAATTTCAGCCACAGCTGCAACAAAGGCAAAGGAGATGACGCTGGCACTGCACCGGCAAGCCACTCCCATGGGCCATGGCATGACACCCCGCTGGTCTCGGCGACATACGATTTATTTCAGGGGCATCATCAGGCCCACCCAACTTCCCTCCCGACGAGCCCTGCTGCCCTGCCCTGCCCTGTCGGCACTTCTCCCTCTGATGATGCAGCAGCCTGATCCACCTGGATGCCCCCAGCGATCCACGATCGGCGAACCGTCCCCCTAGTACCAACCACTGTATCATTGCCGAACGTTACCCTGCGGTACTTGCACGGAACTGATTCATCATCGTCAGCCTTACACAGATGACCGAGCGAGGCAAGACATTCTCGGCCTGGCCATCTTCTTGCCTACGCAGCCACGGTATCCTCGCCAAACGAATAATACCAGGCCGAGCTCGTCTCAATCGGTCCGCCGGCCGAGTGACCAACCTTACTTTGGTACAAGCAAGCACTTACTCGCACTCCTTCTGCCTCCCCGTTCCCCCCTCCCTACCAAGCCAGCGGGCAGCCACAGAGCCCGGGGCACCGGCGATATTACCCCCGAGATTTGACTTGCTTCTGATGCTCGATGTAATGTGTGATGAGGACCGGCTGTTGGTCCGCAGCTGCTTGTCATGTCCTCCAATTTCCATTCCACTCTTTGCTCTCCGAGCTTCATGCAGATCTCCTCATACATCCGAGATGCGTTGAAGAACTCCATGGATCGCAATCTAACCTGGCCGCAGTATCTATCCCACTGACACACGCTTCGCTGCTGCGGAAGAAACTTTTCATATCCTTGGTACGGCACGCGGTAGCGTTCATGGCGCTCAGATGTGTCAGTGTCGCACGATTGGGATGAACGACAAGCTCTCTACATGCGCCGCTGCGCATCATGGGGAGTCTGTTCCAATTGCAGCCAATTGGGTTCTACGCGGCAGGTAGGTCGTGCTCAAGCCTTATTCAAGCTGTCTGCCAATACTTGCTGGCAAAGCACTGGCAACAACGCATACAAACTTAGTATGTGCCGATTGAAGCGATTGACACAACAAATCACCACACAACTCATTCCGACCAGAGGCGTTTGCACAGCATCACATCAGTCAGTTCAGTCAGTTGTTGCTTGCTGTTACCGTGCTTTGGCACCATTAGGGTGCCGCTCCTTTGTCAGGGTGCAATTTAGTCTGGTTTGAGATGCACACCCGCCAGCAGTGCCTGTGCTGGACTTTCAAGCTCTGATCGCACGATTCGCAACTCTTGACTTTGGACCTTGGGCAGTACAAGTAGCTTGACGCCAAGCTGACCAGCGATCCGACCAAGACTGAAACTTCTCTGTGAAAAGTAAGCTCCATCTACCCGCCTCTCTACTGAAGGGGTCATGGGTGATGTTTAAGTTTGTGCCTGGGACAGGTGTGCTTTCGCGAAGTTGCTCGCATTCAGGAAAAGACGCAGACCGAGCTCCTCTCAGCTGCGTCTTGGCATGATCAGTTGCAGTCGGATTTGGGTCCGTCTTTGAGGAACCTCCCACAAGACATCTCACATCCGACCCGTCACTCCTGTTCGGCCTCAGTCCAAACCTAGGCGCTGTCCTACGGCTGCCACGAGCAAGGGAGACACGAAGCTCCCTTCACCTTTGCTGGTCGGCGGGACGCCACAAGTACGTGTTACAGGGCGATTTCTGGCCGGCGCGGCCCATCTGAGCGGCCACTTGAGGGGCATTGGCGTAGGTACCTCGACGGGAACAGCAGAGCAAAAAGCAGCTAGCCGCGCCCATGGTGTGATCGGGAAGCGCACAGTCTCTCATCTTGAAGCTTGCTGTCTGGTTTTCCCCTGTTCCACAGCCGCCGGCAGGGCCTGGATAGTGCTCCTAGCCACCAGCCCTCCCGATCGCTCCGCGCAGTGGCTGGGCGAACGGCGGCATCCGTGATTCGGCCTCGCAGCGGCCAGCTCTGACTCTGAAAACCGCCGTTACACGGACTGTTGGTTTTCACTTGACCGTTGGAAAAGACTATGCATCATGCATTGGGCGGAGAAGAGCGGGCCTTCGCGATCTTTAAAATTACCGGACAAGGCAAGATCAACGATTTTTCCAAGACTCTCATGTTCGAGACCCTCTACGAGTACGCTACCGACCCCCGTACTCGTCCGCCGTCTGAGTCGGGGCTGGATAGGCTCACCCCTGGAGCCCGGTGGCGGCCCAGATTAAAGGGTCCACGGCGCGTCTGATATCCACTTCTACCGGAGATCCTCTGCAGATATCCCACTGCCCCTCCACAAAATGTGTAATCGCGCTTGAGTCTCCCGGAGCGCAGATCCTAGTCTTCACCCACGACACCAGCCCTCGCTGGTCTCGGAAGTGACGACCTTGAGGGCATCGTTGGATCGGAGATTTTGGTGACTGATGAGGCTCAATCTCCTGTGTTTGACCCAGGGATGACGTTAATTTACCAAATGCCGACTGCCAGCACGCCTGTCCTTGAAGCCGGGTTGAATTACAAAATCACACTCATGGAAACCCTGCCGAAGAACGGCCTCTGGCTGCATGTGCCTCTTGCTATGCGGTGCCGCCTACAGCACGCAGGCAGGATATCTTCGCCGACGACCTCGGGTAGCCTTTTTGCCCAATGGAAGCACCTCACTCAGCCCGAGTCCACATATACGCGGATCGCAGTCTCCAAATAGGTGGATGTCGTTTCCGAGATCTGATCCATTGCGCACGTTCAAGCGACGTACGATAGTTGAGACGAAAGAGGGATCGGCGGCTCAGAATAGCATACGGAGTGGAAACGGTTTCTGGGAACTACTGTAATGGTAGACTCACCCCTGCCCGCGCCTTGTTCGGATCGTTCACACTTGCCGAGGATGAGGGCGATGGCATCTTGGAGTTGTGCCTTGCACAGTGAGGCATGGTAGGAGCTGGAAATCCAAGACAACGGCGCAAGCCTTGCCCAAGCTGCTCCTGACAGTGTATCTGCGGAGCATACGGTGATGTCTTGCATCAGCCCGGTCCCACTCGGTTGGACCTGCCCACCTACCTCCTTCGCTTCGAAATTATGTGGTATGTCATTAGCCTCGCTGTTCCATCGCCTACTACAGCGACGTGACATGGGAAGAAAACGTTATGACAGGTCACTGAGACTGTGCTCGGAAAATTGTTCAACCTTTTGTAGCCCGAACATCATCCGGCTTGACTGAGCGTGATTCGACCCTGGAGTTTCTCTCCTTTGCGCAACGGATCTGGCTCCCCTGACAGGGACATCGTCACTCCAGTCTCGTACCATTCCAAGGCCCCACCTTTGTCTATTCTCTCTTTGTCAGCCCTCAACGCTCTTCCCTACCACTAGGCGAACGGAGGTCTGTGTGCCAGGTACCGAGAACCTAAATGGCTGGACGAGTGGGCAAGTTTTGCTTCGAAACGGCCCACCCGCTAGCCAGAATAGGCATTCAGTTTGTACAGGCGGGATCTAGCACTTGGATCTGAAGGCTTCATCATCGTCTACGTAGGGAGCGCAGTGCGAACTGAGATCGGCCGTCAACCGTACAAAATCGACCAAACACCCGTGCACTCCGGTGCTTTTTGCTACACATAGTATGGGCCGTCCGCTCATCCACATCCTTCATTCGAGGAACGGCTGGCCGATGCGTCTCCACCCCCTTTGACCGAGGAGTGACCGAGGAGTGAGCATAAGTCCAGAGCCTGGACCTGGGCTGATGGATGCACCGAGGAGCCCGGGATTCCAACACATCGGATCCGCGTCACCTTGTCACCGTGCCCAGCGACAACGACGCCAAACGGAGGAGGAATCATTTGCCATTCGTGCGATCTCTAGTCGGCCAAACACAAACAATGGTTTTCCCGTCGCTTGACTCAAGCTTGTCTCGGACATCAGACGGCCCAGGCCAGTGGGCTTGGATCTCATCCACTGGCTGAACTGCCACCCAGGTCTGGCGGCTCATCCAGGCTACGGTCCTGGGCTTTGTTTCTATGTTTGGAGAGTGCGTGCGCTCAATGGGAGCCACGGCATAATCGTACAAGGCATTTCGACAGCAAGCAACGGCCCCGCCCACGACCGGCACCTTGGTACCTGACTGTGGATCGGATCACAGCTGACAGTCAGTAGTGGCTTGGATTGTTTGGCATAGGCACAAAAAAAGCACAAGCTCCACAACAAGTTGCTATTCCCGCAAGCTGATGGCGCGCGCAACTTGCACCCTGTTGGTGATACTCAGCTTCTCTCTGTTCTTTTTCTTTTTTTGGCGTCTCAGCGCCTCGCGATGGTGAAACGGAAAAAGACTGGACCTGCAGCAGATGCAAACCTACTTCGAAAAGGCTTGATGCTGGCCGCTGCATGATGCGAGATGTGATGTGAGGCTCTGTCCTCCAGCTGACGGCGGGGCCTCTTACTCGCAGCAGAAGGGACCTTCCGAAATGCGACATCGGGTGACACTGTCAGGCAGCACGGGGCCTTGACGTATAGTCGATCAGGCAGTACGCCCAATGGGTTAGACTTTCCGGGCCTCACGCCTTTCAGCCGGCGGTGGTTGCAGAGATAAGCGGAAGGGATCTGAGACGGGTTGAGTCTTGGTTTGCGGGGAAGAGAAAAGGGGGAAAACCAACTCAACTGATCACAAAAGGGGCGGGATTAGGAGCACGCAGTATCGCCATCACCTTTTGGGCACCTCCTCGGCATCTGCCGGTCGAATCGTCCACTCACTACTGCAGGAACTCTTTTCAGGTCGCTGCCCGTACGGTCGGCTGCCCTCGCTGTACCGCACGGGAGGATCTGCACAACGGCCATCCGGCGCAAGGGGCACCCATGGCTCCGAACGTCTCTAACCAGGCACATTCATGCGAGTGACTTCCACGAATCGCGACGTGGTCACATATAGGTACTTGTGCCTCTTTTTTCATCCTGGGCTGGGTTGCTAAATTCTGCTGTACGGAAAAGCCGCACCAGACATAGAAACCGGCACATACTAGTGCACTGCTTACCTGACGCTTTCAGGCGAGCAGGTCGTGGTCGTTGTCCCTCGCCCAGCATGCAACGTCCGACGGAATGACGTCGAGATCACATTGGGTCCAGCGTTTCTCCCTTTTGCACAAAATCTGCCACCAACGAGGTGAGCGCCTTAGTCTTCGACGCCAAACTTACTAACATCATCTGATAGGAGAGACCCACAGCTCCAGGACGTCTTGGTCTGACTGGGGTCTGGCTTGCACCTGCTGTTCTTGAAAGACAAGCGTCTGCGCGACGACGGCAACGTGCAGCCTGTCCCCCCTCGCTTAAGCCCCTCAGTGGGAATCCTCTGCCGGCGGCCACGCGCTCCTTCGAAGAGCCGGCAGAATGGGGCGAGCTTTTTGCGCGAGTGGCTTAGGCCGAGAACGCAGTATCCCGTCGTGTTCACCCAATGACTTGAGGCTCTACCGTCACCGATGACCTATGGGCAATCAACCTGGGGCGCATCGCCTTCGACGGTGCCCCATTCATGAGTTCCCAGTTGACTGGAAACGGAATGCTCGGCTCATTCCTGGGAACGTGTGAGAGATGTCATTTTCCGTTCTTTGGTCTTGGAGTATGCTGGTAGGGAGGCTCGTGCAGACCGGGGCTCTTGTGCTCGCGCGTGCCCTAGTCACAGCCACTGTGTTTGTTTACTTCCTTGCTCATGGTTCACCCACTAGATGCTGTCCGTCAGAAGTGGCAAACATCTGTCGTCCAACCGGGCGACAAACAGAACAGAACAAGTCAAGAATGGGAAACGCACGATCTCTTTGTGCGGCCCGCAGAATGTGACTCCGCCGGGAGGAAGTCCAGCTGGCATGTGTCACTGGTAGGTAGCATTTTCTCATCAAGTCAAAGCTCACAGTTCTGGCTGGGCGGGTCAGCAAGTATCCGATTATGACTTGTTTCGCCTCATCTCAGCGTTCGACCGACCGGCACAGGTCTCGGCTGATTACGAGTCCGCCGGATGATGTTGTCACCAGCTTTCATCCACCCACGGCCTAAGCGGCGTCAGATGGGCTACGGGGCGTGAGTTGCACGAGTCTGCACGAACGTATGGACCCTGTCTCTCTGCTTGGGAACGTCCGCCTTGCCTGGCCGCCGCTCAAGTATGCGGCGCAATGTGTGCAAGGACCGTGCCCGGTTGATGGAGATGTCTCGAATCCCCAGTATCTGTGTTGCATCCTACCACATTACTCAGTTTTCTCACGGGCTAAGCCGGCAGGCTGATGATCCCATACACTCTTCCTACCTATGCTGGAGACCGCAGGAGGTCCACCTGGTGCCATCTGACTGTGGCAGGCTGGGCAAATTGACACGGCCTCGCAAAGCGGTCACTATCGTATTGTAAATGAGCATCACGTATGTGGATATCATTATCACTTCCTTTTTCCTGAGGCTTCTTGATTACAAGCCAGACCTGAGCCCAAGGCGATAGAGCCGACTGGTTACCAGCGCCTCTAATCGACCGGCATAGCGGCCGGTGGCATATGGGTCTCGCGGGAGGCGCCGTTATCACGGCAAGACTGGGAAGCTAGTTTGAGGCTTCGGGCTCCGTGCGCTTTGTCGATGTTCGGTTGAACTTGCTGTCACCGGTGCTTGTACTGCCTACGGGGTCTCCGTTCCTGGACACGGTCAAGATTTGCTTGGAAGCTTGGCTGTAGTGGCTTGGCAGTGCTGGTCCCAGCGGGAATTTGAGGGCTGTATTGGAAGTATCGTGAGACCTACGACTGATGGTACAGCTTTCACACACTGCCCCAAGCGAACCACGAGTCATCCATCTGTGTACACTACTTACGCGCGATATCAGCGATACACACCATTCCAAAGGCAGCATCCTGATGCGGGTAAGGCCTAGTGGAATTGCCCAAATGAGGATGGACTAGACTAAAGTGTCTGAGCGAACCCGTCTCTCTTGCGAGTGCTTTCAAGACCGTCGGTTTGACTAGAGCTTCCACGCGATCAAAGACCTATAAGGCCATAGAAACGAGCGCCAGTCTGTGGTATGTCTATATATACCGGAAACGAACAAACGTGAAGGGGGAGGTTGTCACCCTAAATCGGCATGTATACATTACCTCTCGCTTGATAGTGTCATTACTCGTTTCCATAGACTCAAGGATTCCCAATTGCTTGGAACCTTCTAATCCAACCTGCTGTCCTCATGTTTGTTTCCCATATATTTAGAATACCTAGGGGCCCGTCTCGAATCCTAAACGAGTCCATCGCTAGAACACTCTACGTTCGTCCACCCCATCGAGTTAGAAAGACTAGAACAAAACCAGAAGCTATCTACAGTCTACATTGGGCCAAGGGCCCTTCGCTGGTGGAATCCCCTGTCTTCCAAGGCTTCGTTAGATGCGAGCCTTGTTAACAGCTAGTTTCGAGATAGGACTGGAGCCGTAGCACTATGCTGGCAAGCCATGACAGGCCAACGCCCCATGCAACACAAAGAAAACACTCCGCAACAGCATGCTACGAGATCCTTGCGCGATGCCAGCCATAGAGTCACCGAGTTCTAGAGTCGAGCTGAAGGCGCTGGGCGTAAGAGTAAAATTCTTCTGGCAAAAGTTGAGCATCGTCAGAGCCCATAGACCGCCGTGTCTTACAGCCCTTGATCGCAGGAATCCCGGTAAAATTGAAAACCACGGTTGGCAGACCGGTCTGGCACAGCCCTTGAGATGATCCTTTCATGTTTACAATCTTTTTGGGGGCTCTGGGGCCCCAGATCTCAAGGCCCAACATATCATTTGCATGTCTCACATCCTGTCCTACACAGGCAATGCTGTAGCACCCCGCAAACAGAGACAGGCTCGCAACCTTGGCCGTGGTTGGGAAAGGCTGGGGAGGAAGGCACCGACCGATGGGTGAATCTGCCCTCGAGTGCGGAATCTTGTGGCGCGCCCCCGATTCAGCCCATGGGATCTCGCAGCTCGGTTATCGTGAACCCATAGAGTTGAAAAGTGTGTGTGTGTATGTGTGGCCCCATTGAAAAGCACGCCTTGCCGAGCCCAACACTGGCTTGGGGCCATGCGAGGGCGGGTATCAGCAGCGAGGCTTGCATGGCCCGAGACCTTTTTGTGTGAGCTCGCGACCACCATCTTCTTGGGATATCATCGCCGAATATGGGCCCGGCGGGCTGGCGTCTAGCCGGAGGATCTGCATCTGGGGTATGATGATATGAGAGGCGGCTGTTGATGCCTAAGCGCACCCACCTTGCTTACGCGATGCTATTGCGAGCAGCCTGGTGGAGCACCAGAGCGCAGCCGACGAGGATGCTTGAGACAGCTGCGAGATGGTATTCGACGGCGGTCGTCAGCTGGGCGGCCGGGCCCGGTCTGCGAGAAAGTCACGGATGCTCGAGTCTCACGACGAAACCCGTATCTCCTGATGTTCCCGGTCGAAAGGATTGGGCTGAGATCTCTGATAATATCAGGGGAGGTTGGTGGTCTCGCCTGGCTTGGCCCCCACTCCGTTGGTGAGGAGGCGATGTACATGCGTTGCCCCCCAACCTCGATCACTACACATAGTGACCACGTTTCTGTACGTGACCTTGACAAATAGTCATCGGCGACCGGAAAGTGCCTATCCCTCCTCGCCCTGCAGATACAGAACCACAGAATCCATGGGGGTGTGGGAGCAAGAGTCGCGTATCTTGCCCAAATCAAGGGTCGTAAATCCCGGAAAATATTCCCGAAACCAACATGGGGAGCAAAAAAAAAAAGCAAGCTCGGCTCGGCTCGCCTTCGCTTGAACCGGGGCCCCATCGATCTCAAAGCCGGAGAAGCATGTCTTGGAGAGACGCGGCCGCCCAGTGCCCGCCTAGAACCCTATGGACCACGAAATGCGGCCTGTTGACCTGGCCAACGCGGATCCGAAAAGCACGCCCGGCCCACCCGTAGGGTGTGAACTAACGTGCGTCCAGTTCTCCCGCATGCAGCGGGAGTCGACCTCCGTGCAGCCGGAGGCCCATCTTGTGGCATGTGAACCGCGATGAAATGCTTGCTATTTGCATCGTCACTATGACACATGAGGGCGCGTGAAGGCGGTGGAGAGGTGGAGAGAGGTCGTAGCACATGAACTCGCCTTCTCAAGATGGCGAGAAGGCGATAATTCTTCGGGACGGGCCTTGTGCAGCAGATAGATTACCAGTGCTTGCCGAGTGATGAATCATGCTAAGTTAAGAATGTGTGTGGAGTTTGATCAATAGATAGCATTATGCACACATCAACTGAGGAGAAGGTTTCACGTGGATCGGAGCATGTAATTCTGGACCTCCTAAGTTTGAACTGTGGATTAGTTCTGAATGTTGGCGCGGCATGGGAGTATGGAATCCAGAATGCAGACCTCGGAGAAGGTTCGTATGTGTGTCGTGTGTAATGGATGGATGTGAAGGGAGACGGCATAATCGAGTCACTAATATCTCCTCATGGTAAACAGGCCCTCATTCGAAAACCGAAAGTGGCTCATTACCATACAGGCTTCGAGGGTGGAGGGGCTTCACTTCAAAGTGATGATGATACATCTGATTTCGAGTAAGGCATATGAATCTGATTTATGACACACTTTTGACAATTCAGTAGTCATAGAAGCCCTTCCCGCTCTTCTTGCCCAACCAACCGGCATCCACCATCTTTCCCAAGAGCACGCTTGGTCGATACTTGCTGTCACCCGTCTCCTCATGCAGCACCTTCATGATGGACAAACATGTGTCCAACCCAATGAAGTCAGCCAGCTGCAATGGGCCCATGGGCACGTTGGTGCCATTTTTCATGATGGCATCTATCGAGTCCCGGTCACCAACACCTGTCTCGAGGCAAATGACAGCCTCATTGATGTAGGGCATCAGGATGCGGTTGGCCAAGAAGCCAGGCGAGTCGGCTGATACAGATGGGATCTTTCCCATTGCCTTGCAGAAGGCAATGGCTTGGTCGATAGTCTCCTGGCTGGTCTGCAGCCCGCTAATGATTTCAACACCCTTCTGCACTGGCACAGGGTTCATAAAATGAGTCGAGACCACGCGCGAGCTAGCTGAAAGATCCTTAGGGTCTTTTGTTGTTGAGGCAGCGATGCGCGTAATAGAGATCGAGGATGTGTTGGTGGCCAGGATGGCGTGAGATGGGCACACCTGAGCCAGTTTTGAGAATATGTCAAACTTGAGGCTGGGGATCTCCGGCACGGCCTCGATCACAAAGTCAACCTCAGAAAGAGGGTCCATGGACGTGGAAGGTGAGAGATTCGAGCGGGCCTGGTCAGCCTGCTCCTGAGTGATGCGTTCCTTGGAAACATCTTTGGCAAGAAGCTTGTCTGAATGATACCGTTAGCATGTTACTTGCTGGGCAAGCCACAGGAGAGACCCAAGAGTTACACACCAGCGAATTTAAGCCCCTTATCGAGAGATGCTTGAGAAGTGTCGACTAGAGTAACGGGCACCTGTGCCCTTTGTGCAGCGACAAGAGCTATTCCGAGGCCCTGGTAGCAAGTCAGCTCGGGAGCTCATTGAAGCTATCACATGCATGAGGCTTGCTCACCATCTGTCCGGCGCCCACAACGCCTAGCCTCTTGACAGGCGTGGACGAGGAGCTGTAGTGCCTCAATTGAGGCAATACTCTCTGCATATGACGCACTCTTGAAGCTGTGGAAGCCATATCGTCGGATGCAGTGCAGGACGAAAGGTTGAGAGGCTGCTTGATGGATAAACGACCTCGGTATGATGTCGCTCGACCCAATGCCTTGGTATAATAGCCGAGACCCTTGCGCTTATCCTCGGGCTTCATACCCAGTGTTCAATTACAAGGTGCCTTATGTAAGACTACTTTCTGACCCAGCAAGGGTTAGGAGGATTGGGGGTGGGGGAGGCTTTGAGAAGCTCGACGCGTCCCGTTTTGCCGCGGCGCGTCTCCCAGCAGTTCCCATTTACGCGCTCCAAAACTGGACCCTGCCCTACCAAGTCAACACCACCACACCCCGTCTTCAAGGGCTCTGATATTGGTCACTGCTGTGGTTTGGGGCCAATCCCACAGAATTGACCATGGAGCCTTCGACTGGCAGAGAAGACGTGGTGCATCCCGAAGTTCGGGCGTATATCAACAGCTTGGTGTCTGCTGTAAGTAACGAGGCGCCCAACTTGCCCCCCCATAAAGTGTGATGGAGGCTGACCTTGAACTATCACACCACAGTTGGGAGGCCTTGCCGATGAAGACGATGGCACTCATTACAGACTCGGAGACGACGCTCTCGACGTTCTTCGTGATATCAAGAAATGGATTCGCTTTTACGACGAGAGGACCAACCGCATGGACGTCGCACGATGTCTGGCAGACGCGAACCTGGTCAGCGGAGACCTGATACACATCCTAGCGCTATGGACCGAGAATTGCAAGGACGAAAAATACAAGTCTCGCATAGCTCTTGCCTGCTATGAGCTTTTGGCTCCCCTAACATGGCCTATCGAGAAGAACAAAGAGACCATGACCATCAACCATCACAGACACATCCCGGTGCTTGAGCTCGCACAAGTAAAATACAAGCGAGATATTTTGAACTTCGACGGGGCACAAATACTACACACGGCAGTGCGCGCTGCCCTTCCCTCTATGGCAATGCCGATCGGCGACAGGACACAAAGAGACGTCGGCATCATCAAATTGGTTCTCTACTTGTTGCGGAATATTGCAATGATTACCCCTCCTTCTGGGCTCAAGTTCGAAGGAGACGAGACTCAGATCTCACGGTCGGCCGTTATTGACGCATTCTCATACCAAGACATCTTCCTCACCCTCTTGACCTTGTCATCGAACATGGGCGAAGAGTTTAAGACTGAGGATGTCATCGTTATGGAGATCATTTTCCACCTCATCAAACGGGTCGATGTCAAGAAGCTCTTCCTCAACGAGCAAGAACTGAGAAAGGCCAAGACAGACGAGTTGGCCAGCGCGATGAAGAAGGAAGCTTCCATGTTGCGATCATACAGCCGGAAAGCTCCTACCAGACATAGTCGTTTCGGCACCATGCTATGGGTTCAGAAGTCAGATGGGAAGGTGTCGTCCCTGTCGGGCCAAGGTGCGCTTGCAGACGTGTCCAGTCGAGAGCGGAAACTGGACGAATCCAAGACCTTCCGACCTCCGCGACGAGCAGCGAAAGAGGATATGGAGCCCAAGGACCTTGGCCCGCCTGTCATTCTGAATGCCCGAGCCAACAACCAGCTGTGCGAATTTGTGGAGGAATTCCTGGATTCTGGCTTTAACCCTCTGTTTCAACAGGTGCGCAAGACCCTTGAAAGAGAAGGCGCAGAAGTTATGCAGCATCATGCCCAACAGTTTTTCTACACGGTCGCTTGGTTTCTTGAGGCCGAGAGGGCGAGACAACAGGCCAGAAAAAGCAAAAAGCCCTCATCCGAGGACCAAGTGAGCAGTTTTCAGCTGGTCGCAGGCGTGTTGAACCAAGAGATGTTTATTGCCCTGAAACGAAACCTCCACAGATCATTCACTGAAGGCGATTGGCGAGAGCTGAACGCCGTCATGCGATGCTTCACCCAGATTCTCTTAACAGTCCAGGAAATGTTTGCATCAGAAAATGAGGAAGACCAGGAAATCGCGGAGAATGCACTGAGTCGGTTGTTCTACGAAGAGGTCACCCACGACACTATTGTGAACATTGTACGTGCGTACAAGGACCAGGGATTCGATTATTTGGATGCGTGCACAGAACTTGTCCATACATATATGCGGGTTCTGGAGGCCTACTCCAAAGAGAATGTAGACATGCAGGTCCGGTCCAAGAGAAGGACCCGGAAGAAGAAAAAGGCTGCTGCCGCAGCTTCGCAGGACGATGAAGCCAAGGACGACGATGAAGAGGATGCTGGTTCTGCAGACGAGCAGGCAGCTGCTGAGAAGACTGCCCAGGAACGCAAATTCGACTTCAAAAAGTTTGCCAACCGATTCGTCCCTCAAGGCGTTGTGGACACATTTGTCAAATTCATCAAATACTATCGCGATCTTGACGACTCACAGCTAAAGAGGGCTCACCGATATTTCTACCGCTTAGCATTCAAGCAGGACATGAGCGTCATGCTGTTCCGTGTTGACATCGTTCATCTGCTCTACAACATGGTCAAGGGCCCCGAGCCTCTAGACAAAACTTGCGGGATGTACAAAGACTGGGAGGAACTCGTGAAGCAAGTTCTTCGACGTTGTGTGAAGAAGATCGAGGAGCGGCCGGCATTGATCATCGAGATGCTGTTCTCCAAGATCAATTCCACGGCCTACTACCTTGAGTACGGCTATGACAGGCAGGTACTCAGCACCTCCACACCAAGACCTGCTGCCGAGCTCGAGTTCCGTCGTCTAGACCTCACTTTGGCCGAGCAAGTAGCGACTGCTATTGGCTTGCTGCTGGACAAGAATGAGTCGGAGCAAATAGACTGGGTCAAGAACCAACTGGCAGCCTGTGAGGTTGTGCGTTCTGTCTGGGAAGCAGCCGAGAAAGCTAAGCTCATGGTGGAAGAGCCTGATGGCACAATGACCTTGAGGGAAGATTGGAAGAGCGTAATGGCTGAGCCCGAATTTTTCAGTAAGTTGATTGTATTCAAATGTGACTTATCCCCAGTATCGCTGACATTGGACCAGCTCTGCTTCCTGACAATGACGCACGGAAGACTGCGATATTCAGAAATCCTCGCTTGCGCCTGCTCATGAAGGTCCTTGGTTTCGAGCGGCTGTCCTCATTGATAGATGAGGAAATTGGTTCAGCTTGGATCATACCTTCACGACATTCAGCGGAGGACCTGGCGGAGTATAAGGAGTTGATCGACAAGGCCGAGTTCAGCCCTCTCGCCTTCGATAACGGCGAAACTGCCGAGGATCAAGTCCGACGCAAGTCTGCTCCCCGGAAGAAAGCCGCATATGACGATGAAAACGATGACATTGACGACATTCTTGACGACGGTGACGAGGTGCTTTTCCCAGCCAACCTCAAACCCAGCAAACTTGTCGGCCCGGGCCGTGATCGACCTCCCAAAAAGCGCCGTCTACGCCGCAAGAAGGATTCTGGTAGCGGGGCCGATGATGATCTCCCGACCGAGGACGAGGACGAAATCCGCGCTGAGAAAGCCCTGAGGCGGCGCAAACGTGACCTCGAGAAGCAGCGCAAGATCAAATCTGCGCTCTATGTTAACCCCAGTGACGACGAGTCGGATGCCGAGGCGGATGCGGAATTCTTTGCGCGCGAGGAAGCTGTCCGGCAGCGTGTCAAGAAGGCTCTTCAATTTGCACCAACGGATGTGTCACAGCTTCAGGAGGCGGAAGTTACACCACAGGGGCTTGCAGACACCATGAAGAGGCTGATGGGTGATAGCGATGCTGACGACGGAGAGAGTGATGCAGCCAGCTCGTCACAAAAGTCGCAGGCTAGCTCAGGAACGAAGAAGAGGAAATCTGACGCTCTCCTTGAGAACGAGGAGCAAAGCAGCCCACCGACATCAAGGAAACGAGCTGTAAAGCCCAAGAAAACTACGGGCGGTTTCTTGGCCGATAGCAGTGATGAGGACGAAGACATGAACGACGCTGAGCCATCGTCCCCAGTCGACCAGCTTAGTGGCGCCGACGAGGGAGAGGATGGTTCAGATAGCGACCATATGGACACAGACGATACGCCCTTGTCATCTAACCCCAAAGACCTGGGCAAAGAAGCACGCGGGGAGCAGCGATCTCCGCTCAAGGAGAAAGTCGTCAATACTTTGACAAATCAAGCTTCGGACGACGAGGACGACGAGGATGTGCCTGTTGCCAGCAAGAGACGATCTAGGGCCAAGGGCGGTTTTGTAATGGACAGCAGTGATGAGGAGTGATGAACTGGATGGGATGCCTTGCGCGGGAGTTTGGAGTCACGGCTCGTCCTATGGACATGCGGGCTGGAATGTTCTTGGGCATCACATATACTGAGGAACACTGGATATATAATGAATGAAGCATGCGCTGCATCTTTGCATGCATTGACATTACAATTTAGGTTCTATTGAGTGTATGTAATCTTCATCCCTTGCCCTCGCAGGATGGCTTGTTTACCCTCAGATGCTTATTTGCTTCCAGACGTAATCCGTCTACTCACGCCCAGATTTTTCATCTCGATGGATCCTTCGTCTTTGGCGTCTCTGGCGACGGCACTACTCCTTCTCCTCATGCTTGTATTCTGACCCAGCTCCGCGAGCTCTGCCTCGCTCTTCCCCCGATCTATGCCGCCCTCGCTACCTCTACCATCCCCCTCTCCGCCCCTGAACAGCCCACCGCTACTAACTCCAGGCCGTTCTGTCTCGTCAGGCGACCCACCGTCCTCCACATCAGGTGTTTCCCCGCCATACGTACCCCCCACACTTTCCATGGTGAACGGGCTTGCCGTCGGGGCATCCAAGATGCCAAGCTCCTGAGGCGTGAATATCTTGGGCAGCAGCAGCGCGCGCACGGGTATCAAGGCCAGGATGAAGACGGGGAAGCCGACGGCGGCGACGGTCTGGGTGATGGCGAAGGTGGCGCCGAAGCCGACGAGGGCGAGGGCGACGAAGAGCCAGATGCGCGAGCGGCGGCGGATCCGGCGCAGCGGGCTCGCGGGCGAGGTGAGGGACTTGTCGCGCAGCAGGAACAGGATCTTGGCCGTGATGCCGTTGCCCTCGAGCGCCTGGTAGCCCATGATGAAGAACAGGCCCGCCAGCACGCCCTGCGGGATCAGGTGCAGCACCACCAGCAGCGGGCCCGTCATCGTGCCGAGCGTCAGCAGGCCCTGCGCCAGGTTCGACACGCGCTGCTCCACCACGTGCGTGCGCTTGAGCTCCCAGTGGCCCTTTTTATCGCCTCCCTCATCGTCGTCGGCGGCGTTGGGGTTGGAGTTGTCGCTGTCGCTGTGCACGACCTTGGTGACGCACAGGGATTCGGTGTGGAAGGGCGCCTGCGGTATGAGGCCGTTGGGAAACGGAATTCCAAGGATGCCGGCGACACCGGTGGTGAGACCGAGCAGGAAAATGTCCCAGTGGAAGCCCGGTGGCTTCCTGAGTGGGAACTCAGTGCCCTGGGCGATGAGAGATGAGACTACATGGCTGCGAGTCAGCAGAATAGTTCAAGCAATATCCGGTTGGTCTTGGTATGTAACCCTACCGTTATGGTCGAACCAGAAGAGGATAGTCAGCAATAGCGCGAATGGTATAGCCAAAAATACATCGGCCACCCTGATGTCCCAGAAGTGGACAAGCCAGCCCCTGTCTTGGGTGGGAAAGAAGGCTGTGCTCGTGGGCAGACTCTCCAGCGAGACCTGCTTCATCCTGCCGATGTGTACGAACCCTGTGAAGAAGACCACGGTCAACGGCGTGCCGTAGTCCTTCAGAAACACCCTCACGTGGTGGTGGAACAGCGTGC
Organism: Diaporthe amygdali; assembly: GCF_026229845.1. Lineage (NCBI taxonomy): Eukaryota > Fungi > Ascomycota > Sordariomycetes > Diaporthales > Diaporthaceae > Diaporthe > Diaporthe amygdali. The sequence goes on from NW_026517034.1 coordinate 777,537, forward strand.
TGCTGCCTAGTTCACCGCAGGCGTAGGCGATGAAGAAGACCAGCATCGCAGCCAGGACGCTCAGGTAAAAGGGCTCGCGGTCGCCCAGCAGGGTGAGAACCTGGACGCCCTTCTGCAGGTAGATGAAGGCGACGTAGAAGCCGAATATATCGCAGGGGAATCGGGTGACGTAGCGCAGCCAATTGCACGAGTTGGTGATGGCGAGCACCCAGTGCATAACGAGGGCCCAGAGGCCAATCCAGCACATGAAGGCTAGGTAGTTGACGCCCGTGGGCACCATAATGTCGTAGACGGTGTAGTTGAAGACGGTGATGGGCCCCGTAACGCCGACGATAACGAGCGGCTGGCAGGCGAGCACGGAGAAGACGACGGAGCCAAGGACTGAAGCCAGTAGGACCTCGTTGACGCCGTACTGGGAGTGTGTGCGGGTGAACATGTCCAAGGAGAAAGCCAGGGCTGGTAAGATGCTATTAGGATTTGGTCAGTGTCATTGGTCTTGCTGTTGGGCGTGCTGGCCCAGACGTTTTGATGAGCTGAATTGGTTATGGATAGGGCCCAAGGGTGTATGATGTGAGTTATTCCAGGAGTGATATTCGATTCGGCTATGAAGACAATGAGGCGGACCATACTTTGCAAAATACATATAGATGGTAGCGGGAACGACACGGTAATCCAATGCATCCTTCCAGTCACTCCAGTAATAAGGGGCCCGGCGACGTAAGTCGCCGATGAGACCTTTGAATAGACGGATTTTCCACCATCTTGGAGTTCGAGCAGTTGAGCCGGTGTGAGATCGTGCCGCTGAGGTCCGCGAGACGGTCTGCTTGAGCTCGCTGGCCGTGTTGGTACTTGGGCCAGTCATTCCCGGGCCAGTCGCGGCTCCAGTTCCGGGCCCGGGCCCGGAAGACGAATTGTCACGAGCGGCGGAGGTGGTGTTATGTAACATGGTGGTGGCCGGAGGAAACGCGAAAGCGAAGAGATGGGTGGCTTCACTGTGGGATGACGGGCTTCGCTAATAACGGGAACATATCGGATAGTCGCCTCTATTCGCCCTTGAATCACGAGCCTGTCTGGTGTCGATTGCGGAAGATCATCTAAAGCCCGTCATGGAAAGGCTCTAGAGACTTGACTTATAGGAAATGTTCGGCCAAAGAGACCAGGGTTACAGAAAAAACGGGGGATGACGGCATTCTCAAAGTAGTTAGCGGTGCTTAGCCGGGTAGAGTAGAGTGGTAGATCTTTGTAAGAGGAGGGAAGGGGGGTTAACGGATACGGGGTTCGCCGCAAAAAAAACAAGACTTTGGCGCCGACTTGAGCCTTATTGATAGCAGACGGGCAAGATATCCCAATGCTTGGGCAGGTTCAACGTCTCTTAACCGACCAATGAATCATACTCGTAACTACATCGTGGCAACTATTCCATGCTACCATCCATGCAAAGCGAGATGTGCGAGTCGGAATGGCAACAAGAATAACGCCACATAAAACAAACCTGAAAAGAGAACCTACTCAGTTCTTCCCCTTGTGACCAAGCGAACGAGACAGCCGGCAGATGTTTTGGCACGACATGTTTTTGTGTGATGGTGCTGGGTGTCGAGCAAGGATCAACGATGGCGATGACTTCGGCAAACTCCCATGACAAGAAGAGCGCGGCCAAGTGGATTTTTGGACCCCAACAGGGACCACCGGTCTGCCATTCTGCGGCTCCAATGGCGCTGTCCCCACCTCGAGCCCACCTTAATGATCCACATCAAACCACTTCCCCGATCGCCCCGTGGCAACTGGACTGCACACAGTGGGAAAAAGCACCATGCCGATCTTTAGCCGACGACATTTCTGCACGCGAATTCTGCTTTGAATCCTGCAACCCGCGTTCTGCCCAGGCAGAATGCCGCAGAGCCAAAACTGCTTTACTAGTACAATCCACTTCGACACAATTGCAGTAGCAGTTAGTATATTTACACACGCGACTTGCAGCAAAGTCGTTTTGGGCAATTTCCGTGCCTCTCCGACACACCAGCACCAAGCACTTTTCAGGGAACAGTATCTGGGGCGCTGTCAGATTGCCGACCTCTGTGAAGTGGAGCATGTTCATGAAAAGACGGAATTAAGTATTCTACTTTGATCCCTTCCCTCTTTATCATTTGCCAGCCATGCTACTTGTATCCGCTGCGTCGATCCGGCAATTGCTTCCCATCGCGCTTCTCTCATCCATCCCCACTGAATGGCTTTCTTATGACTATATATACCTCATCCCGCGCTGCTTTTCTTCCTCCTGGTGCAAAAACCCCCACGCCCAGAGTATGAATTGCCCCATCTCTGGTCGTCTTAATATGGCCCTCAAAAGAATCAAATGGGGCACAAGGTCGAATGGCCACAGCTTCCTTCACCGCCTATAAATCACCCATGGACTTTGATAAATTGAACAAGGAAGAGCTGCTTTGAGAAAATTACCGGTCCCGAATACTCTGGACGCAAGGCTTGAGAAGGAGGGCACATCGACAAGCCACTGTGGCCCAGCCCGTCCATAAGACTGAATCTCAACCACTTCTGCACAGAGCTCGAAGACAGGTAATGTGACGGTCTGTGGGAGTCACGGTGGACCTTGGCGTGAGGGATACACCAGGCTGCCTCGTCTTCTGACTCAACCACTTGGCTGCGCGCGCGCCTCGAGCCCTGTCTTTGGCCCCCTATCTTATTGGTGATATGGTCTTGTGTGTGGCACCATGCCCTGTCCTCAGGGGGCGGATGCCAATGCTCCCCGGGGCCCGTATTATCTGAATCTTACACTGGGTTGAGATCGACTAGATCTGTGCGAACTCCGAATGCTGGTATTTCTCATATGTGTTTGTCTTGCGCGATCTTGAACACCTCGAGATTTCTCACCAAGATCAAACGGAAAATGATCAGAAATGACAGGCACAGATCCATGGGCCACACGACCTTCTCATAATCACGAGTCAAGGTCTTCTGGATTCCAAGCACGGGGCCTGGACGATATCAATCTTGAAGGGGGAGATGCGTGTTCTAGAATCTTTTCGGCCTTCTCGGCGTTTCGCATCACCGTCTCATTCTCCGTTGAGTGGTAAGTGCCATGACAGAGCAAGAGTATAACAGAACACGTGTAGCATTTACCAGTCATGAATGGATTCAGTTGATCTTGCAAAATTGTGCACGAAGGATGAAGAGCCGCTCTAAGTTAGACCAATGGGAAGATACCTAAAGAAGGAGCATGTCCTCCGGTGCGAGCCGACAGGATGACGGATCATCCTTTTCCTGGTCCTAGTCCTCCTTGTGTCTGGGGCACAACATCCATAAGAGTATATTACAGCGGATGCGCGTGTTTGTGTGGGCTCGTGTGATCGTCCACACTTTCGGCGAAGAATGACAAGCCGAATTACCGATAGGATCTTCACCGCTGCACTCATATCCTTTTCCTCTTAAGATGGCGGGATGGGCCATCATTTCCTCCCCTGAATCAGGTCTTACGATTATGAGACATACAACGGTCAGACTCTTTCTTTCCCTGGCAACGACAGTATGTTGCCATTCAGGCGTATGAGGCGAGGTAACTGAATCCCATCCTGAGGGTCGACATGAGCGTTGATAAAAATAAAATAAAAATACGGACACGTCAACACACAGGACTGGCTTCGGGTGTTTGGCATCGACGCAATTGGCCAACGACGGCCAACAAATACGGCAAGAGTCTCACAACTATACACGGGTGGCCCGCTTTCATTGGACTCCTTGGCTCATGATACGGCCTGCCCGAAGTGAATAAGTGTTGGGCCCCAACCTCACAGTGATATCCACCCCCGGCCACCATTGGCCTATGAAGGTTTGATTGACCATCTGACAGATCCTGTGGAATTCTACTGCGGGTGGGAGTGGGGGCCTCATGCCTCTCCCCTCCCTTTTCACCAAAGCTCTCCCTTGGGGCTGTAGCAGCGAAGGGAGTGAGACATCCCGGATGCAGCGCTTGTTACCGCCACTTGGCGGGAAAAATGTCTTCGCCTCCCCACGTTACCGCTCTTAGACTTTCCAATTCAACGGCTGGATTTGAAGTAGCCGTTGTGGAATTGAAGTAATACTGCTCAAATGTATGTACTACACGATTCATTCAATCCACAATTGACGCGCTCGGTTCACGCGTATTCAGAATCGTGAGATGGCAAATGTTGATTCTAATAGCTCACCCAGCAAATGCTCGTTGGCTTTTGGACGCGATAGCAATAATGGAGAGGAGTGAGATATCCAGAGGAAGAGACTTTCTTATATCGCGCGGATGCCGACTAGAAACCTACGATGTAGCCTAAACTAATGCAGCGACATATCCACAACCAAAGAAAGCATCTCCACATTAATCCCAGTTGAGATAGGGGTCTTCTAAAACTAGATAATTTATTTGTTCCGCGAAACTTTCCGCAAAAACATTAATGAATATAACAACATACATACTATCCCTGTGGCTTGATTAGTCGCAGCTGGGTGTCCCGTAGGTTTAGCAGTCCAGCCTCATCCGCCTGAACTTGTTTTCTTGCTAACCACAACAATTGACCAGCCACTGCTAGTGTGAAATCAGTCTCACGAGAAACAGTAATTATGATGCTGATCTGCACAATTAGGAAGGGCCCTGGGTCGCGTCTTGGGAGAGACATAGCAGGGGCAAAACTTGCCATCTAGGGAGAACATGGAGAGTTGGCAATATCAAGCCCGCCCTTTTCCTTTCCTCCCGGACGTAAAATGGGAGGGATCTCTCCAAATGGCTGTGAAACTTAATATCTAATTATCGTCTTTGTGCCCCGATTCACGCAATTACCTTGAACACACCTCCCCTCAACCGCTCATAATATGATGGGCCGAGCTCAGGGCGACAACGAAGAGGAAGCCATGCACGAGACCACGACAGAGTGGCTCACGGGGAGGATACCGAGCGAGAAGCCGGTCCGCTTCCAGTGGCGCCGGAAGGCCTGGAGCATGGCGCCGTGGATCATCGCGGCGCCGCTGGGCAAGACGGAGCGCAAGCTCCCAAAGGTCAACTCGACGTCGTACCTGAACGGCCTGCGCGGCGTGGCGTGCCTGATCGTCTTCAACTACCACGTCGCGATCCTGTGGAACCCGATGCAAAAGAAGACCCTCGGCAAGGTGCCGCTGTTCAACGTCGGGCTGGCCGGACACGGCGCGACCATGGTCTTCTTCGTGCTCTCGGGCTTCGTCCTGTCCTACTCGCCGCTGTCCAAGATCTCGTCTGGCGGCAACGACTCGGCCCTCCTGACCTCCCTCTGGTCCTCCATCATCCGCCGCGGGTTCCGCCTCTTCACGCCTCTGGTCGCCCTCGCCTTCATGTTCGCCTTCGTCACCTTCTTCACGTCCATGTACGAGGACTCGAAGCAGCTTCCCTACGCGCAGACCGACCCCAAGACAGTCGCCGACTTCTTCCTCAACATGGAGAGCTATGCGCGCATGGTCTTACGCCTCATCAACCCCTTCACCTGGAAAATAGTGCAGCCCGCCACGCTCGAGCAGGCCTGGACGCTGCCCTTCGAGTACCGCGGCTCGCTGATCGTCTTCCTGCTGTGCATCGTCTGCTCGCGCCTGACGTCCCGCTGCCGCAAGCTCTTCCTGCTCGCCTTCGCCCTGTTCGCCCTGCACTACGTCCGGTGGGACGTCTTCTGCTTCACGGCGGGCATGGGCCTGGCCGAGCTGCGCTTCTGCCCGCTGTTCGAGTCCCAGCCCGAGGCGCTGCCCCGCTCCGCGGCCGACGTCCCGGCGCGGCCCTGGGCCCGGCTCGCCCGGCACGTCAAGGTCCGGTCCGTCCGCTCGGCGGTCGCCCTGCTGACGCTCGTGCCGGCCGTCGTCGTCTGCGCGTGGCCCGAGTCTGGCGCCACGCTGGGCGTGGAGCCCTACGCGTCCATCCACGCCACCTTCACGCCGGCCCAGTACTCCGGGAACGACATCGACTTCCTGTACGCCAGCGTGGGCGCCGTCGGCGTGCTGGCCTCGCTCGAGTCGCTGCCGTCGTTCCAGTGGCTGCTGAGCACGGCGCCGTTCCGCTACCTCGGGGAGATCAGCTTCGCCTTCTACCTGATGCACCTGCTGCTGATCACCACTGTCAGCGCGCCCACCTTCCTCTTTCTGATGGACGTGTTGGGTTGGAGCTTCCAGCCTTCCTATGTGGTAGTGTGGATCCTCGCGGCCGCCGGGACGTGCATCACGGCGGACTGGTTTTGGAGAGCCGTGGATGAGACGAGTGTTCGCATGAGCCGGAAGATTAGTGACTGGGTGATTGCTAAGCCAAAGGATACTGAGCCGGCGTATCATGCGCTTTAGCGCGGCAGAGGACTTTGATATGATACTCAATGCTGATACGCATTCAGTTCATTTGGTCTGCTGATCCTGAAACCGAGTTGTCGCAACACGTGTATCCTAAGTTTTGCTCTTTCCAGCCATTGCATCGCATCCAGGCGCACTCGCTGCTTCCTTCACCCAGCCTTGTTGTCATTCTATATCCCTCTTTCGTATCAGCTTGAATGGCTGGCGCTATGTCTCGCAATCTCATGTCCTTGTCTGCGAAAGTGTATCCGCCGTGGGACCTAAGTCAAGATTAGATGGAAACGTTGACGCGAGAAATTGTGTAACGCATAGATGATTCCAAAGCCGATTACATCCAATTGACTTGTACCATCGGGCCCTTTCACTCAAAGAGAGAGTACTCACTCAAAGAGAGAGTACTCAACTCTTGCAAAGGACACAGCCACAGTAATGGCAGATGTGAAGGCAGTGACCACTTCGACCGCCACGCCCACACTGATCTTGCCAAAGGGAAAGATCAAATCCCTGGGCCTGACTGGCCCTCCTGATGACCTATGAGCATGTGGGCTCTAACCAAGTCTCAACCCAGCCAAAGCTGTTGTACTACAAAAGAGGACCTGCACGCGTTCATATGGCTACGCCGTATGTACCTTGATCCAACGAAAGCCGGAAGCCGAAGACAAAGAGATCGCATTGTCTTGAATCGCTTTTTTGTATGATCCTGAACATCTACCTAGTACAGAGCATCATGCATCTCGTCTAAATATCCCCCTTTCCGCTAGACCAGCTTCCCGCGTGGCCCGACTAATAAAGTATGTCCGTTATTTGTACAAAACTAGGTAAGGCCCCTGTGCCCATCCCTATGATCGGAGTCTCAAGGCCCGGGTGGATGGCCGGGCCTTGTGTTCCTGTTAAGAGTAGAGTAGAGTTTGTGTTGGGGCATCAGCCCCTTTGCTCCCCCAAGGGACCTCATTGCTCCCGCCGGAAAGCAGGGGACGGAGCTGGGGGATCGTCCAAGGTCTCCATCCCGCCCTCGCTAGGAGGCGGCGGTGGCGCGCTCTTGGACCCGTCAAAATACTTGGTGAATTCCTCCTTGTCCTTGAAAGGCCTTGGGCCCAGCAGCCTCACCATGTCGTCCCGAGTGAGCATCTCCCGCTTCAGCAACTCCTCCGCGACGATGCCGACCTCCTTCTTCTTCTCGACCAGCAGGTCCTTGCACTGCTTGTACGCCGAGTCCACTATGCACTTGACCTCGGCGTCTATTTGCTGGGCCGTGCTCTCCGCGAACGGCTTGTTGAACTGGTTTTGGTCCTGGTTGAAGGAGATGGGGCCCAGCTTCTCGGACATGCCCCATTGTGTTACCATGTTGGTGGCCATCGACGTTACCTTCTTGAAGTCATCGCTCGCCCCGGTCGTCACAGTTGGGAAGTGGATCTCCTCAGAGATACGACCGCCTAGCGTCATGGCCATTCGGTCCATTAATTGCTTTGTGTTCATTAGGTAGGCGTCACCAGTCGGGAGGTACTGTGCGTAGCCCAAGGCGCCTTGGCCGCGGGGAATGATGGACACCTTGAGCAGGGGATCGGCATATTCGAAGAACCAGCCGCAGATGGCATGTCCTGCTTCGTGATATGCCACGGTCTTCTTCTCCTCAGGGTTGAGAACGAGGGACTTTCGCTCCAGACCTCCGATGGTGCGTTCGATGGCCTGCTCGAAATGGATCATCTCAATGCTCTCAGCATTCGCTCTTGCGGCTATAGAGAAAATTAAAGTCAGTCTCTCGTGAGTAGTGATAGGTGAATAGGATAGTACTTACCGACGAGCGCAGCTTCGTTGACGGCGTTGGCGATGTCGGCGCCAGAGAAGCCTGGTGTCAGAGCAGCGAGCCTTCCAGAGAGATGCTCCATTTCTTCCTTGGTGACGACGTTGGCAAGATGCACCTTGAAGATATCTGCACGGCCCTTCATGGTCGGTCTGTCGATGTAGATCTGTCTGTCAAAACGTCCAGGTCGCATCAGGGCTCTGTCAAGGACGTCCGGTCTGTTCGTTCCCGCAAGAACTACAACCTGCTCCTGGGTGTTGAAACCATCCATTTCGGTGAGAATCTGGTTGAGAGTTGCCTCGCGCTCCTCGTTGCCGCCAAAGTTACGGTTTCCATCACCTCGAGAACGACCAATGGCATCAATCTCATCAATGAAAACAATGCAAGGAGCGTTCTTACGTGCTTGCGCAAACAAGTCCCGCACTCTTGAGGCACCGACACCGACGAACATTTCGACGAACTCAGACCCACTGACGCTGAAGAATGGCACCCCTGATTCACCAGCAGTGGCCTTTGCGAGCAACGTCTTACCAGTTCCAGGGGGGCCAGACAAGATCGCGCCACGGGGAATCTTCGCGCCCAGCCTCTGGAACCGCTCTGGCTTCTTCAGGAAAGACACGAATTCCATAATTTCGACCTTGGCTTCGTCCATGCCAGCGATATCGGCGAACTTAACCTTGACGGCGCTCTCGTGGTTGTACATCTTAGCCTTGCTCTTGCCGAAGCCAAACATGCCGCCTCCAGCTCCGCCACCGCCGCCAGGACCTCTCTTCATGGTGTAGTAGATCAGGCCAACGAGGAGCAGGGTGGGGCCAAAGGCCAGGAGCAGATTGCCGAGCTGGCCCTCTGCGGCGTAGGTGACCGGAATTCTCTCGGTGCCGGGGATGCCGAGTTCCTTCTGGGCCTCGTCGAGGTGCCTCTCGAAAGTCTCAACAGACCCGATGGACACGTAGAAGTGGAAGCCGGGGTTTGCTGCGACACTGTCGGGGTACATGGACCTGGTCGCCTCCTGGTTGAGATCCACCCTCACCCTGCTGCCGTTGTAGACCACGAGCTTCTCTACGAGCCCCTTGTCCAGATAATTCCTGCGAAGCTCCTGCCAGCTGATATCTCGCGACTCGGTGGGGAATATCATGCTCCAGACAGGGTAGAAAAGTGCGGCTGTCACTATCCAGGCCAACATGTCGCCACCGTCAAAGGCTTTGAATTGTCCCTTGCCCTTGTTCGGGTTCTGTTTCTGGCCCTCATTGCGCTGCTCATTCTCGCCTTGTTTCTCGTTGCGCTGCCCTTCGTTCTGATTGAAGAACTGAGAATCTTGGGAGTCGAAGCCGGAATCTTTCCTGGCCATCCTTTCCGCCAGCTTGTGGGCTATCTTGATGACCTTCATGGAGTCTGCGATGCTTAGGCCGGTTGTACGTCCCTTGTTTAACAGGTCCTTGAGCTCCAGAGGCGCTCCGTTCGACTTGACCTCATTTTCCACGTCCGCGAATGTCTGCCTGTGTTTTGCGGGCACCATATCGCCCATCTTCTTCAGCATCTCCAATTCTTCCTCGCCCAGCCATACCCAGCCGTCAGGAAGTTTTGGAGGCTCCTTTGGCTCCTCTGGGGTCGTATCCTTCGCATTCTTGTTCACATCCTGAGCCTCATCCTTGGGCTTCTCGGGCGGTGGCGGGCCGGTCGAGTATAGACGAGGGCGAGGTAACAGGTAGGCTGCGGATGACGATGCTGGTGATATCCTTGGTAATCTTGCGCGCCGCACGCTGATTGTGGAAGTTGTGCGTAGGGACGAGAGTGCAAGCCGGCCGACCTGGCGCGATGCCGGCCGTAATAACGTAGACATGATTCAATTGAGTCGAGACGTGTGGGCTGGGAGGTGGGAGAGGAAAGGAAGTGTGAAGCTGGGAGGTGGCGGCGCGATGACTGGACGGGGCGGTTGAGTCGAGCCAAACCCCACGCAGTGCCTCGTATGACGGGATGCACAGACGAACAGACGCCTTGCTATCTCAGTAGGGATGCGAGATATGTGAGTGCCGCCGAGACGTTTCCTCCTGCGGCTCAGCTCCAGCCGGTCTTGTTGTCGTGGTGGTCCGGCACTGTCGGGAGGATCCTGCGCAAAGGGTGGTAATTACGTGCAGTCGTCACGTTTTGCGCCGCTGGCTTCGGCTCAATGATGCTAACATGCTCACGCAGGGTCTCCGGAGCTGCCACTCCTTGCGCTGACAAATGAGATGCGGTCTCAAGGGTTCAACCCTCGTGGAATCTCACACGTCCCCCTCGGATTGCACTTCATGAATCATACTCTACTAGACTCCTTGATGCAGAATAGTCTAATGGAGAGGTGCGTTTCTCGCAACTCTTTGTTCACATAGTCTACTGATACTAGTGAAACAGTGATAGAACGCCATTATGGTCACCAAAATGATAGGCATGCTAACGAATCATGAATTGCAATTCGGTGCCGTCGCAATGTACTTGGTCCTCCGTAACAATGTTATCTAGATGGCAAACGCAAACCATATACCCTATTGGTGAATTAGATGAATGAAATGGTCGCCTTACCCCCCCTCCACACACAGAGGCAAGGAGCATCGTACAGACAAACGTGAAGCCGATCTCGTCGCCTTGAATCATTTACAACGCGGGTGGTAGGTTCATCCAGTCTCAGACCGAAGGGCTTCACCCACTCTTTTCCACCAGTCGAAGCCGCAGATTTGTGACAAGGCTTGCAGCTCTGCAACCTGGATTCTACCGGCCTCATCGCGGCTCCCCAAAGTTCCCGTTCTCGACACTCGGATACGCGCCTCCGCTCATTTCCGCCCAGTCCCAGTCAAAACTCATGGGCAGCGCGTACAGATCTTGCGGTATCAGAGGTTGCTGGAACCCAGCCCCTTGGGCTGGTGGCGATTGCAGGGGTGGCGGCGGGCCGGAGTTGGGAAGTTGTCCGAATCCAGTCAGTTCAGCAAAGGATGTGAATTCCATGGGATCACCACCAGAGAAGTCTGGCGTCCAACCAGGCGGTGGGTGTCCCGGCGACGGGCTGTGACTTGAGGCTGTCATGGGGCTAAACGCCTGCCCATCCGTGCGCGCCGGCGGAGATAGTGTCTCGTTGGGGTGTGACTGCCGCGGCGTGGGCGTGTTCGCACTCGCAGTGGGCGGTCTGGGTGTTTGTGCCGAGGAAGAAGACCCTTGGTTCGAAGTCGATGCACGCCGGATCGGGTTTGAGGTCGTGTTCGTGTTGGAGGCGGGCTTGCTAGCCTGCGAAGATTCGGCGTTCTTGCGCTTCCTGCGACCGGCGTTCTCCTTCTCGGCCTTTTCAATCATGACCTTGCTGATGCGCTCAAACTCAGAACAGATACCGATGGTACGGTGTACTCCACCCGTCTCGATTTCCTGCCCTAACGCGGACAGGAAGGTGACAACCATGTTCAAGAGTCGTGTGTCTGATCTCGCCCGGGGATCTAGGGGATTCTGCAGAATGTTTCCGAATAAAGTGACGAGTGCAGTGACCGGGAAGTACAAAACCATCCTATCCATGTTAGTGTATTGTCCGACGAGGATTGGATATTTCGCAGTACTCACCAGACTACAGATGAATCTCCCTGAGGCACATATTTGAGCAGTGAGATGGATGCTCTTGCCGCAGAAGTGCACAAGGCAGCGGAATTGAAGACCCTTGGGTTCAGAGGTTTAGCGTTCAGCCCCTGTATGGCAAAGTTCGACAGGCGACTTGTCCAATATCCACGGTGTATCGACATCCGATGTATCGTTGTAAGGCAGTTGTAATAAGTAAAGTGGAGCATAACGACGTGCAGGATGAGAGGTGTATGTGACGCCTGGATCTCGTTCTCGGGTCGGTATTCAATGGGCATCCTGTCTTTCCAATCTTCGAGTTCCTGGTCCAGCTCCCCAATGGTCTGCAGCAGTTCGCCATCCGTTTGTTTCGTCGCCTTGGTCGCGTAGAGTCTCTTGTAGACCTTGCTTTCGATGAGAGCTAACTCACACATCACTCGGAAGAGGTTCATCTTGCCCTTGCCATCAGCCAGGGGAATGTTACCAATATTGTCCTCAGGGTCCGCGTCCGGAAGCTCCACGTTCATGTCGTCATCATCCTGTGCAAAAGGCCGGCCAGACCGGATGCAGAGGTCCTTGTCCAGCATGTACGCAATCCAGAATACTCTCTTCCTCTGCTCGATTTCGATGGGATTCAAGTTGAAGCCTGTGCCGCGCTTGTGTAGTCCGATGTTGTGAGATAGCCGTATGGCGGTTCCGATAAGAAGTGAGGATGGCTGTGGGTTAGGTGTTCCTTGCATAAACAAAGCCATGCCCAGAAGTGCCTGGACGCTCAGCAGGTCAGTGTTACGCATCACCAACTCTGCAAAGCAGGCCATCGCATTCTTCATGTACCCCCATGCCTTCGCGTCCTCCTCGTGTGGTACCAGGTTGCTCATCACTCGCAAACGGTGAGCGATGGCGAGCGCAACGTTGAGACTAGCCCACCACCCGGAGCCCGAGTATGGATCCTTGCTGTACTGCCTCTCTACCAGGTGCATGAAAGTGGGCCGGTGAAACAGCGGGAACATGCAGTTGAAATTGTCGAAGTAGTCCTGCAGCAGCGAGACACACTCGTGCTTTGGCGGGAGGGGGAGGAATACGGGCCGTTGAAACAGGTCGCCAAAGACCTCAGGTTTCCAGTTGTTCCATTTGTGGTCGTCCATAGAAACATGGGAAATCATCTGTTGGAAGGACTTATCTCCAGTCTTCTCATTTACCCACTGAATGCCCTTGGGAGAGAAGATGGAGAAGCCAGAGGAGGAACCTGAGTTGTGAAATTAGACATGTACACAAGCGACTGGAGCGAGAAATGCTTTGCCTACCGATGTATCTGGTTTCACCGGATGTGTTGGTGACAAGGGAGCACATCATCTCAGACAGAGCCTCTACCTCCTCCTCCTGGCCTTGCGGCTGTTCCTGTGAATGCTGCTGATTTTGTTGCTGCTGCTGCTGGTATTGCTGCTTGCTAGCATCGATTGACTTGCGCTTCTCTTCGCCATCCTTTGGGGGCTCAGGCGAGGTAAGTGCGCTTGTGGGGGTCGACGAGCCAGTGTCCTGCACAGAGGCGGCTTGTGATGGCGAGGTCGGGTTAGAAGGCGCTGCCTGCGATGCGTGCCTTGACTCTTGTCTCTTCTCGGCGAGTTTCTTTTCCAGCGTTCCCAGGTCTGTAGCTCCGTCGTCCTCACCAAGGAGACCTGTTTGGGATGGTCAGTGCGCGATTGCACATGCTTGGAGGAGCCCGCGGACAAAAGCCGGAACGACCGGATGGCGCGGTGAAGCCATCTGGGAGCAAAAAGGGAAAGAAGCCATACCTGACAGCCGCAGTAGACTCTCCATGCGACCGAGACGATTCTCGAGGCCTTCAATGTACTTGGCCCTGTCGCATTGTTAGTTGGCGGTGTCGCTGCCAGGGGTCGCACAGACCGCTGGGTGTTTGATGATGATGATGATGAGTACTCACCCCTTGGGCGGATTCCTCTTTTTCTCGACCTGCGTAAAAACGCATTCGGTCTTGTAGTTGATGCAGTGTGTGCATGCTGGCAGCTTTCCGTCGCACTTGATCTTCTTTTTTCTGCACATGTCGCAAGCCTGTGGGCAGAGTTGTCAGCCAGGCCGGCGTGTCGGCGACAAGGCGCTGTGCCCGTCACGAGCTCGGGTCAGGACTCACCCGTGCGATCCTCCTCCTTTTTGCCTCGTTCGCATCGTCGAGCAGGCCGTTGGGGTCTCCAAACATCTGGGCGGTGAGCTCTGGGGGCAGATGCTGCATTGGTAGACCATCGTAGGCATGGGCGCCGAAGATCTGAGGCGGTTGGTTCATGAGCGGCTGATGCGCCATAGCGGGCATCTGGAAGCCCCCCATATGGTGATCCATGGTGATTTCGAGGTCCCGGATTTCCTTTGTCTGGTGGGACTGGATGGGCCGAGGCTATGGCTGGGCACTGGGCGCAGCTTTTCTGCACTGGTGGAAAAAGGTTGAGTGTCGTGTGGTTCTTGTCGAGAGTGAAGATTGAGAGAAAGATCGAGCGTTCGCGTTGGAGGTGCGGTGCACGAAACTGCAGTCTCTCGGCCGGGTGCAGTTTGGCGAGGTGGGAAGAGAAGAGGTCGCCGTTGGGCTGGGTGGTGATCAGTCAATGAATGGTCCGGACCGCTGATGCAGGTGGGTGCAGTGCAGGTGCGGGTTGCGGGTTGCGGGTGGGTGGTGTAAGTGCCAGCTCCAGCGGGTGTGAAGAACGTAAGACGGCGGGGCAGTGGGTACTTAGACTTGTTGCAGGTGCGCCAAGGCCGCCAGTCGCAGCGACCTTGGGGGATCCCCTCCAAGCTGCCGGGGTACCAGGGTTGGCCGCTGGAGAAGTAGACATGTACCTCTCAGGACTCGAGACCAAGCCACTTGCTGCACACTACCTGACTACCGACCAGTTACGGTACCTAGTCTGGGAATTTGGGTATCCACAGTGCCTACGCAGGGGCTCGAGGGAAAGGTCGCAGGTCGCAGGGAAGCAAGCGCTGATCCAAGGAGCCGAGCCTGTGCGCCGACGCAATACTGCGTGTAGTAGATACGGTTCAGGGCTGCACATTACAAACCCAACCTCTCTCCAACCCCCTCTCCAAGACGTCTTTCTACGGTGGTAGTCTAGTCAGGTCAAGTCTGGTCAAGTCAGCTACACTGCTACAGTCAAGTCAACCCTTTCAGCCCACAGGAAGTTGCAGGGGTCATGGGTATGAGCGTGGGCCTGGCTGTCTCTCTCACACGCCAGGGCGGCCGTCTCAAGTGATGCTCACCTCCCCCTGCCCTGCCCCGTCCCCCCCCCCCCCAAAAAAAAAGAGAATGAGCCGTGAATAGCTACAAAGAGGTGTTGAGATTGGGTGTATTGAGCTGGCTGTTCTGACGAATTGGGAGAGCCGGAGGTCGGTCTTGAACTGGGTTTAGTCGACCTCAATGCCGCCCTTCTTAGGATCTGCTGCTATTCTTTGCTGTCACCCTGAAGCTCTGCATGCTGACAATTATTCAGCAGTTGGCTTTCCGGTGGGAGCACGTCACTCTTGCTTTTGATACACTGCGGAATCCCTGCCTCTGCGTCCTGTACCGTACGTACAGTTATACACAGCCTATTAGCTATGTAGCTAGGCGTGGCAATGACGCTCGCGATAGTGACGGCGGCAACGTTCAGGGCTTAGGTTTTAGGTTTTTAGGTTGCGGCATCAATGTGCCCGTGGCTTACAAACCACACCAGAGAGGATGCAGACCACATTCTTGTGCTGCCAACACTATGCCTCAAAGCGAGTTAGGCTGCGCTTTTGCCCTCTGGGCACAGGGTGTGACATGTCCTGTCACCGCAGCTTGGCCTGCAAGCGCACCATCGTCCTTATCAGACAAACCAGGTCGCCCTTTTGCACCCGTCCCGAAACCACCAGGCGCAAAAAGTTTGGTGGTGGTGGGGGGCGTGAGATGAAGCCTGTCACAACACACAGACGTCGGCGACACCGCCGCCCAGCCCGTCGAGGGCTTTTTGGTTTATTCTGCTCTTGCTGATACGTTTTACTCACATTCTACACGTATCGCTTTCTGCCGGCCAGCGTCTTATTCAGTATGCTTCTGGCC
The DNA here is from genome assembly GCF_026229845.1 of Diaporthe amygdali. Classification (NCBI taxonomy): domain Eukaryota; kingdom Fungi; phylum Ascomycota; class Sordariomycetes; order Diaporthales; family Diaporthaceae; genus Diaporthe; species Diaporthe amygdali. The sequence goes on from NW_026517034.1 coordinate 793,325, forward strand.
TGCATGAACTGTGTTTGTGCACACTCCAACAGCTAGCTGCTACCCTCAAGCTTGCCATATGCTTTCAGGAGGCGCAGCGCCCGTCGGGTTGCATTACACGGGGCCGTCTATGACGCCGCATGATGTCTGATGATGACGGAGTTGCCAGACTGTCTCATCGCAGGTAACTGTCGCGCCTGAAGTGGCTGTGATCTTAGTCTAGTCCTCCAAGTACCGCCCACAACTAGGTAGCCTTATCTTGTTGAACCCAAGCTGTACAGTCCAAGTTGAGAAGGCCATGCATCAACACCACACCTCGAATTGCTAGCTACCGAGCGAGGCTCGCCCGTCACAGAGAGCCCGTACTCGTACTGTACCGTATCGTATCGTATTATGCCATACCCACAACGACTCAACGCGGTGGGCTACTCAATAATCATTAAGGAGGACGATCCCGAGTGTCCCGTCCGTACCAAGACGACTCTTCTGACACGGCAGACGCACCCGAGAAGGAGCAGGGTTGTTCTCGGCCACTGCCGGTTCCGCCCCGGATTCTGCTGCGGCTGGTCTGGTCTTGGTCTGTCTGGTCCGTCTGCCAAGCTGTGGATGCAACGACAGCTCTCCTCACCATCTGATTGTGTGCTCTTTGTTCTGGTTTCCCTGCTCTCACGTGCTGGTGCAGGTGGCTTGGCCCTCTAAGGCGGACAACGACGAGGGCCAGCCTCTGAGAGGCCCAACCTATACGCAACCAACATGCGTGCTGTATTGTGACGACGACCAACACACACAAAAGACCAGCGCCTACATCAGCGGCTCACGGGTCCAGTGGTCGTTATCCAAAGTTCACTTGACACAGAACTTCAGATAAAAGCTGCAGGTACCACCCAACCTTAAATCTCGGCTGCGGTCCTACCCACCCTTGATTGATGACCGCGCATGTGTCGTGTCGTAGAGAAGTTGACAAGCGAGGCTCCGCTTTTGGAGTAGACTATGTAGACTACTACAGCATTGCATAGAGACTTGGACAACTTGTCCGTCCCCGGACTGGGGCTCAAAGATATCGGACTCCACTTCCCGTGTAGTGATTGATCACTTGCTGTCCCACTCACAACAATTAAACATACGCGACACCACCGTCCTTTGTTCTCAACTACGCTCGACCCCGCTCGAGTACAGCAATAGTATATAGTTCAGCAACGTCCAGGTCGCGTCTCGCAGTGCATGAAGCCATGCATCGTGGGACCGATACCGAATCCCGATGGTCGTACGATAACGATGGAATAGGGGAGGACGAACAATCCGATTCTCTAATACCAAGGCTTTTCTACTATCGACGACGCGCCATCCAAGGTTTGGTTTGCACGCCTGGAACCGGCGTGGCTTATACTGCGAGAGAAGTGGGCCCAGGGTCCAGCTGCCGCCCTGCACAGTATGCCTTCTTCCCAACGACGAAACGTGCCGTCAGGCCGTCAAGTTGAGAGGAGAAGAAATAATTCTCCGATGGCAAGGGTCAGCTCAACCTTGTGGGCCTCGACTGACATGCACCTTGCGTCGACCCTCAGTCCTCTCTCTGGGACTTTGGGACTTTGGGACCACGTCCCAAACGGGAAGCGCGTCGCGTAGAGTGCAGAGACCCGACGATCTCGCCTCGGTGACCGAATTGCTGCCCTCGACACCCACAAAACCCCCCCCGGACCGAGCAACCGACACATCTCCATGTGGGCGCCGTGTTTCCTCGCAGCGTGATGCAGCCAAGGTGAATTGTTTCAAGACGGCCGTGATCTCCTCATCCTCCTTTCTCCGGGCCACTCCTTCTCCTTCACCCCCATCCCCACACACACACACGCGCTGCGAGGATTGAGAGGCCGCCAGAAACATCCGCCCAACGGCGTCTCGAGAATGCTGACCGAGCCCGCGACGAGTATAATACTGTAAATTCGCAATTTGTCATTGGCGACCCCTCCCTTCCCTCCCGCATACCGGCCCCTCCCCTCACCCCAAGTCCAAGCGATCGGCCTGCCGTCGTCGTCTTGTCGCCCGGCAGGAAAAGCACAACCCCCCCTGGCCGTTTCACGTCTGTCTCAAGACAACATCTTCACGAATCCCATCCACATCCGCGCCCGCTCATTGGACCGGTCACATTCTCACCCGGGGGGCCAGATAGGAATTGGGATAGAAAGATTGTCTTCTAATCGGAGAAATGGACGAATAGACTGTCCGATGGGATGAAGAAAGAATAGAGAGAGAAGAAAAAAATCTCTACCCTGCATCATGACAGAGCAACAGCCCACACACACCAAACAAAACCCTCCCAGGCCTGACAGGACGCACCGATCGCTCTGGCCCTGGATCCCTTCCCTCCCGCCTACCCACCCTGCCTCCCTGGGGAGGGGCCAGGGCAGACCGGACGATTTTGTGGGACCCGGAGCTGGGGGCCTGCTCTCCCCTTCCCTTCTGCACATGCTTGGGACGACGGGAGCGGGTTCTACCCATCGCAGGCCGGCCCCGGAGGCGACATGGACCTGGACCTGGGACCGGGTCTTGGAGAACATCATGGCATGACAAAAACCCCCCCAACATCGTCAACTACACATGTCTAACCAACCCTTGGCGACTCACCTGGAAAGGTTGACGTACGCATGCCATGCCCCCCGTCCTAACAAGTACTGTCCGTCTGCTCAAGCTTCCGGAAGGATCGACGACCCCCCAGGGTCTCGCTGGGCCATAAGCACGCGTTTGCCATGTAGAGATGAACCACGGGGTTTGAGCGGGCGGACTGTCCTTCCCGTGGGCTTGCAAGTAGTTCGGTGAACGAGCGAGCCACCCCGCGACACCTCCACCAAGGATGGGATGTTCTAGGCCAGACGGGTCCTTCCAACGTCGGTGGGCTCTTTGAGCCCCATACAGCGGCCCGCGACGACGGGGGGTCGACCCGGACCGGGGGCAGCAGCACCTCGCAAGACCTGCTCCCATCAATGGTCCACGGCATTGATGATCTGCGGGCCCTCCGTCACGACGATCATGGTAAGAAGAAAGAGTGCACTTCTGCTTTTGGATTGCCAAGGCGTATTGTAGGGGGGAAAGGGCACGACCGGCCCATTCCCACCCTGCTCAACAGAGTAATATTTGCCTCGAGCTATTATGTACAAGGCGCATGCCTCAGACAAGTAATGCGCTGCTCCTAAAAGAGCCCAGCCGGTCATTCACATTCCCGTTCAACAAAAAAGAAAGAAGCCCATTTTCCCCATGACCAGCCAGGCTCACGAACCGAGTTGCTCAACTCGGTGGAGCGACCTTTTTTCCTCCCAAATCTTCTCACTGTGCATAAAATGCGAATCTTCAATGTCCGCTGCCTCTCAAGAAGTGGTATCCAAGATATAAAAACAACAAAAAACGCCGAAAACCCAGTATTGCGCTTTCATAGGCACATCATCAGCCGCCATCGCCCCAGGCAAGCTGCCCCAGGCAAAATAACTAAGTTTCAAGACATTAGAAGTATAGTTGAAATATGGTAGGTCACACACAACTCCAGTATGTGAGATCCAAGGAGCGGGTGAACATTATGTAGCACGAAAGATGATGACTCTAGACAGTAGCTGGATATTACCCCAGTCGTCAAGAGAGTTGCTCGGTGAATCTGCCCGACCCCCGTGACGCTCGGGAACCCGAGCCATCGCGGGAGTAGTCCTGAGCCGCGAGAGTCCTGCCGATGGCGTCTGCCGGGGGGAGCGTGGAGCTCTGAGGGAGTGTCGGTGAGTCAATCGTCTTCGGGACTTCGCCCGTGACAGGCGTCTTCGCAGGACCTGGGTTGTATACCATGACCCCACTCTCTGGCCGCATGGGGGAACCAAGAGCCAGACGCTGATGAGTGCCCTGGTTGAAAATGGCCATCGAGTCTCGGTAGACTGAAGCATCGCTATTGAGACTGTTCCGGTCACGTGGGTCGGAGTACCCGTCGCCTCCGTACTGCAGCACGGGCGGCAGCTTCTTTCCGGACACTCGAACAAAGCCTCTCTCGGCCATTTCTGACCCTGTGTTGGACCGCTCCCTGGATGACCGCTTTCCTGCCAAGGCCGCGAGCGAAGAAGCGACTGAGTAGGGTGCTGATGACCTCTGCATGGTTCCATATGTACCACTGCCGCCGCCACCACTGCCACCACCGTCTCCGCCGCCAGCGTCAGCGCCTTCTCCTGAAGGGCCAGCGCCCACAGCCCTGGTAGCTGGAGTGATGGATTTGTCGTCGCCACCACCCAGCCGCATGTGACACCATCCGCGCTTCCTTAGCCTGAGAAGCATGAAAGCAAATGCGATCAGAAGCGCGAGTCCAGCTACACCACCGACCACGCCTCCGACAACCGTGCCAGTCGGCGGAGTTGAGTCATCGCTCGAGGATCCGGAAGATGCTGATGTGGAAGATGATGAGGGCGTGGCAAGTATAGTAGTCGCGGCAGTACCGTCACCGCCTCCTACACCAAACGTAGATGACGGTGAGGCTGAAAGTGACTCCGAGCTGGAGGATGTGGAAGAAGCCCCTGTGGAAGAACTCGTGGGGCTATTCGAACTGGATGTGAAGCTTGAAAGCGTGCTCGAAGATGAGCCGCTAATCGAGTCTGAGAATGAGGAAGAAGAGAGGGTCGTGACCAGCGATGATAGCGACTGGGATGCCGTAGAGCTTCCTACCGAGGAACTGGTAGTCACTGTAGAATTTGAACGAGTAGAGGAACTTGATAGCAAAGATGACGAGGAAGAAGTAAGCGAAGCTTTATCGAGGACATGTTAGCCGACTGCTCCCGTGGCATTTTGTTGCGGGACTACTTGTTTACTCACAAATGGTAGAGTTGAAGGTGGAACTCAGAGAAGGGAAGGTCGAGGGAATTGACAAAGTTGGAACGAGTGATGTGATGGGTTCGGTGGTCACCAGGGACGTGGAGGAGGCAGTCGAGGACGCATCGGAGGGGTTGGCGGATGGTGTTGTGGTCTCGGAAGGAACTGAGACGGGGTCCACAGACGAGATGGGAGTCTCGGTGGCGGTGGACGAGGTTGTCGCAGCACCGGCCGAGTCGGAGGTTGGTGATACAACCTTCACCCCGGGGTCAATAGTGGACCCCGTCTCGGCGTCTACCAAGTTGGTCTGCGGATCGGACACCAAAGTCTTAGTCTCGATGATGGCGCCTGAGCCATCGATGACCTGGACGACTGAGATGGTCTGCACAACCTCGGTGATGGTGGGGTCGCCTGAATCCAGGTCTGCGGTTTCGTTTTCCTCCTGGCGCCTGTGGAATTGGGCATGCGAGCGAAGGTGGTTGGCACTGCGTCCGTGCAAGTGCGAGTGACGGTGGTGGTCGTGGTCAGTCTTACGGGCCTGAAAGAGTGAAGACCCGTAGAAGTGGTTAGTCATCGCGCCGGGGCGGCAATGCCTCTTAAAGAGGGGCGTATGACAGGAGTAGCGAGCGGTGGTCTAGTGTAGTGCGTGATAAACGAGCGTGGCATAGGAAGCCCCCCCGGATTTAGGTTTTTCGGAGGGATGTGTTGTCGATCAGCACGGGCTTGCCCGTATTGCTGAAGGCGGTCCGGGTTCCGATTCCAGTGTCCTGCGATGCGGTTGGACAATGAAGACCGGACGACTTGGACGCTACGTATGCAAGGCAAGGCAAGGCGACGCAGGGCGATGCAGGGCGCAGTTGCCAGCGAACAGCATGCAGCTGGCGGTGACCGTGACCGTGACAGCAACTGGACCGACTGTTACTGGGCCGAATGAGGAGCCCGGCGATTGCTTGTCGAAAGCTTGGCTTTGGTGGATTGACAAAGGAGTGACTGGCTGGCGCAGAACCATTGCTGACGCAGCGTTTGCAAACAACAATCGTGTGTCGAAAAGGACTGGACGGACGGCCAGACGAGTAGACAGGCAGGCAGAAGGAGGGAATGATCGAAGTCGAGTATCTAATTCGAATTCGATATCGCTGTCGCTGTAGTTGGTCGTGTTGTTGTCGTCTTTTTTGTTTGATCTCGTCTCGCAAGTCTGGGAGGGGGGTGCCGCGGACCCGTTCACCTCATTGTTCTCTCCGAGCCGGCCAATGGATATCCGAGGCTGTGTGGGAGCGAATGACGCCGGCCTCTTGTCTTTGTACTTTCTTTCTTTCTTTCTTTTTTTCTCCAGCACAACCGCTCCTCGTCGTCGATCAAAGTGATGAGGACAACCACGCGCGCAACGTGCCTCGCGATCACTCGGGAAGGTGGTGGGGAGGAAAGAGAAAGGAAAAAAAAGGGAAGGGAGGGCAAGGGAAAGGAAGGAAGGGACCGACCGGGAGGCGGAATGAGATTTGACCACGGGAAGTGAAGGGAAGGTAAGGTCAGAGAGACAGAGACAGACGATGGAGCAGGCAGAGTGCGCAGGCGCAGGTACCACAGTAGACTACCAGATTAGAGGTCGGTCTCCAGATGACCAGAGGAGATCGGTCCAGTTCGTGCTATGAAAAGAAGGGCTACTTTCCCGTGCATGGGATTGCGATTACGACAGCCCAGGAGCCAGGTGGGCGCGAACGAGGGTGCAATCACCTCAAAGGGCCCCCCCAAGAGGAGACCAGAGGAGACCAGAGGAGACCAAAGGAGATGTATGGGCTCCATCAAATTTCGGCTCGCGGACCCTCCTCCCACACGGTGGATGGGCGCGTGCTCTGTGATTGGCCGGGTGGTCCCATGTTGCCGTTCACGATGGGGCCTATTCTCAGAGAATCTTGGTCCCCCCTGTCACTGGCACTTTTAATTATCGAACTCAACCTTGACATCAGATGACGCTCGACCGGCGCCCGAAAACTCAACAGGCTAACTTCTGAAATTGCAGTCAGACTCAGTCAAGTCATCCATCCAGCCAGGCCAGCCAGCGACGAGTGAGATTGAGAGTTGGATTGGGTCGATGGATGGCCGCTTCGGCTACACAGGCGGAACCACCAGCAAGCATCAAGGGCGTTCGCACCGGCGGCAGACAGCGAGCAGACGGGAGACGCGGGTACCTGGCTAATGGCTAAGAACTAATGGCTAATGAGGTGCATTGTACTGCATGTGGTAGCCCATTTCGTATTCAGGGCGACGCTATTGCTGCGTGGCGCGGTAGGATCCAGATGGACGTGCGCTCTCGTTGCTCGCATGCATATTGCGTTTGAAGAGTGAAAGAGGGCTAAGAGACTAAGGGATTGAGAGACTGGAAGAGTGCCGTTCCCCTTTCTAGAAGGTGCCCTGCCATCCAGACCGTCTTGGGCCCTCACCAGGGGACGTATCCAGACTAGAACACCTCGGATGGTCTGGGCTTTTGGTGTGTTGCGTGCGTGTCAGCGTCAGTGGTGTGGGTGTGGTGTGGTGCAATCTCTTTGCTCGCATTCCTGACGATCAGCAGGAACGCGGTCATGTCTCGTCGCCCAGCACTGACCTGCCATCACGCAATTCAATGAGCGACGGACCGACGCAAATAGACCCAAACCCAAATCCAAATCCAAAGCCAAGTTCAGGTCCAAGTCCAGGTCCAAGTTTTCAGGTCTAGGCCTAGGTCCAACCGAACCAGACCCTACGGGCGAATATGGAAACAAAAATAATGAAATCCACAGAAACGACCATCTAAACGCCAAGTCTGGTTCTCTTCGCGGATTGCCAACGGAGCCTCAGTCTGGACCGGCTGGACCTCCAGCAACGCCCGGGCCGTCTCATCAGTCGTCGAGAACGTTTCAAGCAAAAAGATCGGTTTCCCAGGTCCACGGGCACTCGGGAATACCGCCTTGGGATGATTGCTCCGAACTGGCCCTGCTCCCCGGCGCCCGTTCCCCCCCGTCCCTCCACCCATTCTCCACCCGTGTACAACGGGCCACAGCGGCAACGGGCCTCTGGATCGGGACACGGACGCCCTGTTGCCCTTGAGCAAGGCCTGTGAGCGACCTGGCACAGGGTGGATTTGGTGTCTGACTGGTTTCCAAGGTTCTCTCCTGCAGCCTCACCGAGTCGCAGATTTGCCTGTGCGTTCTCAACGGTAGGTGTAGACTACCAGGGCACGCAGGGCACGCAGGGCCACCAGACCTTACTACTGTAGATCTGGTAGATGATTGTTTCAACTGCCAGGTTTCAACAGCCAGCCATGCACTCACCTTGCTGCCCCAGGGGCTGCCCCAGATGCCGCGCCACACTCCCGTACGCGGATACGCAATAGATACGGATTACGGTATCTAACAGTAGTCTCCTACTCCTACTCCGACTCCGCCTCCTATACGATCAGAAACCTTGGGAGAGCGGCACCTCTTATAGACGATAATGCAAAAGCTTGGCCAATGGCAACTTGGCCACTGGGCAAACTGGGCAACTGGGCAGCCCAACGAGATGCAGCGCTGCAGTCTCCATACGATGCAGTCTGCAGCCCACTGTCCACAGTAAACGACGACTCGCGGCCACTGCAAACGCTGCGGGGCTGAGCCTGTTTCTACTAGCGCCGTGTGTTTCTTGCTGTCTATACCAAAGTACAAGTCAGTCTTTGTGAGGGCATATCAAACCCAAATTCCATAATAGCTGTCGGTACATGGTCTCATCAAATCACCATCTGCCCAAAGCGTGCGTCCGTGTCACTTCACCCATCCCATCCCTCTCCCGCTGAAGACCTCGACACGTGACGTCATGGCCTGGTCTCCAGGCCACGGCGATGCTGCTCTATCGACGGCTTCACGCCCGACCTCACCTTCAACGCCGCCGCCGTCTTACAGTGCACACGGCCTGGGCTCGCCATACCAACAGCAATGGCAGTCTCCTGGCGGGACGAGTTCCCACATGCTTGGCCCTCAGTATGCATGGCAGACACGGGACCCCCGCTCATCCAGCACCCAGTCCCTGGTGCCCTCCGTCAACGAGAATGAGCACAGGAGAACGTTGCTGGTTGTTTACATCCATGGCTTCATGGGCGACAACACCTCCTTCCGCTCCTTCCCCGCCCACGTCCACTACTTCTTGCGGGAACAGCTGAGCGAATCTCATGTCGTCCATTCCAAGGTCTACCCCAGGTACAAGACCTACAAGGCCATTGAGGTGGCAAGGGACAAGTTCAGCGCCTGGCTGGAGCCTCACGAAAAGGATGATACCGATGTTGTCCTGGTCGGACATTCAATGGGAGGGCTGCTCGCTGCCGATGTGGCGCTCATGGTAAATTCTCATTCCCCTTGGCCCTTGTCTAGCCAGTGGCCCTCATTGATATATCTCTAGCCCTCTCCCAATCCTGTGTATCGCGGCCCCTTCAAGCACCGCATACTAGGCACTATCTCTCTGGATGCCCCTCTGCTAGGTCTTCATCCTGGTATCATCACGTCTGGCATAGCCAGTCTGTTTCGGAAAGCCCCAGACCCTCCAGGAAGGGAGCAAGCCCTTGCAGAGTCTATGTCCTCGCAAAATGCCTCCGGATCCCTGAGCTTACAGCAAACACCAAGCTTGTCCTCTGATGCCGGGCAGTCACCGGGCACCATGTCACCTGTACCATTGGCCAGCATGTCGTCCAATACCTCGGTTGGGTCGCAGCCGGATCCAAACTTCAACCCAACCTTCTTTAACGACGTCTCTTTCATAGACAGGGGCTGGTGGAGGAATGTCGCTCATTTCGCCAAGAAGCATTATTCGGAAGGCCTCTTTAGCTCTACGTACCATCACTTGCTGTCACACCTAGAGTTTGGCAGCTGTCTTGCAGACTATGGCTCGCTGAACAACAGATACAACAAAATCCGCCGCCTTGAGGATGTTGATGAGTTGAACAGTGCCCAAGGATCCCGCAAGGAGCCCAGGGTCCGTTTCGTCAACTACTACACAGTTTCGACTGGCATCCCAAAAGAACTGCCTCCACCAAAACGTGCCGACACCCATTTGAAGCCCGTGGCCCCCGGGTCGCAACAGACCGGGTCGGGGAGCTCCCAAGCGTCAACGCCCAGAATCTCAATTGAGGACTACAGTGACAGCGAAGAGCCTCAGACTCTACAGGTACTTGAACCTGTAGCAGTGTCCGATGATGAGATTATGGACCAGCATAAGGCGGATCAAGCAACCGTCAAAGAAGGGCAAAATGGCGGGCCCAAGATACCAGAATCATCGTCTGGTGATGGGAGCGGCAAACCTGACCCCCACAAGCAAGCCGAAAACAATTCTTCTTCTGAGGCCGCACAGGAAGAGCCCGAACCTGCATCATCATCACAACCAGGCCCCAGTAAAGATGGGACCGCCGACATAGACCATGATTTACCAGCGATACCAGACCCTCCCGAGCCGCCACGGGCCCCTGATTTTACAAAATATAGCGACAAAGAAGCAAGAAAGCAAGCCGAAAAGGAATTCAAACGGACACAGAAGGCCTATGACCAGGCCTTGAAGAACCGCGAGAAGGCCATCAAGGAGCGGCAGAAGCTCGTTGAGAAGCGCCAGAAGAAAGCCCAGAAAGAGACCGAGAAGCGCCTGAAAGAGGAGGCAAAACGCCTTGCCAAGGAGCAAGGGCAAGGAAAGCAAAAGGCTGTCGCACCGCCAGAAGATGTAGAGGCGAACACGGCTGAGGACACGTCCCGTCCCTCCCAAGCCCAGGTGGTGACGCCGGCACAGGCGCAGATCCTTGAGCGGCAGCTTACCGACCTGGCGTTCCACGACCGGGAGGACGCAGCCTCGCCACCGAGCCAGAGCCGTGACCCTTCTGCGCCTGTCGATCGCAGGCCAACCCTGGGCGCAGAGGCGGGCCAGAAGAAGCTCCGTAAGTTCTGCATGCTCCCGCAAAAGGTTAACGGCGTCCGGGACCGGACGTGGGTGGAGGTCTACATGAAGGATGTGGACGAGGTCGGCGCGCACTGTGGCCTGTTCTTCCCTGGGCCTCACTACGAGATACTCATTGGTGATGTCGGGTCGAGGATCGTGGACTGGGTTCGGGAGGATGCATCGAAGAGGGCTATCATGGCCCTGGACTAGGGTTGGTCAAGTTCGATGGTGCGCTCGGCAAACACGGGTTGCCTCGACGTGAGCGAGACCGATAGAAGGTGTTCAAAGAGTGTCGGGAGACAGACATCCTGGTTGAAGTGGCGTTCGGAGCGAGACCATCAAGAAGGTCTATCCTGACTTGCGCATACATGGGAACAATTCGTTCAAGCTCACTTGCCCCAAAGATACCCAAGAACACGCTCGAATGGTAGTATTCTACTTCACCGGTGCTACTTCTCGTATATACATCATGTACTTCAGACCTTCATCTGTGACCTGCAATACTCAATCATGTCCAGCGCTGTTAAGAGTTATACACTATTTATTCAAGGCCACATGAAAACCGGTGAACAAATACACCGTTTCACAGCACTGATCAGCAGGAGCGAAATACGAATTTACAAAATAACCTAAGCAGAAATGGCATTTAAAGGAAAATAAGAATTCTCATCTAAATAAAGATGAATGGCATTAGAGTGAATATGAGTGTAATTTTACTGAATGCTGGAAATTCCACAAGCTTTTTATATTAATGATCAAGTACAAACATTGAAAGATTATGAGTGATAATTCCAAAAATGGTACAATGAATAATCATACAGGAAACGAACATAATGTTTATTCACATCGTGAGTAGGTAAATTTCAGAGACTAAACATGAAACTATCGCCTTGAAGTTCTCGGTCAACTCTCGATGTCAGACTCTGACGCTGATTGTGCTCTTCATCCTAAAATGCGGAGCGAGTCTATATAGCCTCTTCGGGTCATTGGTCCCCTTTTGTTCCATGAGGCCTCTTCATATACTTGATTGTATCTGTGTTGAATTGCATGTGGCCAATGTTACTCAGACGGATTGTGCCGCGATCGCGCCCTTTCACTAAGTAACATCTGCTTGATTTGCTACAGCTGAAGTCTATGCGTGTGGTCAGCAGTTGGAGAGTTAACAAAATGCTGTGTCCCCTCCTTCAGTCCGAGAAGGAGCTTTGTGAAGTGAAGCTTAGGATCCTAGTACGATCAGGAAAAGAAGACTTCGAAAGTACGACATGGAAAGATTCACTTTGATCATCGCTTGAGCTTCATGAGGAACCTGCCACTTGATGAAGATGTAGGGAAACACATGGATTCAGATACTCAAATTAAACAAGTGTGCAGGTGCTGTCGCTATCCTCATCAGTCGAGCAACATCCGCATTCCCTCCAATAATACACATCAGGCATGTGAGAAGTGTGTCAATAATTTCCGCGTCTTGTATTCCTCTATGTAGGCCACACCTGCAAAGCCCTGAGAAGTTTTGCGCCCAAACGCGCGAGGCGACCAGGCAAAATCAGTCAGTAAACAACCTAATAGCAGAACCACTCCAGCTATGGGCCTGACGACCCGCCAACTTTGAGTTATGGTATCTTTTTTTTTCTTGACCCTTTGATACGTGTGGTCGTTTGATATGGTCCGCATTGTATAGTCAAGACCGTGACCGTGAAAAGCAACAAACCCCCAACGCCATGCTTCGTTTCAATTTCAAAATATGCAACAGTAAAGGGACTGCCCGTCGCCCCGACTCAATCAGAAACCTCCAGTCCGGTCGTGTCGTAGCAGTGATGAACTCGGTCCTGTCAGTCATTAATAACTCTGTAAAACCCCGTTCGTTGCTAGATGCACGCAAACTGTCGGGAACCCCCTGTCCCTCATTCCCCCTTTTTGGTGTTAGGTGTATCAAGGTCCACCTATGAATCGCTCCCCGTTGCCTCAAACCTCTGCCCAACTCGCCGACATATCATCTTGCCGGGAGGGGCGGGAATAACCTCTCGAGACCACAACCTCTGCATTTTGCAGACAATGCTCGAGGAAAAGCATGACCACGGACGGTCAAGCACGCAGGCCGACGCTCGCAAACGTTGTTGCTCGTGCAACATGGTAGCATACGATTCGGAATGCTTCGTCCTTCCTTTAAGCCGCGAGAAGGAACGTGGGCGTTCGATCCGCAAAAGATGGCCTGGACGACTTGAATAGCGAGAAACTTTTGCAGCTCGTAGGAGGGCAGCTGTTGACTCGGAATCGGTCGCACAATTTAGACACCAACCATGCCAGGTCCGTACGACTGACGGGGTGTTCCAATTTGTTGGAAGGACTTGGCATTCTGCAAAGTGTCAGCGGAGGTCCTGCAATGTGAACAGAGGCAAAGGCTCTAAGCACCTTCTTTCTCCGCTTGGTGCCCTCGCCCTCGCCGGTTGAGTATCCGGTCTCGGCCCCTGTCTCGTCGTCGTACACCTCACCGTAGCCCTCGAAGCTGCTGTCACCGTAGCTTCTCTTCTTGTTGGCTCTCCGCGGTCTGGCAGCATCCTGAGCCGCGACGGACTGGGCCTTGGTCCTGGGGAGGCCGCCGACGGCAGGGTGCATCGGTGTGCCAGGCGCCGTCGCCTTTGCTGAGGTCGAACCCTTTGATCCCCCGGCGAAGTCACCTAGAGCCCCCTGATCCCACTTCTTGCTGGAGATGGTGCCCCGAGCCATGGTGGTGGCCTGCTTCAGAGCCTTCTGCACCTCTGGTCGGAAGCCGTCTTCGATATCTTGACCGCGGACGAAATGTATGTTGAACTCCTCGCCTGGTACCTGGAGCAAGGCGAGGATGCCTTGCGGGTCATTTGGCTCCTTCTTCACCGGGTCGAAGTGTCCCATGAGGCCTAATTTCTTAATCTGGCCTTTGTACGTCTTACGCATGGCGTTCTTAGTTCCATCGGGCAACACTCGGGCGACTTCCCCGGCGAGGCTGGTCAAATCGTACGTCTCAAACACGTCCTCGGAGAGTAGCGGCTTTGCCGGCTGCCACGCCTTTTGCAAAATCAGGTATTTCTCTCCTACATCCTCATGCATGTCCTTCAAGGCCGGTAGGCCATCGTCCATATGCATCCTCTTCTGGTTGTGGCCCTGCTCTCCAACGTCCTCGTGGACGCGCTTTCGCTTGTTGGGGGACTCGCCGCCCATACTGACGTCGACGACCGAATCGGAGGGCAGAGCAGTGCCGTTGATGGAGTGCGCCGGGGTCGGCAAGGCTGTGGTGAAAGAGGTCATCGTGCTTTGCACACCCGATACGGTATCGGAATTACTGGGCGAGAAGTGCGACGGACTCTGCGGCGTCTGAGGATTAAATGACATGATGGCTCGCCGTCGGTCGCGGGTGGAGGCGGTGGGACGGATGGATGACGGCTCTGCTCCGACTGAGGTAAAATCTCAGCGATGCGACCGGCAGGTCGTCGAAAGTCGAGACGACGAGAAGCCACCAAGGGCTGGGGTCGCAGAAAGGTGCCTGAGAGTCGTGCTCGATAGGCGCGATTGATTGTTCGACGGGTTAACGAGTGGGATGGAGTTGAGGGAGACAGGGAGGTCTGTCGCGTCACCGGCGACGGTCGGGGAGACTCGAGTCGCTTGACATGCACCACAGCGTCGCAGGGTCGTCGAAGACTCGGAAAAGCGATGTCGCCTGGGCAGGACGATTGATTTCGGGGAGGTCGACCGTATCTGAGGCACGTCGTCGGCCGTGGTGGTGGTGCTGGCGGTGGTGGGCTGGGTGGTGTCGGATACGGGTTTGGACGAAGAGAAGGTTGGGTTGGGTTAGGTGAGTGTGGAGGCTCTCTGAAATGATTGATGGCGGCGGGCTTGCCTGGAAGTGGACGAGGAAGTGGGTCCCCGTGTCTGAGTCCCGCCTGGCTGTTTCCGCTTGTGGTTGGCCAGCCGGTTGGCCAGGGCCTGGGCGTGCCGTCAGCTGAAAGGGTCAGGGGTACAACGCCCGTCTGGCCTAGCGAAGCCTAGGTGTGCTGCAGCAAAATGGTACCGGGTACAAAGGGAACTTCTTCCTGTCACTCTTTGGTCATCGATCATCTACCGTCCGTCCCATCATCCCATCCGCCCATTCTTTATTTCATTCGCTATTTCAAGGCGCCCCACAGCCAGAGCAGGGCCTGATCAGCCCGCCTCACAATGTGTTGATTCCTATTGAAACAATCAGCAGCAATGTTTGGTTTCGAGCCAGCAATGAGCCTTTGTGCCCAGTGTGGCCTGGGCCGAGGCGCGGTCGATGGCTTGGGTTCTGGCCCAGTCAGTCAGTCAGTCACCCGGTCAATAGCGCCAAGTACCTAGGTACCTAAGTCTCTTCGCATCGGTGGTCATCCGCTAATCCTCCGCGCATCGGCACGGAGAACGGCGATGGAGTATTCGGACAATAGCGGAAAACCGCATGTTATTTTTTTCTATTCAATATAGGCACGCGACGAGAGGATTGTATGTTTGGTGCATTTAATTTTGCTATCAATGGCATCTCCACCTGACTAGACACTCGGTTGTCATTCGACCGAGCCCCAGATCTCAGAGGACCTTGCTTGACGCTCTCTCTCCTGCTTTACCCGCGGCAAAGACACTGTAGCCAGCATCATAACACAGAGCAGAAGGTAAATTGATACTCGAGGATTGACTAGAGCTCTAAAATTGGAAGACACAGCAATTGGGAGGTTACTTTCAAGTATCTGGACCTCGACTCTACCGTCCAATGTGACATGGTCGACACTTATTGCAGAGCTCCATCTGTGACCTAGTGTTGTTCTTTACGCAGTGGCCATCTCCACATGTGTAGACTTTTTGAATGGATCCGGTGCAAAACGTGGAGCCGGTGTCTCCTGAGACATGCATTGCTCTTCGCACTCAGACAGGATAGCCAACCTTGACTCTGTTCCGAAGTCTCAGACGTGGCGGAATAAGTGTCCTTGGGCGCGTACATCAGGTCTACACGAGCAAACAGCACGGAGCCCTCGGACGAGACAACTTTCGGCATCGCGGATGCTCAAAAGTTCGCTTGGCTCGAAGGTGCTCCCGCCAGTGTCCTGTCGGCTTCAACGGAGCTCAAGTTTTATGTCCCAGTGTATATGTAAGTGGTTATAAATGACATAGGCCGGCAAGGTCGTAGGCAGGGAGCTGGGTTCAAGGCAAGCCGGCATATGAGAGCCTAAACTCCTGGTTTAAAATCAAGATCAAGGTCACTCGGAGTTCATGGGAATGCAACCATGCCGCCGCCGTTAGTACAAAGGCCTGGAATGTCAGAATGTTACGTTCGGGTCCTCCCAGGATGAATCTCTCAAGCGCGCGGCCTCGTACGACTCCACAAGACCAAGAAGAGTGGGTCTGATGGGTCTTGGGTAGAAACGGTCTTCTGAACGGATTGGAACCCGACCGGGACGGCAGGAGGCCGGGGAGCCATAGATCCAAAAGGCGAGCAGTCGGTTCATTGACATGTCCATGTTGCAGATCGATTGACCCCGGGGGCGGATCGCGTACTCTCTTTAGTGGGTAAAGAGCCGGCCGTGCGGGATCACGGCAGCGTACCATCCCACCATATAATTACGCCCCGAAGCCCCAGTTTCCTGTGCGCGTGCCTGATCGGCAAAAGTGAGCATTGTAAATTGGAGCGAGATCAGGTTTTCGGGCTGCAGCAGAGACATGGAGCCAGCAACTTTAGGGCTGCAGAGTTTGTATAAGCCAAGTTGAGGCACGGAGCAGCGTTGCAACTTACTGCAGGGAAATATGACTGACAGACTGGCCCAGGTGGGACTCGGCAACGGAAGGAGACTGGACATCACGCCCATTTATTGGGCTCTGTCCCCTTCAGATGAAGTAGTCGTGAGCTCGGTCGGTGATCAGTCCCCATCTTAGAAAGTGTTCTTCGTGGTACTGGATTATGCAGTAAGTCACCCCCTCAGTCCCCCCCCCACTGCTGTCTTGAAGCAGGGTTATTGAGGGTTTTCAGTTGCACTTTGGAGACTAGACACCGACCTCCAAAAATAACCGCCTCATCTTACCGGCCCTTTTCCCCAAGGAACTCGCAGGGAACTGCGAATAAACCTTCAAAATTTGTCGGCAAGGTCTCTCCGGTGAAGAGGACATCTTCGCCCTACCATTCCGGTCGCCAACCGCGGCTGAGACAGCACCTGCCCGACATTCAGGAAGCGCCTTGCCCGACTCTGCACAGACAATGGCTGTTGCACCTCCAGCGACTGATGAGTCCTCAGTCACTTATGAGGAGCTCAATGACTTGAACGCCGAGTTTGATGACGCAGAAACTGAGCTGAGTATGGGATTCCAATCATGGTGTGCTGTGACGGCTGCCAGCATTGCCCACCTCCACCATTGATCACTGGAACTGCACGTTGAGAGAAAAAGACGAGAAGCACACGACTCTCGGGAGACTGCTCTCGGGAGACTGCACGCCGTCACATGCTGTAACAACTCACTAACATTCGTCGTAGTCCGGCAAGAGGTGGTGGTCAAGCGGCCCCTCTACGAGAAGAGACACAAGATCGTCTCACAAATCCCAAACTTCTGGCCGCTGGTCTTTGAGCAAGCGCCGCCAGATATCGACGAGTTCATTCAGCCGTCAGATTCTTCCTTGCTCTTGACGTCGCTGACGTCTCTATCGGTGACGAGGTTCGAGATCGAGGATGGGAAGGAAGGCGATCCTAGGAGTCTGTGCTTCAGGTTTGAATTCAGTGACAACGACCACTTCGAGGACAAAGTCATTGAGAAGAAGTTCTGGCAGAGGCACTCCAAGAGCGGTTGGACTGGCCTAGTAAGCGAGCCTGTCGAGATTCATTGGAAGAAGGGAAAGGATTTGACGGGAGGCCTATTAGGGACGGTGAAGAAGGTCTGGGATGCCCAGCAAGCCAAGGCCAAGACTGAGGGTGAAAAGGCCCGGGAACTGTCAACAGATGAGAAATCACTCAAGAAGAAGATTGAGAACACGGGACTCGGTGGGTTGAGCTTCTTCGCATGGTTCGGCTATGTTGGTCGGAATATATCCGCCAAGGAAAGCCAGGAGGCTTTTGAAAAGGCACAGAAGGAACGTCTTGCCAGACAGGAGGGCAAGGCACAAGATCCCAATGACGAGGACGAGGACGAGGACGAAGAGGATGAAGACGACGAAGATGATGAGAACGAGCTGGAGATTTTCCCAGAGGGTGACAGCCTCGCTATCCACATCTCGGAGGATCTGTGGCCAAATGCTATCAAATACTTCAGTAAGTGTAGAGGTGCACGAACTTGAGAGGAGTCAATGCTAATCGCTCCACAGCCCAAGCGCAAGAGCAAGACGAAGTCAGCGACGATGACTTCGAGTCTGATGCGGATGATGATAATAAGGAGGAGGAGGAGGTTTCAGAGGAAGAGCCCCCTGCCAAAAGGCGGAAGACATGAGCATTGGCAGCAGCATAATCGTGGTTGACAGAGAGAATAGTGCGCACGGATGCTAATAATAGACGATTGGCCTGAAGATCACCCAAAGACGGTCTGAAGTCCATGGCCTTCTTTCGGCCAGCGGGCAGGGGGTTGAACAGAGAAAGACCGCTTGTGCAGCCGTCATAATTGAGCACTTCTGGACCAGTGGTTCAGACGAATATGAGATGCAGCGTCACTCACGGGCTCTCGGGAGGCCCATCACAAACCTGGTAATGAGTCGCGAGGCGTCGGAGGCTGACCACAGCTCTCGTTTCGGGAAAGGCGCTGATCGCTGGCACCAATCGCTTGCTCCCTGGGACGCCGCTTCTCCCGCTGGGCGCCAGGCCCGCAAGCGATTAACCTTAATCTCACCTCTCTGTCTCCCTCTCTCTCCCGACAGTATGCTTCGTAGCGACGGTACCTTGCAGCGAGGCATAAATGCACAGTCGCACAGTAATCCCGAAAGCGTGAGGGTAGCAAGTATCCACTCTTCTGCGGTGCGTCTGAAGCCCAGCAAATTGCCCTCGAAACGCCGTCGCGAACACAACAAAGCCGTAGGGATCTGCGAAGATAAGCTTCAGATCTACAGATTGCCATTGACTCTACCCCCTTTTGAATTTTCCTCCACACAGAACAACAATAAGAACAAAGCTGGCCCCCGCTGGCACATGCTAGGCGAGGGTAAAGTGACGGGTTGCCAAACCCGCGCCTGACCTGGAGTGTCTGGCGCAGGTGGAGCAGGGGTCCCGGCGGCCGGCCGTCTTGAGACTGGATAGCCCAAACCTCGAACTTGGGCCGTTTCACCAGCCCGCACGCCTCCCCCCGGGGCAACTGCACAGCCTCGTGGCACGTCGAGCATCCGATGGATCAGACCAAGTTGCTGGCAGACCAGATTGGCTTCTCCTCCCTGGCCTGTGACGCCGTGGCGGGCCATCTCGTGGGTGGTGGTGTTTTGCATTGGGGCTGATGTCGCTGTCATTTCCAATGTAGTCTCTCGATTTGGCATGTTTTCCATTCCAAGGCCTTTTTCTCTTTCCTTTCCTATTGCTCTGGTTACTGGGCACAACTCTATTCACACTTTTGCCTTCACTGCCTAGCCCTGGTGGTGTGTACATTCATTAATCTGTGACTTTTTGGTTCTCTTCTTTTTTTGCTCCAGGCCGAGTAACGTTTTCCCTACCCCCGATCTTGTGATCGAGCCCCGAGGCCGAGGCATTGAACGTATCCCGAGGCCTGGTTTCCTTCCTTTTTTGAGTGTGATGCTGTGGAGACCGTAGAGCGGCTTGGTATCGCAGATCTTTGTTTCTTTGCTGGTCAAATCGAGGACCAGACAGACAGACTGGCTTCCTTCTCAACTCATTTCCTATATTCTTCACGATGAAGGGCGTGTTCGGGGCAGCAGGGCTGTTGAGCCTGCTTTGCCAGAATGCTCTCGCCGTCGATCTTAATATGAACGATGATAGTGAGTGCCTCATATGCTGCATGTGTCCAGATGAATTGCTGGGCTGACAAGATTCTACAGACTCAGTAAAGTCGGCGGCGAGCACGATAGCGTTTGGCTTGATGAAGTACTACACAGGAAATAACACAGGCGATGTTCCGGGAAACCTACCGTCACCATACTTTTGGTGGGAGGCCGGGGCAATGATGGGGACCATGATCGACTACTGGCTCTTCACCAAGGACGAGACGTACAACTCGGTGGTGACGCAGGCGATGCTGCACCAGGTGGGCGACGACCGGGACTACATGCCGGCCAACCAGACGCGGACGGAGGGCAACGACGACCAGGGATTCTGGGCGCTGGCGGCCATGTCGGCGGCGGAGAACCGGTTCCCGGACCCGCCGCCGGACCAGCCGCAGTGGCTGGCGCTCGCGCAGGCCGTGTTCAACGAGTACACGACGCGGTGGGACGAGCAGACGTGCAACGGCGGGCTGCGGTGGCAGATCTTCACGTTCAACAACGGCTTCAACTACAAGAACTCGATCTCGAACGGGTGCTTCTTCAACATCGCGGCGCGGCTGGCGCGGTTCACGGGCAACCAGACGTACGCGGACTGGGCGAAGCGGGTGTTTGAGTGGGAGCAGGGCGTCAACCTGATCACGAACGACTTCCGCATCTACGACGGGGCCGGGGTGGACAACGGGGCCAACTGCACCAAGCCGGACGTGATCCAGTGGACGTACAACGCGGGCATCTACATGCACGGGTCGGCCATCATGTACAACATCACGAGCGGCGCGGAGCAGGCGCAGTGGAAGTCGCGGCTGGACGGGATCCTCACCGAGGCGACGTCGGTCTTCTTCAACAACAGCGTCGTGATGGAGCAGGCGTGCGAGAACGTCGAGCTTTGCGACACGGACCAGCAGAGCTTCAAGGGCTACCTCCTGCGGTGGATGTCGGGCACGACGCAGGTGGCCCCCTACACTTTCGACACCATCATGCCGCTGCTGCAGAAGACGGCGACAGCGGCCGCCAAGGCCTGCACCGGGTCGCCGGCTCAGGGCTTCAACGGCCTCGCCGGCACGGCGTGCGGGTTCAAGTGGACAACAGGCGGGTTCGACGGGCTGGTCGGCGTGGGCCAGCAGATGAGCGCGCTGTCAGCCGTCACGTACTCGCTCACCAGGAGGGTGGATGCCGGCGGGAGTAGCGGAGGCAGTGGAAGCAGCAGCGGTAGCGACGCCGGCGGCTCAACAGCACCGGTGACAGCCAACACGGGCGGTACGTCGAAGGGAGACCCCAACGCCGGCATCGAAAACAAGGACAAGCTGCCCGTGCTGGCGCCGGTCACGACGGGCGAGAGGGTCGCAGCTGGGTTCCTGACAAGCGCGATCGCGTTGAGCATTCTTGGAGGATCAGTTTTTGTGATGAAATGAGTCGACAACCCTGGTGGCTCTGTCCTACGATATGATATGAGATTTTTCTTTTTACATCCTGGGGTGGTTGACTGGTTGACTCCGGTCCGCTCAGAGATCTGCGGCGCAATTCTACTAGGAGTTTGACTGTGGGCTGGGATGGCGATCTTGCCCACGTCTAAGTCAGTGGGGATTGGGCCTTGATATTATGATTAATGCCGACTATACGGGATTTAAGTGGACGGATGGATGGGTGGATGGATGGGTGGATGGATGGATAGATGCAGAGCATCACAGCATCTCCAGCCGGCTGGCTGGACGCAGTGCGACACGCCGAGGCCGACTCGTCAGCTTGTTACGAGTGGCAAGCCGGAGGTGGCGGGTTGACAGCATGGAACAGCATGGATGAAGGAAAGAGGGTGGACGGGTGACAGGCGAATAGAGAACTAGATGATTGATGGATGGATGAGGAGATACCCGTGCAGATCAGAGATGTAAATCAACAACAGGTATTCTGTCTGTCAATATGCACATATCTACACACAATCAATGAATGAATAACGAAATCACGGGTCGGATGTGTGAATGAATGAGAGAATGAACCGTTCGATCGGATAGCTGAATGGCCAGAGTCAAAAGTAAATCCCCGGAAAAAGACTGTCGGAAAAGGCATCCGGCCCGCAGAGCTGGGACCGATGCGATGGAGTGGCAGAAGTGGAGGTGATGGATGGAAGGTTGGGATGGGCAGGATTGGGCTTGGGGATGGATGTGAGGGGCTGAGAAAGGAGGGGTAACAAAAGGGACGAGACCGACGCGGAGGTTCAGGAAATGCAAGACAGAACTGACAGACATAGAGACAAACTCTCGCTTAAGCGGCCACCGTTCGCTCGGGTGCGGTGCCTCCCTTGTGGGACGGAAGGGGGGAGAAACGGGGGCTCGGGGTTGGTTGACAGGTTGGATGGGCGGATGGGGTACTGCAGACGGCGCTGCAGACGGCGCTGCAGACGGCGCTGCAGACGTGCAGCCCGTACGGTAAAGAACCAGCATAGAACCCAGCAGGTTGCATCACCCCATCCGTTCCCCCGCAGCAGCCCCCGCGCGTGACAGGCTCATCCCACTGCGCTCCACAGCCGACATTCTAGATTCCTCCGCGCGGACTTGCTCACCCTGACTGGAACCTGACTGGAACCTGACTGGCAGGCCGGGGGCCCTGACTTCCTGGCGCCTCCTGGCACCACGGCCGACGTGCTCTGCCACCATCTGCCACCGGTACACAGCTCCTCGCTGTCTGTATGGGTCGATTCGCCCGTCGCCTGCTAGATTATTTAGTTGCCGGCGAGGCCACGCTCAGGTAGGTATCGTGATGTGAGCTCTCCTTCGCCCCAGCTCCTCTCCCCTCAATTCTTCCGTCAATCAGTAATTTTTCCATCCTCCTTCTCAACCACCCAGTGGGTCTTTATAAACCCTTTGCGTGCGCCGGCCTCTCCTCACAGACAAGCGCATGCTAAAGCAGCAAGGTTGAGAGTGAATCAATCCAGATATTCAATTCCCTTCACCCCCTCAAGCCTAGCAATTTCTCCTCACGGGCGAGGCTCGTACTCGTGCCATCATGTCTGCAAAACACTTTGTCAACGACCCAACGCACCTTGTCAACTCGGCCCTTGAGGCCATCACCTTCACAAACCCCTCCCTGGCCCTCGACAAGCACAACAAGGTCATCTACAGGCGCCCCACCCCCAATGACTCCTCAAACCCCCAGGTGAGCATCGTCTCCGGCGGCGGCGCCGGCCACGAGCCCTCCTTCTCCAGCATGGTCGGCAAGGGCCTGCTGGCCGCCGCAGTATCTGGCACCATCTTCGCCTCCCCTTCAGCAGAGCAGATCCGCGCCGCCATCCAGACCCGCGTCAGTCATGACAAGGGCGTGCTCGTCACCGTCATGAACTACACCGGCGACGTCCTCAACTTCGGCATGGCCGTCGAGAAGGCCCACGCCGGTGGTGTTGACGCCGAGATGGTCGTCGTTGGCGATGACGTCGGCGTTGGGAGGGCGAAGGCCGGCAAGGTCGGCCGCAGGGGTATCGCCGGCACTGTCCTCGTGCATAAGATCTCTGGCGCCCTGGCCGCCCAGGGCTACAGCCTCAAAGACGTTGCCAAGGTCGCCAGGCTCACCGCGTCCAACCTGGTCAGCGTCGGCGCCAGTCTGGAGCACGTCCATGTGCCCGGCCGCGCGGCGCCAAAGTCTGATGACCCGGGCAACCTGGGTGCGAAGGAGGTTGAGATCGGCATGGGTATTCACAACGAGGCCGGAAGCGGCAGGGAAGAAGTCGAGCTGCCACAATTGGTCGGAAAGATGCTGAAGCAGCTGCTGGACCAAGAGGACAAGGACAGGGCGTTCCTGAACGTCAACTCAAATGAGATCGTCTTGTTGGTAAATAATCTGGGTGGAGTGAGCGTCCTCGAGTTGGGAGGCATCACCGCCGAGGTGGTCACACAGCTGCAGAAGGATTACGGCATCCGGCCTGTCAGGATACTGAGTGGCACTTACATGACGAGTCTGAACGGTCTAGGTTTCAGCATCACTCTCCTCAATGTCGTCAACACAGAAATCGGTGGTCCGAGCATGATCCAATTGCTGGACTACCCGTCTGAGGCAGCTGGGTGGGCAGCCCCTATCTCCAAGGAGACCTGGGAGGAAAAGAACCAGGCGACACGGGAGGACACATCGTCAGCAGGCGGTGAAGTTAAACCCAGCGGGCTCAAGTACGATGCGAGCGTCGCTTCCAAGGCCCTGCAAAAAGGCCTGGAGTACGTGATCGCAGTAGAGCCTGACGTCACTCGTTACGACTCAGTAGTCGGAGACGGAGACTGCGGTATTGGGCTGAAGAGAGGTGCAGAAGGTGAGCAAGCATGATCTCGTCCGTCACTTCTGGCATGTTCACTGACAACAAATCCAGCAATCATCGACCACCTGAAGACCACACCCCTGAGCGGGGACGCCGTGGTAGATACCGGCAACATCGTCTCCGTTGTCGAGATGGCGATGGACGGCACCAGCGGCGCAATCTACGCCATCTTCCTTAACGCGCTCGTCCACGCCCTCAGCACTCTGGCCCCGGGGGACGCGTCGCCAAAGGTCTGGGCCGAGGCCCTGAAGCAGTCCTGCGAGGCGCTCTCAAAGTACACGCCCGCACGGCCCGGCGACCGCACCCTGGTCGACGCGCTGTACCCGTTCGTCGACACCCTGGCCGAGTCCGGGGACGTCCAGAAGGCGGCCGAGGCGTCGATAGCTGCCGCAGAGGCGACGCAGGGCATGGTCGCGAGCCTGGGCCGGTCCGTCTACGTCGGCGGCTCGGGGTTCAAGCACGTGCCCGACCCGGGTGCCTGGGGCCTGGCGTACTTCTTCCTCGGTGTCGCAGGGCTGAGCCCACCCAAGGCGAATGAGGAGAGCTGGGAGAAGGTGTAGCCTTGTTGGGTAGTTGTTTTGGCCCCCACCACCAGCCAAAGTGCTTGGTCTGCGCGGAGTTATGAGCCGGAGGTTTGGGCTTTTATCTTTGGAGGGCGTCCGGACTGTAATACCTAATTCTTCTTAATTTCCATGTCAAGTAACATACCAGCATGCATGGAAGTCGAGCCTCACGCATGCGAAAACAGTATTTGTTTGTTTGGAATCCCAGAAGAAAAGTCGACTCAATTCTCAACGCCTATGTCCATATGTGAATGACCTTGACCCTTTTTTGAAAAGCAAGCAGAACACACCCTGACGACTCGGACAGCACGTAGTCCTCCTAGGGGTATCGTGAAACGTAAAAACGCAGCCCCTCCTTCAGCTCAGCAGCACCAGGATGACGGAGTCTCCTCGCAGGAACCTGCAACGCCCACGTTAGTCTCAGGCCTCCGACAGCCGACATAGAAGCGGGGGTGCTTCGATCCTCTTGGTTTGGGGGGTGATAACGCACATCTTGCTGATGAATCTGTCCTTGTTGACCGGCCGGCCCTTCTTGCCACTGGACAGCTTGGGCGTCTCGGTCCACATCTCCTTGACGTTCTCGAGGACCATATTGCAGTGCCGGTCGAACGCCTTCACCCGCGCCAGGAGCTTCCTGTTGTTCCGTATCGAGATCAGGACTTGGGTGTGGCTTCGGACGGCGGTCTGGAGGATAGAGAGGGGCCCAGCGGAGAATTCATCTGTTTCCCCCAAGAGTAGGTGTTAGCGACTGCGTCCTTGGTGCTTATGTGTCTGTCCTCTTCCCGCGGGTGCCTGATGTGCCACCTGCGGGCGTGCATGCCCCAGTGATGGCACACCGCGCGCGCATTGACGAGAGGACTATCGACGAGGTGTGTACGTACGCTCTTCCAATTGAGATATCTCGTATTCACTATTGTCAAGTAAGCCAGTTAGTCAGTCAGCCCGGCGGCGGGACGCGACAGATTGAGGCGGGCGGGACGCACGTGAGTTCGTTACGAGGCTTCGTGAGCAGTTCCCTGTGTTATGAAGTCAGTATCCAAGTCAGGTGAGATGAGATCATAACGAGTTACTGACTGGATCTTGGGGTCGGCCATCGTGTCTGTGGGGTGGTCGCGATGTATGTGTATGGATTAGATTGTAGACGAGAGACAAGGCCGCGGCTTTCACGTTCAACGCAGCAAGCGCATCGAGACGTCGCCTAGAAAATTAGGAGCTCCCAAAGCCAGCTGTGATCTGATTGGGCGAGTCTCGCGGGAAGTGGAGCTCTGGCCGGTCCTGGCATGGATGACGCCCCAAGCTTCCCAGGGCTCCGCGGTTGGAGGTCCATGTCGGCAAATTTGGAGCTTCTGAAAGACCGGTCGCAACCATCCCGCCGCTATCTCCCCATTCTCCCAGTCCTCCCTCCTTTTCGACTCGATTTAGTTCGATCAGTCGACCTCCAATGCACGTCTGAGGGAATTCGCCAGGTCGAGGGTCACCAAACTTTTTGTAAATGTTCGCAAGGGCGCTCTCGGCACGCGCTGGCCTAACAGCATCAGCCTGCTGTCGGCCCTGCAGAGCCAGTGTCATGTCTCCCCTCAGAGCGAAGATCGTGGAGCCGGAGCAAGGCTCAAGAAGGCTTGTATGACCACCTAGACCAGTATATTGGCCAATTGACTGATACTAACGCCCTGAACAGTCCTCATTATCATCATCGGCAGCAATCTGGAAACCACAGCCAGGCGACGAGCCCGAAGATGTCGTCTTCAACAGTCTATACGGCCTACGGACGATCGAACTGAACCGACCGTCGAAACTCAACTCCCTCAACGGGTCCATGATCCGCAAAATAGCTCCGCGACTCATCGAATGGCAGAAATCAGACATGGCCAACGTGGTCGTCATGAAGGGTGCAGGGAAGGCTCTGTGCGCCGGCGGGGACGTCGCGGCTTTGGCAAAAGCAAACATGACAGGAGAACAAGGTCAGAAGTCGTCTGATGAATATTTCGCGCTCGAGTACAAGCTGGACCACCTCATTGCGACCTACGAGAAGCCATATATCTCCTTCATGGACGGCTTCACCATGGGCGGTGGCGTCGGCCTCAGCATCCATGCGCCATTCAGGATAGCAACGGAGCGCACTGTTTTCGCCATGCCCGAGACCACGATTGGGTTCTTCCCCGACGTCGGCGCTTCATTCTTCCTGCCACGTCTGCCTGGCGCTGTGGGCACCTACCTGGCCCTGACAAGCGAGCAACTCAAGGCGGCGAATGTGCTCTACGCCGGTATCGCCACGCACTATCTGCACTCCACCACACTCCCAATGCTCGAGACACGGCTGTCGGAGCTTAGGTTCAGGGATTTTGACAGCTTAGAGAAGCGGTTGTCGCTCATCAACGACGTCATCGAGGAATACTCCACCGGATTACCACACGACCAGCCGGTGTTGCTGGGAGGAGAGCTGCGCAAGGCCATCGACCGGTGCTTCTCGAAGCCCACGGTCAATGAGATCGTTAAAGCCCTGGAGGAGCAGCCTGAAGGCCCGCTGAAGGAGTGGGCGGACAAAACGATAGCGACCCTGAGGGCGAGGTCACCGACGTCCGTCCATGTGGCTTTGAAGCAGATGCAGCAGGGCCGGCAGTGGAGCATTGCCGACACGTTCAAGCGTGAGCACCAGATAGCTGCTAAGTTCATGCGGCACGGTGACTTCACCGAGGGCGTGAGGGCACAGCTCATCGACAAGGACAAGAAGCCCAAGTGGCAACCGGCAAGCCTGGAGGACATCAAAGAGGAAGACAACGTCACCAAGCCGTTCTTTGAGATCTCGAGCGATGTGGCCCCGCTGCAACTGTTGACAGATGCGGACTACCCCGAGTATCCCTGGAGGAGATTCGGGCTGCCAACCGAGGAGGACGTGAAGTATCTGGCGGCGAGGAAGAGCTACACACAGAACCAGATTGTGAACGCCTTCGCTGCGCAGAGGAATGGCAAGCAGGGCGTGCGGGAGGTCGTGAGCGAGATTGTGGCGCGGAAAACAAAGGTGATTCCCGGCAACAACATTGCTGAATGGGTGGATGAAGAATAGCAGATAGATTTTCAGCTGTAGAGTGGTCAGAAGATCTGGGCCTTGATACAATACATGTACAAATGATATATTGTGCTGGGTGCATATGACTTGGGATTTGGAGATAGGTCCGAAATGCATGCTGACGATAGCCTCAGTCCTGTGGGTGATGCATAATTATCAGGCTTGGCCTTGTTGATCCCTAAATGCGGCTAGAGCTTGGGTGTGGGGAGACCTCAAATGGAACAGGTTGTGTTGATGCAAAATGTCGCGGCGGCGAGGCTCCCTTCTATCCGTGAGCGGACGTGAAAGTGTAGGATTTCGACAGAGAGATGGTGTCCGGGGCTTGAGTCATTTGGTAATAGCGGCCGTGTTACTCGGGGGTATAAATAGGAAGCCCCGGCCCCCCGAGAAGAGATAAAATCCCCAGATTCCTCTACTTCTCTCGTTTGATTTTGGTCGGCATTTGATGGTGGGATGGCTGCCTTCTGAGACGCCCGGAGCTGTCCTTAAAGTTCAAGTGCTTAAGTCCGATCGACAGTCGACATTCAGTTGGGTGCTACCAGGGCCTGGAGAACGTCATCCTTATCGTTATCCTCATCCTTATCGGTGTGGGGCGCCGTTTTATCTCTCTTGAGGACGGACGAGCGTTACTGGGGTGCTGGGGTCCTATACCAAGGTACCTGCATCCCGCCTGTGTGAGGCTGACCCGCTGGGAGCTACCCCTGTCAGTCCATTCACGTCCTGCCTGCAGCTGTCGGTCAGCTCCTTCCTCGTCGCGTCAATTTGTTTGTACCCGTCCCGCATAGCAGGCGTGTCGCGATACCTCACACCTTCACGTCGCCTTCTTCTTCTTTTTCCCTACCCTCTTCTTCTTGAATATATCAACACCTACTGCAACGCCTTCCTGTACGCAAAAATACATGAGGGCGTATGCAACCCACTGGATAATCAATTGGAAAACTCCTGCAAGATATTCGCGTTATTTGTGCACGCAATTGGCCCCGTGCTCTTACCGCGCTCTCAGCCGGCCACCGCCCCGGCCTGTCCCCTAGCACCTACAGAAGATCCACTCCACATTCAAAGGACGCGTGAAAGCTACGAGACGAGACGCGACCTTCGTGGCAGCAAAACCCGTTCAAGGTCCAAACCACTTACCAGCCTTTAATTGCTTTTCCTTCCATACAAACTACGTTCAATTCCACCAGACCCATTTATCTTAACCTTCCCTTCCATCTCTTGTCGATACGTCTCACGCGTCCCACCGATACCATTGCCGTCTACCCACCATCCTCCTCTCTTTGTTGTCTATCTCCCCATCTCCCTCGCCCTCACAAGCACAACCACCACTAGTCGTCAACCTAATCCTCGTCTCCGTGGTTAAACGTCTACATTGCATGCATGTACGACCAGTGAACGACTATGTCGTTCCCTAACGCAATGGGCTCCCAGGGGGGCGGCCCCTGGGCGCAGTATCATTCGCATGGCCTCCCACCGCAATCACAACCTCAAGAGGCAGATGGGACGCAAATGCGGCCTATGGGACGTAAGCAGATGACTGCTCTCTCCTTGACCTTGGCCCCCTCCAAAGCTCACCTTTTACTTTACAGT
Source organism: Diaporthe amygdali (assembly GCF_026229845.1). Lineage (NCBI taxonomy): Eukaryota > Fungi > Ascomycota > Sordariomycetes > Diaporthales > Diaporthaceae > Diaporthe > Diaporthe amygdali. The sequence continues at coordinate 822,493 of NW_026517034.1, forward strand.
CAAAGTCAACTACACCTTCGAGAGGGACCAGCAGAACTGCCTTGCACGCTGGCCTCACACCCTGCAAATACAAACAGTTCCTGTCGACGAGAGGACTACGATCGGCGTTGTCGACTTGAGAATATGTCTGCAGGCTATTGCCCAATGCAGCCCCGAGATCGTCAACCAGCCTGATAAAGACTATGCCGTCTACGCTTTGGATTATTCAGAAGACGACATCCCACTGGTCGGGCAAGGCATGCTATCATGGGGCCTCGACCAGACGGCTGCCAGCCCTGAGCAGAAGCTAGTCACTGGACGCGTTACCAAGAACATGCTCGCCATCTTTGGCAATGGTATCAAGGAGACATTGGAGGTCAAGCTAAAGCTCAACTCCGTTCCGAGAATGCAGCGGCCCCAAACTTCTCACAACTCTGAGATGCAACGAGGGTACGGTAGTAATGCCCCGACACCTACGCCGACCGACACTGCCAGCGAGTGGTCGTCTTTCATGCAGTCCAACCCCGGTTTCGGCCGTCCTACAAATGGCCCCTCGATGCCCAGTCCAAACCTCGCTCCTGCAAGATTTGGTACACCTATCCAGATGCCCAGCCCGGCCCCAGATTCTCGGCCTGAACAATTTGCACCACTGCCCGCAGCACCTACGCCTCCACCCCCCGGCGCCACAGGACCTCAGCCGGTGGCACCAATGTCCTCGTTCGCCTCCGCTCCATCTTCGCAAGGACCGCCTCCTGAGAATGCATCTGCGTCATCTAAGAGTAACGCGCCGGGGGCTCCCGCACCAACAAAGAAACCGAAACGGTCGTCGTCAAAGGCGCCTAACAAGAAAAAGACGGGCAACCCAAGAGGCAGGCCCCCTAAGCGGCCGAGACAGGATGCAGGCGACACGTCTGCCCTCGAAGACGCGACCGATGGAGACGAGCCTGCCAAGAAGAAAAGGGCAAAGACTACTAAGGCTGACTGGCCTAAGGGGGCTCCGTTAGACTCAGCCCCTGGTTCTTTGCGAGTTGCTGCAAGTACATCGGGTTCTCTGCGTACCATGAGGCCCGCCGCGTCTGGTCCCAGCGGAGTGGGAGGAAGCCACCTCCAAGAAATCCCTCGCGCACCAACGCCTGTACCTGGCCAAGCGCCTCCTCGTCCTCTCTCCAAACCATTATCTCAGGCACAATCAAGGAGGCCGTCAGTGCTGGGATATGATGGCTCGACGAGATATCAGGTTTTTGACGGTGGCATACCTGGTCCACCGGGTCAAGACGCCCGCTCGCCTTCCGAATCCATCGCACAATCTCCACAACAGGCCTACACACCAGAAGAGAGCCCTGCAGACATCGGTTCTAGTCCTCCAGTACCGCGATCAGCTCGTTCTATGCGGTCTAGCCCGCCTCTTTCCAGTCCTGTTCTGCCGCCGATGCCAATGCCGCAACCTGATTCTGGCTTCATGAGCGGAGGATTCGACTCTCTTGCTGATTACGACGATATCGCTCTGGCGAATTCGCTTCCTCCGCGATCAGAGGACCCAAGCGTTGCAGAAGCCCCACGTCCCGGCGCCGCCAACCGGCCGAAAGCAGTGACGAAGGCGGGGATGATGATTATCGAGCAAGTTTGCCCTGGACCTCCAGAGCTACTTCCGCAGCAGAGCATATACAAACCCAAATCCACATCACAAGCCCTCAGTAAAAAACCTCGAGGAACTGGTACGAAGGCAGTGGCGTATCCGTTGAAGAGAGCAAATACTGAGCCAAATCTTCAACGACAGGAAATGCCCGTTGAACTCCCTGGCCCACCGCCAATGCCCCAACCGCCATCGGAGCTTGGAGTCGAAAAAAGAGAATTTGCACAATCAGGCCCTCTGATCGAGCCGCTACATGAACCATCACGTGAATCAGCCAGCGAACCACCTGCGCCAGAAGCTGCTGCTCTGCAGTCAATCGAAGATCCGGAGGATGGCATTCTGCGCCTGCTGGACCAGCCCATGGCTGACGGCTTGCCCACGGCTCACTCGATGGAGGAGGCACATGCATTGCCGGCAATGTCAGAGCCGCCACGGTTTCCCTCTCATCGCCCATCAACCGCGGATGCAACTGTGTCGGCTGCTAAACCACCTGTTGCTGCTAGTGATCCGGGTGTGCCTGAGCCGACTAATCTTCCCTATTGCTCGTTTGAGGAAGAGGAAGATCAGGCTCCGCCGAGCAAAAACATTTCTCGAAAACAATCCATCAAAGCAAAACTCGAGAAAGCAATTGAAGCCGGGCAGATGCCAACTTTCTGCTCGAACTGCGGGGCGATCAGCACACCGACTTGGCGCAAAGTCTACTCGCAACACTGTGAAGGAAGCCCTGAATTCCCCGTTTTCTCTGACAAGCCCGGCTGTATCACAGCCATCATTATCACGAAGCGGGACGAGAACGAGAAGCCTCTGGAATACCAGGTGATCAAGAAAGCCCTTGGACCAACGGAGGACAAATCCAAATGGAGTGAAGATATGCTCTGCAACTGTAGGTTTTACGATGGCTTTGCTCAAGGGCAATGGACTGACAGTCAATAGCTTGTGGGATTTGGCTCAGCAAGTTCAAGAATCATCGGCCTGAGGACAGGTGGGAGGCTGATCCAGCCCAGATTGGTAAACCACGCAAGAAGAACAATGGGAAATCTCGGCCAAAAAAGGGCAAGGCCCAGAACAAGGGAACTGCCAATTTGACTTCCGAGGCTTATTTCACCACGGACCCAATTGGTCCTCCCGATGAGGGTTCATCGCCAGAGAATGGTGAGGAGGTCATGCTGTTGCGCGGTCCAACAACTGAGCCACCCAGTCGTGAGCGTGGCTCCAAGTCACAGTCGGCCGGTCCATCGGATTCTTTGACGTGTTCGGATCGTCGGGGCTCTTCAAAATCACAGGACAACGGCATGGCTCAGGCTCCTGCCGCTGAGGACACAGAAGATTTAGGGAGGACACGCCGACTCTTATTTCCCTCCCCTAAAAAGGATGGCCAGCCCAAGGTGCTCGGTGAAGTCGCAATTAACATCGTAAAGACGTCACCGTCCTACGAGAGGTCAAGAAAGGTGGCTATGGAGCAGGAGAATATGTACCTGGACATCGACGGGGACCTGAAGCTCCTAGCTACACCAAAACCCGGTGCCCGTACCGCGCAAGCTGATGACGATATGGCGGATTTGTTCGGTACACCTCCCCGCCCATCAACACCACCTCCTATGGAGCGGAACAATGGCCATTTCAAGACGCCTACTAGACCAACGCCAAGCCATCGACCCATAACTAGGAGTGTGTCCAAGTCGATACGGTCGGCGCGTTCGGTCGCGAAGTCACCCGGACATGCCCTCCACACTCTGCAACAAACACCCACCAAGACACCCCGAGTATCGAGTGCTATGAGGCGTATTGCCCAGCAGTATGATCTCAACAGTCATTCAACCCAACACCTACACGCACATTTTTCACTCGACCACAGTGATATGGGCATGTACAGCGAGGCACATGGCTTGTCAATGAGCACCGGCGAATACGATTCTCCCTTCTCATCGACACTGAACCAGCTCCTGTCGGAGGCTCATGACTTCACTACGGGCTCGTCGGCGCACGGCCTGGGCGACCTAGACCTCGCAAGCTTGCCGAACCTGGATAGCGACACGGTGCTGTCGGGGCACCTAGAGACGCTGGATTTCGGCCATTTCCTGACCACCGACACGGTGATGCCCAGCTCGCCACCGCTGATCAGCAAGCAAGGCGGGGGAGGGACACATGTGTCCTTTGAGTCTGCTTCCCAGACGGGCCTGGACGGCGAGGGCGTCTCGTGGGAGAGCTTCGGTGAGGCGATGATGGCGGATGGCGGAGAGGGCGAGTGAGCGCCCGAAGAGATGGAATGAAGGCCTTCCATCCCATGTGCTCGTCTTGGTTGTTTTATCTGCTTTTGTGGACTATCACTGTCGGAATGTTGCTTTGAGTTTGGCGTTAGCGGTAGGGTTTGTTGGACTAGATATTTGGTCTACGGGCGGTTGGGAGCGAATAAGGGCCGCGCAAGATTTTGGGCACTGTCATTTGCCATTTGAGGACAGGAGCAGTTACTCCTTAACATAGCACATTGCCATCGTAGAATTCAACGAGAGAAAGACTCAAAAGAGATTTAAATATTGTTGTACAAGTCTTGTTGTGCAAGTCTTGAACCACACTCTTCACTGTGATGATGATTCTGAACGTGCCATAAATATCTGCTTGGTTGAAACAGGCGAAGTGGAAGAAGATAAGACGTGGAATAGCTATGTACTTCGAACACACTATGCCATTTGAATAGGCATCTCAAGGCCCAGCTCAGCTGTTTTGGGGAATTTTGGCCTGAGCAGGGTGTCATCTCTCATCACCCGGGAGTGCCATGTCTGGGTCTGTGTTGCAAACAAGACGCCATCGTCTAAAGTCATCCATAGCCAACCAGGCGACTCCAACCCCTTTGATTTTCTTGGTGATACTACCGAAGATGCAGCTCGACGGCTCCGGCGAGGGTCCAATGGCTACGTTCCTCTTGGTTGGACCGATCCTTCCAGGCATAGGCTCTCTCGTTGTCCGGTTCGTGCTGGCGAGGCTCCAACAGGTTGGACATCCAGTTTTGAAAACAGGTCATCCGGTGCAAAAATGACTGGGAAAGGTTGTTGTGGTCTCTGGTGTGGTCTTATTGATGACAACGGCGCTTTCAACTCGCAGCTGAGATCGAGCCTACTCATGCCACCCTCTAGGTTACATCCAACATACCTGTTGACCCTCCTGGTCAGCCTCGGGGCTTGGCAAGGCTGTCATTGGGACGCAGAATCGGATGGCCCGGCCGAGACGAGCCCCTGCTACGTTTACTCGGATTTCAGTGGGTGGAGCCCGCGCCGAAGAGCTGGTCATGCTTCTGGGAGACATCTACCACGTGCTGATAGACGTTCAAGTCTACGGTTTGACGTCAGCGCGACTTGATCATGATGCAGGTCATCACGTGATGAAAGTGTGATAGAAGGGTCCACATGCGGCCCATGATCCATGATATGGACTGCATGGGTTACCAGATCAGGAAGAAAAGGAGGGCTAAGGAAGAGGTTTCCGTCCCGGGGAAGAACTAGCTGCAGGGAGACGTACCGACGCCAGCACCAAGGTCCAGTGAGCTTAACGCCCGGATGGACAGGTCTGGATTGACCTTGCCGATGATCTGTACGGCGTTTCCGTTGGAAAGGTGGGCTTCCTGCATGGTCGGGATTTCCTGTATCAGTGGGGAGGGCCGAGTGAACAAGATGGGAAGCCGCATGACTTTGGTTGTTTGGGATGGCACAAAAGTTGGAAGAGATCGTCACTTACACGATTCAGGTGGGCAGTGATGTTCCCGTCCGCGTCAATGACTGCGGCCTCCCCTCGAAGCTGGACGACGCGACCGACGACTATGACATTGCGGCCTTGGTAGGCGTCGAGGTAGGGGGCAGTGATGCGAGGTGTGGATTGGGACTCCATGGTGAACCGGTGGCTCGTGATGGCGGCACTGGATGGGATCTAGAACTTCCAAAAGTCCCGGGCTTGGCGACAAGGCCGAGTTGAAATCTGCAGTACAACTGCCTGTGAAAAGGTGGTGTGTGGTAATGACAGGCAGTCTGTTAGCAGTCCAGATTCCGAGTTGAGGTGAAGGTCCTCAAGATGGATTAGATTGATTGCTTCGGCCGTCCAGATTCGGCTTAGAGCCAAAGAGCAGCAACGCGCCAGTGCTGTTCAACACACGTGGGACCGGGGAGAGCGGGACCTCGAGGTCGAGATGGAGGGTGGATGGGATGTTGTGGTAGGATCCAAAATTGATCTCGGCCGTGTCAGATCTCAGCCGAGAGCGAGGAAGTTGTTTGATGTGGCTGCAGATTATGACTATGTGGTGATGGGAGAGTGATGGTTTTGAGAAGCGGGAGGGTGGGATCACAGGGCAGCTAGCTTGGCCCTGGGGGCCGGGGGCCTGGACGCGACTTCCAAGCCAGGGACGCCCCACCGGGGACGCGTTTTGGTTGGGTGTGGGGTCAGCTCGACTCAACTCATTGACTCAACCTACATTCTGGTCGACGGTTCACTTCACCAAGATCCCGTCCTCGGTGCATCAGGCTGTCAGGCTCGCCGGGTGAATCACATTACACACATTAATTTTATCATATTTGAGATTTTGAGCCCTGTCTCGTGATACTCATAATGTACATCTACATGCGGGAAGTTGATATGAGATTTGACGAGAGCTACAGAACTGTCTGTGTGCAATTGAGCACTCTAACGCCTCAAGGAGCGACGTCTGTGAGAGGGAAGCCCTGACAGCCCGAACAGGCTCAAGGTCTGGTCTGATATCAGATATTTTGAGGCTCAAGACTGCCTGCCCAGGTGCTGTAGGTGCCTGGGTGAGCCCCACTCCAGGCTCAGGCGGGCAGACAGCAGGCGAGCGGGAGATCGGGAAGCTAGGGGGGCCTGGGCAGGATGCTCCCAAGAGCTCGAGGGCTACCAGGCGACCGGGAGCAGAGGTTGACAGAAATTGATGGTTTAGTCCCTCTTCTTTCTTTTTCTGACAGGCGACAAGGACCCTGCGCACGAATTTGCCACCGGGAGGGGGGGGGGTCTTGACCTGTTCCTGAATAATGTCTACACCAAACTCAGTACCACTACGCGCAGTTGTGCCGCGCTCAGCACCTGTGCATAGTCAACTCCCTCTGGTATACGAGCCAGACGGGCAGACCGGACCCCTCCCCCCTCTGATCTTCCCGCATCCAGCATCGTAGTGCTATCAATGTCTTCTCGGCCTTTTCTCTGCATCTCTGCCCAGAACGTCATCACACCTCAGACCCGTTCTCGACCTGCTATTACGTCATTCCCGAAAAATGGCGGACGCATTGTTAGCTGTAAGTAAGTGACTGACTACTGCTACAATGCCGTACTTAGAGTGGGATCTACCGAATCATCCCGGCCTCTGTCGCCCACGAATCACCTACAGAACCTCGTCTGGGGTGGCTGTCTCACGTGAAAAATCTGCACATCGCGTTACACATCATACCAGGTATCGATACACGACGCAGTTGACGATGCAGTGCTGTCGGTCCAGTTTTTACCCAGGTTTTTGTCAAGTGTGAAAACTGGCCAGACTCCAAGGGTTGCAAGAAAATATCGCGGGCTTACCGACCCATGCGCAACTGGCTCCTATTTGTCTATTGTCGCCGCACATTCCTCTGGGGCAGATGCCCTTGAACCTTGAAGAATAAGCTAGGACACCGACTAGTTAATCCGCTAATACTAAGATGAGGCCTGGATGAGATTTGAAGGGGTGGCGGCTGCCAGGATCCGGCTTGAGCAGGAAGGGTAGGTGGCAACTCTCCTGTCTTTTGGCGAACATGGGAATCTCCAAGATTCCCATCATGTTTTTGCTTGGGGAGATGCTCACCCAGGAACTTAAACTTTTATACTTTCGCTTGACGTTCTGCCCTGTCCCGTCATCCAATTTCGACTGGCTGCTCACAGGCCCGACGGCACCCACCACCACCACCCCCCCCCTGCTCCCGCTCCCTGTCCGGAAATGTTTTTATTCGCAAGCTCAATCAGTGCCTATAACTGCTGCAGTAGGCGTCCATAGTCACTGGTGAAGCTGCTGTTCCGATTTGGACAAGATTGCCTCTCTCCTTCCAAGCAATTACGTACCAATCAACCCTTGTACAATCTGCTCACCTAGGCAGGAGGCGGTTGGGGCACAGCCAGGAGCTTTTGGTCCGTAGCTGCCGAAAAGTTGGAAAAGGGACTGGGCAACTGGGTGGAAGGCGCACCCGATCGGGACACCTCCAATCCCATGTAACCAACCCCAAGCAACCCAATCAACCTTGTCTCTTGTCTCTTCCACCACAGCACACAGCATTCCCAAAATTGGCGGGGCTTGTTCTCAGCTGCTAGGGCGACCTGCCTGCTCTTCTCCGAGGAGATTTTCATCCATTCGTAGCTCGCTCTGGGTCTGCCTAGTAACAAAGGCTCTCTTCTCGCATGGGCTGGCTTGCTCTAGCCGTTGCTACCCCGGTACATAGTCAGTCACGAGCCCCAGGCGTGTTCCTGGGCGACAGGCTATGTACTCTCAAGGTACCTTCAACTGAAGCCTGCTACCCTTGTGTTTAGAGCACGGACACGGGATGTGCCTCAACGGAAAGCTCCAAGCTTTGGACAACTTGGACCCCGCCCCTGGGCCGAGTGGGACCCGTGGTAGCTTCGAGAGAGAGCGAGAGGGAGGGAGAGAGAGCAGGAGAGAGGGAGAGAGAGGGCAGAGGGAGGGCACATCGGCTTCCATTATCAGCCTGGGAGCTTGACTGACTACCAGTGTCTTGCTGCTCGGGAGCAGAGCTTCACACCTGGTCCACTTTTGCCTTCTTCTCCCCAGTCCTTGCAACTTCGGATACCCGGCCTCTGTCATTGAAACCACATCCCCATCAATCTGGACCGGTCGTAAACAAGATCCTGCCACCTGCGCGGACCTAGGAACTGGTTGTCATCCTCAGCCGTCCATACATCTGACTAGCAAAGAGAATCTACGCCCCTCTGTCCCCCCTGCAGCACACCGTCCGCGTCATAGCATACGGACAGTGAAGTACATTGCCATATCTTGGTATCCATCCGCCCGCCCACTCCCTTCACTCTACCCAGGCTTAACCAAGCCTGTTGGGTTTTGATACTTTTGACTTTCTGAGTGACCATCTTCAACTACCTATTTTCAAAACTTGTCAATTGCATGCATACGCACCTAGGCACATGAGTACATACATCCGCACATCCTCACACGCCGTTACACATACTGCAAGACAACGGCCAACGCACACCAACAACCTGCCGAGCTTGTTTGTGCTTTCACCTAACACGACGCGAAAGCAGCAGTAGCAGCAATAGCACCAACCACGCAGCAGCTACCGCTCTCTAAATCTTCATGGGGCTCTGTTGCTGAATTTGATAACAATCGCGCGGCGTTTGTGCCTTCTTCAATCGCCTCTTAGTCCTATTTCCCCCCCTGGGAGTCGCGTTCCAGGTCGCCTCCGGAGCTTTTGGTCCTGACCTTCAGCCTGCGACTGCCTTAGGAAGCCGGTCACAGATCGCGGTCCTCCTACAGGGTACATCAGCTTCGCCAGCCGCAGCAGTGTGCATACGAACCTCATCGACTTGAGCCAAAGTTTCCATTGTAGCACACAGTCGTTCAAGTGGCCGATAATCACCGGCAACACCAGGACTGCGTTCGCACCACTCGGGCTCAGCATCTCACCCCAGCAAGCCACCCATTCCTGGCTCAGGACCCAGCTTCCCCCCAGGACACTCACCATCTCCTCGCGACGCCTTAGGCAAGACGCCGAAACCCCGTTTCGATTGTGGGGCTCATCGCCAACCCTGGTGCAGACCAGTCAATTCGCAGGCCACAGCAACTTGTTCCAATTTGCACCTGTTGCTGTTTAATTTCGATCCCAGTATCCGTTTCCGGAAAGCCGTCATCACGTTCTTCAGTGATTGAGAAGTCCGTGGTTGACATCCCCGTACTCGAGCAGATCTCCAGGTATTTCTGTGGCCTCTTTGCGCGGCAGAACAGGCTGGTGTTTTATCATACCAACGTCATCCTGCGCCGCTGGCCGTCCAGATCTGCCCGCCGTGGTGTGCTTGCAACCCCCCCCGCGACAACACCTCCGCGACGACCTTCCGGCGAATGCTTGACACCGGTCAGGACCTCAACACACCTAGTTAGGCTGTCATAAAACCCCAGTATCAGCCACCAAATACCTGTTCTTGCCTGCTTATCCGGAGGTATCTTCTTGCTCCCCCCGGTCAATTGGGAAGCACGACAGGCTTCGAGATCGCCTAGGGCGAGAAATCGGCTGCCAAGGCCTTGTACGCGGCATGGAAGACCCCTCTCACTTCACCAGTGACCTCCTCGATTTAGACGGCATCAACTCATACCCTGACAGTCTTGAAGACGGTGTCATTGTGGCACCAACAGAGCTTCTGTCTACGTCAAGCCAAATGTACTCGACGATGAACGCCTCCATCCTCCCGAGCCCCCGTTCTTCCCTGGGTCAGTCTCCCGTGATGCCTTTCCAGGACATCTCATACGGTGACCAAGTTTGCGACCCCAGTCTCCTCGCAAATCAAGGAGCTATGTCGACACGGAGCAAGGCTGCGGAGCCACTGACACCGACTTCCTTTGGTGCGCGAGGGTCGATCAGCACAAAATCAAGCACTAACTCAATTGCCTCACTGCAAGACACTCATGCCACATCTTCGGCACGAAAATCTGCACCTGAGTCCTCAGAGCCTCCAAGGAAGAAAGCCCGCCAGAAACAGTCCAAGCCCGTCAAGCAAGAATCGGAAGATGAGGACGAAGAAGAAGAAGACGAGTCGACGGAAAAGCGCAAGAAGTTTCTTGAGAAGAATCGAATCGCAGCCAGCAAGTGTCGGGAGAAGAAGAAGAAATGGGTGCATGAACTGGAATACAACAAGTCTCATTTAGAGCGCCACAACATGGAGCTCCGCTTGGAGCACCGTGGCCTGGTCAATGAGCTCAACCAGACAAAAAGCATGCTAATGAGCCACGCGGACTGCAATGATCCCAACATCAGCGAGTGGCTGAACAACCAAGCTAGAAGAATCGTGCAGACTACTGGTCCCAGCATGTTCTCGATGGCCAATCCACTCTCGGTCTATCTGCCTCAAGGCCAACATCGGAACAGCGGAAACGTCTCTGGAAGCACCATGGTCGATCTTGGCCCATCCTCGCGCCGGGAGAGCACATCCTATTCTCAGGGTAAGCATTCAATCGCAAGATGAAGAGATATCAAGACCACATTCCTGATGCAAGACAGGCCATTCTTCAATCGATACAACACCTCCAATAGACCCTGCATTGCCGATGTCTTCTGTATCGCCGAAGGTCAAGGAGGAATCCTTGATCAATCTCGACCACATGGGCTGGACTAACGAGTGAGAATGAGACCGCGTTCAACAGAGCCTGCCGAGCCTCGACATGGCCCGTACAGCGTCGTCAGTCGGCGACGGAGCGGTGGAAGCCCGCGACACACCTAATGGTCGATTTGATTACGTATTGATACTCAAAAAACCTGCTCCATCTCTAGTGAGGAAGAGAGTTTTGAGTGGGCCTCGGTCCCTTCGCAAGCATTGTTGGTCGTCTTGTCAGAGAAGACGATGTTAGGGATCAATTGACGCCAGTGCTGAGTTGCTGCTGATACCCCGGCTGGGAATACACCTCCGATGATTACAAGGCCGGTTTGTTGGGTGCGATAACCGACCAATGCATTGAGTGGCGGGGAAGATCCGGTACCAAAAGCTGCACTTGGACCGGAGGGGAGACGACAGCCAGTCATGTCGAGAGCAAGTGTGCTTCATGGCGTCCAAGCCACGTGCAAGCCCTCGAGGCCGGCTTGATTCCGTTGGCTGGTGCTAAGATGGTGCAGAGCACACATTAGTTTTGTCCCATATGAGCAGCGGCTGTAATAGTTCGTAGTCATACCGGGTGGCACAGGCAAATTCCTCCCAGGTAACAGCACGAGCATTGGGTTTCAAGGGGAACTGTTATGAGTGACGACGAGAGGGAAGGGATCACGGCGTCTTGTAGGAGTTGGGAGTCAGACATCACAGGATTTAGCTACCTCAAATGCTAACAAAGGCCTGACCGAAAAATGTCGTCATGTGTGCAGATCTTGTGACTGTGGTAGGCACTGGAGGCTGCCGCAGGGTGTTGAGGCCTTCACTTCGTCATAATCAAATAGGTGGAGGGTTTTTTTTTTGGAGGGGGGGGGGTGCGATTGTTCGAGAGGCTGCGGGCTTGCGCCAGCAATTACAAATGACGGGAGCAAACATGTCAAAACTGATAGCGCAAAAATAGGGAAACAAAGTGGCAAAGCTTGACGAAGTTAGAATTGAGAAATAGAGAAAAGAGAAGGAAATATAAAAATCCGCATCGCAGGTTGTTACAATATCACAGATATTCACCAAGCGGTTTCCCAGGAATCAATGGGTGCGGCTGTATGACGTACGTAGCTTCCAAGCTGCATGGCGGGCCACCACCCTTGCCACCCTGTTGGGCAAATGGGATATCAAGTCCCCTGGTGGTTGGACGATCACCGCATGTGGGCAACCTCACACATATCCCGCCCCTGTGTTCATTGGTATCCATCTCCCCTTGTTTATCGTGTGCCGGTCCTCTGCATGAGAATGCCGTGTCTGCTCCATGCACGATTTCGTCGTTCCGCATGTTTTTTGCCCTTTTGTTCAACAATTGGATGCTGACCGAAACAGTCGATCTTATTGATCGCCCCGTCATCCGGAGCCGGGGCCCGGGTGAGAGCACCGGCTCGGCCGAGTAGGTAGGCGTGTGCGTGAACTGCCGGTAGGGAGGAAGGGGGCCAAAATGTCAAGTGTGCTTAGATTATGTTGCGGGCGCAGATCTTTGCCGGCGCTCTGTTTCTCTCCCTCGTGATCTCGATCGAGTGGGGAGTACTTTGTGGCGCGAATAGCTACCACGCATGATCTCTTGCTTTGCTCAAATTATCCCAGGCTCAGTCTTGGGAGCGGTTGAGTATTCCTCTTGCTACCCAATGTGACATATTATCCCATTTGCGTTGTAAAGGGCACCGGTACTTCGGCTCATGTATCTTTCCTACTCACCGCCATCTTAATACCCAGTTTCCAAAGGCTTTTTTGATGCCGCCCTCGGGTGCCTACCCACGGTGCAGTTATACCCGAATAGTATATACACCAGCAACAGGCTCGGCACGTACCCAGTCCTGGGTCTTCGCTTTGAATTGGTATAAACGTTCTAACCGAGGATGGTAATCTGAATGTTCTAACGATCTCATGTGCGCTTATACTTTGCGTCCACCATTGCAAACAGCGCCTGGTGCTTAACTATTTCCGTTGACTCGCTATATTTCCAGTATTGGCAATGAGCCACCTACTTACCAGTTAGCAGTAGATGGAATTGTTGTCCTAGGGAAAGAGACGCTCGGAATCCACACAGACACAATTTTGATGGGAAGTCAGAGCAATCACAATATTTGCGGGACAGAAGAGCCGACCAGGAATCTGAGGAATCACACATATCGGGCATCCAATGGGGTAACGTAGATTTGACAATATGGTACAATGGCCCCCCGCAACAGCTCGGCAAGGCTCCAATAATCCAGGTGCAAATGTACTCTACGTGCCTCCAGACATGCGCCCGATCCTCTTGGTGTACTTCCAGAGTTGCCTGTACTTGGGGCCCTGTCTCTTCGCCTCCCAGCCTCTCGCCTTCTTCGGGGGCTTGAGGCTGTGCACCCTCTTCCGCCTGAACACGACGTCGGCGCCGGGGATGCCGTGCCTCTCCATGACCTTGGCCGTGCCCTCGTCCCACTCGGCCCGAAACATGTTGAACCCGAACGGCTTCGCCTTGTGCTCGCCGCGGAAGCTCCGCAGGTTGAAGCCGTCCCGCTTGGAGTAGGCCTCCTTCAGCTTCTCGACGTCCAGCTTCTGGCCCTCGTGCTGCTCCAGGAGCCACACCGAGAGCCGGTGGTACGGCGCACCTTCCTGGCTCGTCGGTGGGAGCCAGGGAACGGCAAGATGCTCCTTGTTGCCGGAGAGGCGGCTCAGAGAGATGTTCTTGGTGAGGTAGTTGAGAGGCACGTTTGCGGCCATGAAGTGCAAGCGCGGGCCGAAGGCGTCCTTCTCGGGGTCTGGCACGTCGCTATCCAGCACGACTACGCTCACGAGCCGCTCCTTATTATCGAACGTCTGCACGCGTAGGTTGGGGGGTGCCTCGGAGACCAGGGAGTCGACTGTTTCACCCGGAGTGACCTTGTAGCCGTGGAAGGAGAGTTGCACGTCCATCTTGGGCTCGAACCGTGGCAGGACATCCGGAACAATGTGGAATTGCTGCACTCGTTGGGCGAGGATTTTGTAGGACATGCCAAGCCATTTCTCATGGGCAAAGTGGCGGTAAATAGGCTTGCTCAAGTCCGCTAGAGTGCACATGTCAGTGTCCATCACATCATCGACACTTTCCAGACCGCGGCTTACCTAGGCCGTCCTCGAATTTTCTCCTTACAGCCGGGTCGTTGATGTCGGCTTGAATTTTGAGATATTCCAGATGACTGCGCTTCGATTCCAAGCTCTTTTGCTTGAATTGTTCTCCGCCCCTATACGCATCAGGCGACCTCTGTTCCAGCTTCGCGACCTCGGCAGATGTCTTCTTTAATTGCTCCAGCTTCTCTGCGCGATCCTCGGCTAGCACTTTCCGGGCCTCTTGGAAGCAGTGGTAAGGTAATTGTTCGAAAGGTATATTTGGCGACTGCCGTACTGCCGCTCTCCTTCTTCGTGATCCTATGGGTTCTGTGCCCTCCTTCAACAGCCGCCTCTCTGCCCACAATAGCGTCGTGGTGTTGGGATCCAGCCATTGCTCCCTTAATGGATTCGACGCTTTGGTGGCATTGGCCTGGTCCTGTGCCGATTGCGCATCGGCGCCAGAGGTAGATGAAGAAGTCGTGGTCGTCTCGAGGTCTCGACGGCCTGCCGAGCTCGAAAATGATCGTGCTGCTGCCGCATGTATTGAGGGAGCAGCAGACTGTGTTGCTAAGCCTTGTCGCAGGCAGCGGGCCAGGGGCAGCGCCACCTGTTGACACCTCGACATTTTTGTTGTGGAGCAGAGGACCATTGAGCGTGCTGCATGCACGTTCATCAAGTCCGGCACGCGACGTTGAAGCTCACATGAAGCTTGGGCTTCTCAGAAATTTCGGACCCCTGGCGCTGGCTCACGCTCGGGCGAGCTGCCGGCCTGCCGCCGCAGCGTCTCTGCGCAGTTGGGTCCGTGCGCGCCGCCCATCTTGGATCTTTTCGAGATCGACAGCTTCCACTTCACTCTTTGCGACGACTGTCGTACGCACAACGTTGTAGCTCGGCCATTCTCGTCAAATTCTCTCGTGCTCGGTGCTAGTGTCCGCAAGATGTCTGGCAAGGGCTTCAGGGGCCTCAATGAGGCCATGAGGGCTCTGAGCCTGGCCTCACAGCCCTGCCGCAGCACAAAACCAGCTGCTGTAAGTTGCATCGATATGGGGAACGCGCCTTCATCACTTGGGAGCACATGAAGCTGATGGCGCATACAGGCAGGAATAGCATACATGGCGTCGCGCACAATGGCGACAACAACAACACCTTCCGGCCTGACGATACCATCGGCCGAGCCTGCTGCCTTCGTTCCCTTCAACCCTCCTTCCACAGTGCCCGTCACCATCTACAACTTCCCCAGCCTCGAGCCCAGAGGCCTCGAATCTTACTCCACAAAGCACCTCTACTTGCCTCTACGGCGGGACATACTCCACTTGGCTGTGACATACGAAGGAGACAACACCCGCCAAGGCACAGCCAACGCCAAGACCCGTTACGAAGTACACGGTTCGCATCGCAAAGTATACCGGCAAAAGGGAACCGGAAAGGCGCGTGTCGGAACCAAGCAGTCACCCCTGCGCAAGGGCGGTGGAAAGTCGTTTGGCCCCCACCCTCGCGACTTCGGCACCGGCCTCAACCGCAAGGTGTACGACCTTGCCTGGCGCACAGCGCTGTCTTACCGTTACAGACGAGGGGAGCTCATCGTGTGCGAGGACGGGCTCGAGCTGCCGCTCCCGGAGGATTTCCTTGCCCTCGCACAGAATGGCAAGCTGAGCAGAGAATTGGAAGACGGCTTTGTGGCGCGCTACCTGGGCGACGTCATGACTGGCCTGCGGTGGGGGAAGAACCACGGGAGCACGACGTTCGTGACGACAGACCCGCGGCCTAACCTGTTTACCAGCCTGGAGGTGGCGCAGGAGCACGGGAGGGCAATGGAGATGGAGGACGTGGATGTCAAGAACCTGCTGGAGGCAGGGCGAATAGTGATGGAGCGCAGTGCGTTGAAGGAGATCTTGAAGATGCATCGGAGTGATCTGGTCAGCAGTATCGTCATCAATGGCACAAGGGATAAGGGGCCGGCTATTGGATCGCCAGTGATTCAATAAGCGGCTCTGGAGATGTAAGACCACCCGCGCAGAGTGCGCAAGCTGAAGGAACTTTAAGGACAATATATTCCTCATGCGGCCATCTCCTGCTACGTTGCCTGCATCGTCTCTCAAAACACTGCAGCATTGTCTCTTCCTCCGCCCCGTCCTGGGAATGGTTTGCAGCTGGACGGCTAGGCCAAATGCAATGCATATGGCCCCTTCGCCTGTCACTGGGCTTGCAGCGGCATGAGGCCCATCCGAAGCTCCTAGTGCTCGACGTGGCCAACCATGCGAGACCAGCAGCTTCATAGACCGGTTCGCGCGAAGACGGCATTTTCGCTGAGCGTTGAGAGGTCGAGAATATCTTCTTTAGCCTGCAGCAATTCTGCTGCTTTGATTAAACCAGCCTCATGCCTTCTCAGCTCTGTTCGGGATCTGAACTCTCAAATGGCCCCCAGTCAAGGTGAAGCCAGCTGTAATCGCGGGTAGTATTTCTGCGCGACAGGATCCCACCATATCCAGCTGCTGACGGATACGAGCTCTTACCCCTCCCTTTCCTGACTGCGGAAGCTTGGAGGCCATCCGCCACGAGGGAGGAAGAAAATGGTCATTGGGGCAGAAAATGAAGAAGACGCTGTCAGATCGGGAGAGGAGTAAGTGCGGTACGTATCGTGAAGGTCTGGAGGGCTCAAGTGAGTCAAATCACCCTCCTGGACCTTGCTCGCCCTGACTTCTTATGCAATTGAACCATTTCATCCTGTCACGGCAGGGCAAGAAGCAACTGCGAGACTCTTCACAAGCCCTTTGTAGCACATAGAGAATAATTTGCCTCAGCCACGTGCGTATGGCACGTTTGGAAACGGTGATCTTTGGCCCGGAACTGCCTAGGTTCGGTACTGTAGGACCCCGGAGGAGCTGCTGGAGTTCGATCCGTGCTGCTGCTATTCCCACAACGGAAGCAAAACTCGACCCGTCCAGCGAAGGACTACGAAAACCGCCTCTCATGATTAGCACTGTGCGAGTGCATCTATTCCGGTGGGACTTGGTTTCCTGCTGCAGGCATATGCGACAGATTTCCAGGCAGGCAACGCCATTTTGTTTGAAGTCCTGCGATCTGATGCATCCTGCCTGGCGGAGGAAGACATGTGACGACTTGGGCACTTTGGATGCAGTCTGATGGTCTCAGTTGCTTTCTGCATTATCATGATCCGTTGGGAAGAGAAATGAGCAGCATATTTGAATTTCGAAGTAGAGCGAAGTAACCACTTGGAGACTTGGAGGTGTGGGTGAAGTCGACCCCACTGACACTATAGTACAGTACAGTACCCTGCCGGGCAACCCGAACTCACCCTGCCAGAGCATGCACTGCATAACGAGTGGAGTGCACATGCTCAGCACTTCACACGTTTATACACGCATCTGTCTGCTGCATGGCACGCCATTAAGCACCTGCTCTTCAGGCCCAGAACCGGTTTTCCACTTTGCCACGGGCTTTGCCGGCCTGAAACTGAGGGACCCCAACAGTCGTCTTAATTTAGAAGAGGCTTTGGCCCATCTGGGTGGCCTGGGGGCTGTGAAGGAAGGTCGATGGCGGCGAATAAGCGCGGCGCCTCGTAAGCGCCCTCGCGGCACAGATCTTGAGCGGATTGCCCTTGCAGGCCATGGATCGGTCTACTGTGCATGTATCCACTTCCGCCCTTCCCCTTCCAAGGACTCTCCTCCCACTTCTGGCCTGTTGGCTGTGCGGCAGTCTGATCGACATGGACTGTGTTCGGCGCGCCTGCACAAGGCCAGAGGTGGGACTCTGGCCTTCGAGTGTTCTAGGCAGGGCCCTCTCCACACTTGGGAATCCTTCTGCCCTTGAGGGACTCGTGGGAAGAAAGAGGCTCTTCACTTTGCCGTCGACCGGCCTGCCAAGCGGATGGCCTCGAAAGGAGGATATATCAGTCCCGCCCCGGTCCGGCCACCCTCACGCATGTCCTTTTTGGTAAGGCTGGAAGGGGCCGTTCCTGAGTATATCACCTACCGGTGCTGTTTCTGTTCCTGTTTTTCGTTTCTCGTTTCCCCTTCCTTGCGACCTGACCTCGTCGTCTGCTCTCAACGTCCGTCACCCCTGGCCCCGTTGATCGACGCTCTCCTACATTTCAGATTCAAAACCATGTAGGCCCGATGTATTCATCAGGCCTTCTTATTCATCTTCTTCTCATTTGTCTCATCTACCCACAGTCCATCTTCGCATTGGTCGGCGGAGAAACGACAATATCTGTTCCACATATCGTCCCTCTGGATATCCAACCCGCAATACGCCGCCGCGAAGTCCTGAAGGCCTTGAGACAACATCCGCGCTCGTCTTCAGACTCTTGCCCCTCCAACTACAACCAGTGCGACAATGGGCTTCCAAGCGAGTTCTGCTGCAGATCAACTGAGAGTTGCATCCCTCTCGCTGACAAGACAGCCGTGATTTGTTGTCCCGGTGGCGGCACATGTTCCTCGATCGAGCCCATAACCTGCTCTCTCGCCGTACAAAATGCCACGGCCTATCCAACCAGTTCCGTTCACTCGATTAATTTGAGCGGCTCATTACCGACTTGCGGGCAAGATGCTTCCGGATCAGACAAATGCTGTCCCTTTGGATATTCTTGCAATGAGAACTCGATTTGTGTCTTGACGCAAAGTGAGACCCCGGTATCGACAGGGATATTGGCGACCGCAACATCAGCTTCACAATCAGGACCGACCATGACGGATTCTGTCGGGACTACACCTGCCTCGTCATCGGCGGACTCGACGTATACAGTGGTCATGCCAACCTACGTGTCCGATTCCGACAAGGACACTTCCTCATCAGACCGCCCTAAGACCATAGGTATCGCCACCGGGTCCGCTGTTGGCGGCGTTGCTGCCGTCGCAGGAATTGTGATATTTGCCTGGATCAAAAGGAAACGCATCAAGGAAACAGCCAAACAAAAAAGGCAGTCAATCGCTCAGAGGTTCTCAGCAACGCCCCCACCACTACCTCCTAAAGAATATCCTAAAGAATACTATCGACAGCCCACCCCGAAGAAGAAGCGGAGATCAATGGTCCCCAGCTGGGTACCTTCAGTTATCAATAGAACGGCGCCGGCCGAACTTCCGGCAACACCCGTGTCATTTAGTGCATGGAACAGTCAATGGGATGGTGTACAGCCTCCCAACAGAGCTCACAGGCCGTACCCTCGAGATTCGATGAGCCCGCCCCAGGTCTACGAGCTGGATGCAAGGTGGCTGCCTCAGCAAGGGCGGAATGGAGGGGAGCCTATGTTTTTATAATGAAGTATCATGGCAGAAAATATAATCATCTAATCTTTGATCAATTGACTGCAATCTCAGACATGCAGTATTGTTCCCCCCGGTGTTGTCTTGTCGCTAGAACAAAGATGTTTCAGACCTCGTTGCGAGAATCAGAACTCCATCGCTTTCTTATCATCGTGTAGCAGATTTCCCCTGTGTGGAATCAACATGAAAGGAGAGGGTGGCAGAGGAGCCACCCGGCGATACATAAAGTGTGTTACGGGAAGACAGCCTCGAGCCGCGGGCTTGATCGCGGAACTCGATACTCACCAAGCCATGTTCGGTCGAGGCCTCTTTAACATGAGTCCAGATATATTCGAAATGGCCAAGAAGACTCGGACTCGCAAAGTCGTCTTTGATATCACGTACAAATGGATCCCGTTCGTGTTCGTCGTATTCGTGGTCATCGTCTGTACGGCACTTCTGAGCACCTCGGGCAAGCCGTCCTACGGCATAGTCGTTGCATTTTGCATCACGGCTGGACACCTCGTGTTTCTCTTTCTACTGTGCCACCTAGTGCTGTACTGCACCGGAATCAAGCACCAGATGAACTTGGAGAAGGCCAATGGTGATAATAGCACTGCCGATTCGAGTCCCCAGCCCGACAAAACCGTCTCCTCGAACTCGTCCGCGAATGCCAACAATATCAATACCACCATTCAGGAGCAGCAGGCAGCGCATGACCAACCACCGCATCAAAATCTTGGCAGGGAAGGACACCATCAAAGTAGCCAGGATGATCGGAATCACCAAATGGGCCGCAAGCTCCCAAACCGCAATCCAGCAGCACAGCCTGGTGTTCACCGGCTCAATCAAGCTGCAGACTACGGCCCTGTCCAGCCGAAGATCCGGCGCGAAGCAGGCATTGGAGTCCGCCAACAGTTTCCTCCGCCCGTCTTTCCTCAAGGACCGAGGGAGAGTGTCTTGCGCCGTAGTTCAGCGACTCCGAGCCCTCTGCGTGTGAGGCGGCCAGCACCTCAGGTGCAAAGTGACCAACATCGGCCTCCTGCTGAGCAGGCCTCTGACACACCGTCGCGACCTCCACATTCGCAGCATATGTCTGGCAGGGATGGGATGCTTCTTCATTCGGCACGAACGACAATGTCACAAGTGGAACCTGCGGAGCTGCCTTCGCACGAGCCGACACCACGGCGAGGTACGGCGCCGAGAGACGCAGTACCGCAGCAGACACCACAGAGTAGCTCCTCCCATCAGCGCCAAGGTGGCCTTGGCATCGCCTATGTAGGGCCACGCGATGAGTTGTTCCTGCCCGCCTTCCAGGACAGCCTCCGCGGCCTCTCGGCTCGTATCACTACGTCCAGGGACCAGGCTGGGCCTCAGGACCGGGCTGCCGAGGCGCCGAATAGCGTACAGGCTCGATTCGCATTCGTTGGGGGACCTGATGTGCTGGATCTCCTATCGACTCTTCTTTCCGAGATGAAGCCCCCCACCCATCTGTCGGGCGTATTGCCTGAAGACTGTTTTGAGCGGCCTCCATCAGTGCCAGCTGATGTCGCCGCGGTGAATTTCCAGAACACAGAGCGGAAGCCTGTCCAACTGCGTCCTGCCACGCCCGCAGTGGAGAGGATTCGAAGCCAGAAGGCGCGGGTCCAGAAAATGACAGGAAGGGGCCCAGGTGACAGTGGCTACTATACAGCTGATAGCACTCAACATCCGCCATCGCTGCCGCAGACTCGGGATGCCTCGACAGCAGTATCATCACCAAGTTCGAATTCCTCTCGACCGTCTTTCTTGCCCTCATCAGGCACAGAATCAGCGCAGCATAGTTCGCACCCGGGGAGTTCAGTGTCGAGCATGGGCTCGGAATGGATGGATATGTACGAGCGAGCGGGCTGGGGAGACGAGAGTGCAATAAGGTTCATAACGGGGAGACCTCGTGACAAGATACCGAGGCTCCGGGGCCGGTCTAGGACTTATTAGCTGGTGGGCGGGGGCGGGAGGGAGGCGCAATGGCGGGGAGCGGCGTTGTGTCGAAGAGGGTATCTTCGTAAGTGAGCATTCTGTTAGAATGTCCATGTCTTGGCTAGCTGTTCAATGAGACGTCAATTCAAGACTACGAGATGGACTATTGCAAAATGTCAGCTGAACCGTGCTGCTGTGTCCGTGGCTGGTGTCAATTGTAGAGCCGTATGTGGGAGTAAGCATTGAGCCGACAATACGGCTTCGTACGTCAGCCGTTCCCGTCGAAATCTGCAGTAGAAGTTCAGGGATGCCCGTACACCTCGGAACTTGATACGTTGGTAAGTAAGGGGCTGGCTTTGACCCGCCAGCCGAGGCAATGACAGATGAGAAAAGCAATATCCTGCAAGAACCTTGTGCAAAAAAGCGATGTTGTATTGCATTTGGTATCAGTTCCCCAACGCCTGGTCGTAAATCCCAAGAACAAAATGCCGCGTATGATCATAGAATCTCTTCGTCGTCGTCGTCTTGCGGCGGCGGTGGCGCATCATCTACCACAGTTGTGCTCTTCTCAGCCTCCCACATCTCATCATCGAGTTCCTCGACGTCCTCGTCGTCACCGTCCGCCAGTCCCGCGAACTTGTTCACCCCGGCCGCCTTGGCGGCGGCGATCTCGACCGCCTGCGCATTAATGTCTTCCCAGCCCTTCTTTCGTTCGGCGATATTCGAGGCTGACTTCTTGCTCTTGTTGACCTTGGTGGACGTCCTGTCGACAATCTCCTCGGCCCTCTCGAGGCCCCTCTCGTGCCGTTTCCTGGCCTTGGTGCTCATCACGGCCTTGCGGCCGCGCTTGTTCTTCTTGGTGACGCCGGCGTTCTGGTGGATGCCGAGGACGGAGGGGCGGAAGTCGACGGACTCGGGCGGTGGCTTGACATCCTTCAGCGACTTGTCGGTGTTGATGCTGGGCGATGTGGCTCGGCGGGCGGCGCGAGAGTGGATGGAGGGCGCTGCGAGTCTGTGTCAGACATGAAAATTCCCGCCGTCCTCTGAAGATGCCAATCTCGGGCTTTCAAGAGAATTGCATACCTTTGCCCTTTGTTTTTGCCATTTTGCTTCCCTGTCAGAGGTGATGTTTTTGGGAAGACTTGGAAATTTTGGTATCGATAAGAGCCCCGAAATATCAAATGCGCTTGAGCAAACCCCGCTGTACACAGTAGGTACTGTACAGAACCCAGCACGTATCTGGCTTGAAACGGTAGTTTCTCGCGCAGATCTCATGCATGCAAGGAGCTCCCTGTCTCAAGCGCGCCTGTGCAGGCGCGTAAGTACCTTTGAGGCTCAAAATCTGACTTCATCCTCAACCCTGCCACTGGCAGCCCAGGTCTACAAAGGTTCATTCCTGTCTGTTCACAGCAGCAGCGGCCAGCCACCTTCCCTGTGAATGAAATGCTGTTGCGTTGGATCTGAACGGTCAGTCCGGTCAGCATAGATTAGGCCGGAGTTAAAACGGCAAGAATGGCACCGAAAAATGCATCAGGTGTCCCATCAGGGTGCCATGGCTGACTCACATCAGCAGTGCCCTTGATGACGGGCTAGTTGTTTACGCCTTTCAAAATCAATAATTCTTGTTCTGTTCTACAAGATGAAGGCCTGGCCCTTCTCCCTGCCTGGAGTGCTCGGTGGCACAACACACAAGACTGTCACATGCTTGCTGCCTGGTTTCAGTAAGTCATGGTTTGGTCAGAGACAGAATGTGAAATTCACAGACAGGAATCACTATGCGTATGGAAGGGTGCAAATACTTGGAAAAAATGCAATGGGCCTGCATCGGCAAGCATTGCCAAAGAAGCCAAAAAGGAGCAAAAAGAAATTGGATAGCTACAACTGGTTTCGATCCAGCGACCTCCGGGTTATGAGCCCGGCGCCTGATTACGTTGTTAGAAACTTGATGGTACAGATTTCGTCAGATTCAAATTGACTCACTCTTCCCCTGAGCTATGTAGCTGCTTTTAATATTGTGCGCTGGTTAGGGTTGGAATAAATCGGCGAGACAGCAACAAATTCTGCTACTGTGGAGCCAGGCACTGTGAGCATGGGGTGGTACACAGTACCGTCTGGTGCTGCTTTCAGTGTCTGGGCCTCTGACTCCACACATCTCAGCCCTGTAAAACCTGGGGAAGATCAAGTGGGTCTGGGGAAGCAATCAAGGGCAAGTAACACCACTCGACACAAGTCAGGCAGACCAGGACAGGAAAGAAAATGACAGCTGCACAGGCCATCACTTGACTTCCCCCGGCTTCTTCAGCAGGAAAACAAAGCCATGGCCTCAGAACATGTCTAGAAATTGTTGATGCACAATAGAATCCATCCATAATCAACCAGATCTTCATGCGATCCAGATGGTTCTATGCGCTCCCGGGATACCCTCCCAACCCCATATCTGCCAATTTGTCTGGTAATATGATCTAAAATGTCGAGCCGGTCCCCAAAATCACCTCAAATTAGATTTTGTCACGAATCATCTGGTTACAACAGCATGCTCACCCGAGTCCAAAGTACAAGTCGAAAGAAGGAAATCAAAAAAGCAATGCCATCCTGACTGCAAGCCACAAATGAAACCATTGACTGCTTCACAAAACAAAACAAATTCATCAACCGCCAGCCACTCAGCACAAATACATCATTTCCTCAAACCAACCAACAAAATGCCACACACTACATCGGACCAAGATGACGGCGGAAAGAGGGCAAGCAGTGACGACTGGGTCAAAGTTCCAAGAGATCCGGAGTGGCATGAAGACGTCGACGAGAACGACAAGATCTACTCAGGCCCTGGAGCAGAGACCACCAAGACGTCCCCGCTGAAGTCGACATCATTTGGCAGCCTGCTCAAAGAATTCTGTGCCAAAGTGATGGACACAAGCTCACGTGCCTCTGGGATGACTAGAAGGGCCGGTGGAAGTGGTAGTGGAAAATCAGCAAAGTGAAACTAGTCAACGAGTGGCATTATAGGCAGGCTGAGTTAACTGTGACATTGATGGGGAACTTCTTGGTGGAATTAGGCCTGAGGCGCGAAAATTGAGGATTAATATCATTCTTTGCTGTCACGGGGGCCTTGGTGGACGGAGCCGGCATCAACGGCGATGGCAAAGGAGACAAATTGGACGATATTCAGGCTCGAAAAGCCGAAGAAAAGTCGTTCTATTCGTCTGCATGAATTCGTGCTACCCATTTCTTCCAATAAAGGTGTAGTAAATTTTGTTTCTATTCACTACATGCTAGATATGTCTATTTGTTCTTCCCCTTGTCCTCTCCCTATTTTCTCGCCTCGTTAAGACCACCATGTTGTAGTGGAATCCCACTTGCTTCAATGCCACCACCGATCATCTTCTGACGTTCCATTATCAAGCCTAAGCAGAGCTTATTATATGCATATTGCCGGAGACATTCAGAAAAGCTGCCAGAGAGCCTTCTATAATTTTCGTGCTCAAAATCACACCTCGGAATGGTGAATCACTCCGCCATGGCTCCTGAGTCTTCTGTGGTTGACCTTCAGGTAAGTTCTCTCAAATTACATACAGTTTTCAATGAGATTAGCATACTAACAGCTGTAGTCAACCTCAAAGGCTATCCAGCGACAGGATACCTCGCAGTCTGTCCAACGACAGGATACTTCACAATCTGTCCAGCAAAAGGATACCTCACATGCTGCCCAGAAAGAAGAACTCAATGCGGATTATGACGTCGGAACCAAGATCTGGGAAGCTATCAAGGAGATACCCATCATCTTAAGCAAAGATGAACTCTCGTGGCCCGAAGACATGTCCAGCCTGGCTGCTGAGCTTGATGTTCTGGGGACGATACAGAACGAGAACAGGGATCACAATATGCAGCACAACGGCAATATTGAGATTCTGAATACACTTCCTATGGCTCATCCGGGCATCGTTCCCAACAACCGTCAAGCCCTGGAGGTAAATGCAAGCCAAGACGCCCAACAAGACTTCTCATCTCAGACACAATACTATGCACAGTGTCCCTCCATGTATGGTGTCCAAGGATTCGCCGCCACAGCGCTTGGCGCTCCAGCGCAGCCAGTCACTCAAGGATATCCAGTCCATCAGGTGTATTCAACGCCCCAGCTTTATCCAGGCCACCAGAATTGTATGCCTGTGGCAGCAGACCGGAATCTTCAACCCATCCAGAACAATCACCTCGGCCAGGCTCCCCAGGTAATTCAGAGCAACCAGGTCAGCCAGGGCAACCCTTACCAGAGAAACCCCTACCAGAGCAACCTTTACCAGAACAACCCGTTCCAGAACAACGAGTTCAGCCAGAGCAACCAGCTCCAGAGCAACCAGCTCCAGAACAACCAGCTCCAGAACAACCAGCTCCAGAACAACCAGCTCCAGAGCAGCCAGCTTCACCCGAACGGTCAGCTAGTTCAGGCTCCCCCGTTAGTTCAATGCCCTCAATCCGGACCCATAGAGTCACCAACTTCATCAGAGACAATAACTGCAGCAGAGCCAGCTCGAGCAGAGACAACACTTTCAGCAGGGAGTGGTTTGAATCAGATCGGCGAATCCAGCAAAGCAACGTCCATGGAGAATAGTAAGCGGAAAAGAGGAGATTAGGGGTATAGTGGAGAGCAACATAAACGATGATGGATGGGATTACGTGCCAACCGGAATAAGCATTGGGCAACATTTGGTGTTTGTCAGTTTTCAGTTTAGCAAAGGCTGCTGTCAGCGTTGATATTCTACCACGCAATACATATTGAAGACGGCGAGTTGATTTACAGGAAGGGCCGAAATAATTTACTTCAGGCTTGAAGATGATTTATTCAAACTTACTCTACAACAAGAAGAGAGCAGCCGTGGCTTGGTTTCATTATATTTTAACTTGGTTTTGAATAAATAATCCAACCACCTGCCCGCTAGCCGAGGTACAGCGCTCAACTCAATTTCGAATTTGAAAACCAATGTGCTCGTCCATAAGTACATACCGAGATGCCACAAGTACAGTATACAGTACGTAAGCTCTGATCTCGTTCTTGCTGTCAGCGTATCATACCACACGACATCTGCTGATGCGGGACACAGGGCGCATGCTATATTTGCAATCAAGAGGTGGGTCCAGTCATTACAAATTAATGTTGAAGACAGGCAACATTTTCGATAGTAGTCGAGCGGAATGGAATAAGATGACTAGGCGGCAGTCAGTCCACGAATTTCACCGCGGGCCGGCCTATCGTCATCCTGGTGGACATCTGGCAATGTTTACCATCAATTCTGTTTCCAGGTGGATATATACATATAAGCCCAAGAAAGTTTATGACGACACTTACTCTTGAAAAAAACCGTCCACTACAACTATAAATGTATGGAAGGGGGGGTTCAGGTGTCAGACTAAGTATGGAGCGGGGATGGGGTCTTGCAGATCCGCCCCCGCTCGACAGTGGGACAGCTTACTAAATAGACTCACTTACATAACAGTACGCCTGTAGCATCGTTGGCATCATTGCAAGGCGCTTGATTTATAAGCGCGTAAGTGAGATTGACGAAGAACATTGAAAAGGACGGGGCGCCTTGGACCAATTTCTGCCTCTCTCGGGAATGACCGCAAGACTCAGAAAACTAGAAGAGCATCTCACCATGGCTAGCGAAGCTGATATCCATCTTTGTAAGCTCCCATGCCCAGGATTAATATGAGCACCGAGGACTATTGTTGATCTTACTCGAAGACACCACCGGGACACCCAATGGTATCAAGGTGTCCATCCTCCTTGAGGAGCTTGGCCTGTCGTACAAGGTCAGCGTTGTCGAGGCCCTGCATGTGCACAGCATTATGCTGACGAGTCAAACCAGACGACCGCCATTGATTTGTCCAAGAACACACAGAAGGTGAGAGGCTACTGGAGTGGATGTGTTTGTATAGGCCAATCGCTTACTTTTTAAACAGGAAGATTGGTTCCTTGAGATCAACCCGAACGGCAGAGTAAGTGAAGGAATCACGAATGCTGTGCAGGCTGTTAGGGGCCCAGCTAAATGAGCACTCAGATCCCGGCCATCACGGACAAGCTCGGCGACAAGACCATCCGGCTGTTCGAGAGCGGTTCGATTCTGCTGTACCTCGTCGACAGGTACGACAAGGACCACAAGCTCTCGTACCCTCACGGCACCGAGGAGTATTATGAAACCAACAACTGGGTTCGCCACCTCAAACTCCATACCAAGACCGTAAATGCTTCTTTGTTCGACGACTGACAATACCACCAGCTCTTCTTCCAAAATGCCGGCCTAGGTCCGATGCAGGGCCAAGCAAATCACTTCACACGTAGGATTTGGCCTCTCTATGACCACTTCTGCTCGGAACGGCTCACATACTGAACAACGTTGCAGGATATGCACCCGAGAAGATTCCGTACGGCATTTCTCGATACCAGAACGAGACGCGACGGCTGTACCGCGTCCTAGACACCGAACTCGCCAAGAGCAAGTCCGGGTTCATTGTTGGTGACCGCTTAACAATTGCAGACATCTCCTCATGGGGATGGGTTGCTGGGGCCAGTCAGTCCACCCCCCCCCCCCCAAAATCCCTTTTGACTCCCCAGCCATTACGTGTGCCCGTGCTGACAGTTCTATACTCGGAACAGAATGGTCCGGTGTGGACATTGACGAGTTCCCCCATCTTAAGGCCTGGGTCTACAAACTGCTAGAGCGGCCCGGGTTCGAGAAGGGCCGTCATGTTCCTACTGAGCATAAGGCCTTCAAGATGGCTGAGTTACCCGAGGAGGAGTTGGAGAAGCTGGCAGCTGGGCCAAGAGCCTGGGTGCAGCAAGGCATGAAGGACGATGCTAAAAAATGAGTAGATAGGCTCCTATGGTCACCAGAAGCTATCCTCCCGGGGTACGTTGTCATCGGCCCCACCCGGTAAGAAGGGCTGTGATGATCCCAAAGCTGTGAGAAATGAATGAGTTACTCTTTACGCAGACTGCAACACGCTTCATGAATCATTTCGATAATTCACCCTGTAATGAGCTGTGTTTGTGGCCTTCTGAGACGGCCTCTTTCCACACATATGCCTTACGAGATGAAGCCTGGTTCGAAAGTCCATAGGGATCAGGGATGAAATACTCTTTGATTTCGAATCGTTCAGACAGCAATGAGGAAGCTCAACTTCTATTGTAGGATTGGCATACAACTCAGACTGCTGGCTATGTGAGACTCTTACCACATCATATCTCGGTCAAGAAATCAGATAGATAAGTGTATTGGGCCTCACATTGTTCCCAAGGTAATGTCCACGGATAGTAAGGGGAAGCTAAGTTGAATTGGAAATAGAGCCTGGTGTTCCTAGAATCTTTGACTAGCAATCCGGAACAAGCTAGACAAATGTGAGAGGAAATAGCACACAAGGATGATCGATATAATAATAATGAAGAAAACCCACAATGTGATTCTCAGCTAATTGATATGACCGTGTTGAATATTGTTCCGTGTTGAAGGCTGTCAGCTCTGGGACATCTGGTCCAGGCCTCCTCTGCAGGGTACCTCAGCAGAGCTCTGGAGCTCGGTGCGCGCTAACAAAAAGCCGACTGACTCGAGGTGGCGCTAGGCCAGCATTTCCAGAGTGGGCCTAGGGGAGCAGCGGCCGTTAGCGAACATCCGTCGCTATGCAGAGCCAACTTTTCAATTGTCAGACTCCAAACTTCCAACTTCCACCGGCCTTGCTTCGAGCACAACCCCCAAAGCATCATCACCTCCTGCCTGCGAGAGGCAAAGAAGCGCCACTATGGCTTGGAGAAACCAAGGGATCACCGGATCCAACAACATACCGTTGGGAAAGCGCAGATTCGGTGGCGAGTCTGAGCCCGACGACCGAAATGACAGCTTTTCCAACGGAGGCGATCGCGAGCTGAAGCGCGGTCGCAGCCCCGAGCCTCGTACGTGGGCATCACAGACAATATCGGCCCTAGTCACTAACAGCCAGGCAGGCACAGATGCGGATGGACCTCGCCGTCGGAAGAAGCGGAACCGATGGGGTGACGCTGCTGAGAACAAGGCCGCCGGCCTCATGGGCTTGCCCACTGCCATTGTCGCCAACATGACCAGCGAACAGCTTGAGGCGTACACCCTCCATCTACGAATCGAGGAAATCAGTCAGAAGTTGAAGATCGATGATGTCGTGCCTGCCGATGGTGACAGGTAGGTTTCTGCCAGGCCCACGACGTTGTTCACGCATGCCAGGCACTGACAAGAGTATTTACAGATCCCCGTCGCCTGCTCCCCAGTACGACAACCACGGCCGTCGTGTCAACACCAGAGAATACCGATACCGAAAGCGCCTGGAGGATGAACGCCACAGACTCATTGAGAAAGCGATGAAGACCATCCCTAACTACCACCCGCCGCAGGATTACAGACGGCCGACCAAGACTCAGGAGAAGGTCTACGTGCCGGTCAATGACTATCCGGAAATTAATTTCAGTATGATTGCTAACCCTCTAACCTCTCTAACCATGTCCTCCCTCCCTGCAATCTGGCGTAGCCCCAGATCGCGTACCTTAGCAGCGCTACATCGCAGGCCTGCCTTACTGAACGAAGTGTGCTTTTACATTCCGTACTTGATGACGATACTAATACTTAGCTCTCCCTGTTTAAGTTGGCTTACTCATCGGTCCTCGTGGCAACACTTTGAAGAAGATGGAGACCGAATCGGGTGCAAAAATCGCCATCCGTGGCAAGGGTTCCGTCAAGGAGGGCAAGGGCCGTTCCGATGCAGCTCACGCCAGTAACCAGGAAGAGGACCTCCATTGCTTGATCATGGCCGACACCGAAGACAAAGTCAACAAGGCCAAGAAACTGATCCACAACGTCATTGAAACCGTGAGTCTCCTTTCCGTCCTGTGCTGCCGTGCAGAAACTGACAACTTTAGGCTGCTTCCATTCCCGAGGGCCAGAACGAACTGAAGCGTAACCAGCTTCGTGAGCTGGCTGCTTTGAACGGAACGCTCCGTGACGATGAGAACCAAGCTTGCCAGAACTGTGGCCAGATAGGACATCGCAAGTATGATTGCCCTGAGAAGCAGAACTTCACTGCCAGCATCATTTGCCGTGTGTGCGGCAATGCCGGCCACATGGCTCGCGACTGTCCAGATAGACAGAGAGGTGCAAGCTGGCGCAACGATGGTCCTGGTGGACGGCCCCAGGGCCGAATCGGTGGTGGTGGCGGCGGAGAGGACGACGCCGAGTACGAGGTAAGTCATTTCCAACAGTTGCTCACAGATGGGCATAAGACAGATGCTGATGATGTTTCTAGCAATTCATGGCCGAGCTCGGCGGCGGAGCAGCACCCGCCCGTATCGAAGCCGGACCTAGTTCTCACGGCAACGGGGACGCCAAACCATGGCAACGTGGACCTACAGGTGGACCTGCTCCTTGGCGCTCTCGAAACAACGACCGCGACCACCACGATGGTGGGGATAGGGGTGGCGGAGGCGGAGGTGGCGGAGGCGGTCCTGCACCCTGGGCTCGCGACCGACGGGAGCGGAATCATGACAACCATGGAGGTGACAGCTACTATGGCGGTCAGAACAATGGCTACGGCTCGGCTCCGCCCGGCACGGCGCCTTGGCAGCAAGCCCCCGGTGCTCAAGCCGGGTACGGTGGCGCTGCTCCACCCGGAACTGCGCCGTGGCAACAGGCTCCTGGCGCTCCGCCCGCGTACGGCGGTTATCCGGGCGGCTATGGCGCGCCTCCAGGCCTCGGAGCACCGCCTGCACCGCCTGCTGATAACCTCACGGCGTTGATCCAGCAGTTCTCTGGAGGTGCCGCGCCGCCACCGCCGCCGCCGCCGCCAAGCGAGGGTGCACCCCCGCCACCACCCAGCAACCAACCACCACCTCCTCCTCCCCCGGGTGCTTAGGGAACACACAGGCAGCTCAACCTCGACATGCGTCCCGCCACTGACACAGGCCGAAGATTCTTGGATTCCAGCTTGATGCACGCGCCGCGCTCACCAGCAGAGAATGTGATGGTATCCCTCGGCCGCGTAGTTCCGCAGGGCAAAGACTGACTGACTAACTGATGGGCACAAATCGGGCCACGCGGAGTACTGACTGTATGATAGGCAGCTTTTACTAATGCAATAAAAATTGTTTTTGTTATTTGACTTCTGGTGAAGATGAATGAGTCTCCAGCGACACGCTATTTCACCTCTGACCCTAGCCACCTGTAAGCAACCAGAAATGAGTTCACATCATGGCGCAATTGAGACCAACCAGGGCAGAGCAGGACCTAAAATGTTCACACTGGACTGTACGACGTGGACTTGGCTGAGTTGGGTCTCGAAACCTAGAGCCGATTCCCTGTTGCCTGTGACATTCCGTAGGTGATCGACTTGGGTCGTTACAATGCAGCGTGTTTTATGAAAGCTCGTCCGTCAGAAGTCCTTTCCTCTTAGATATCATACCCTATAGAAACGGGCAGTGCAGCGTGTTGCGGATGTATGTGTCTGCCTGCTGAGGTCGGCCGAGGGACCTCGGGAGCTTGGGCCACCTCAAGCTCATGCGGGGCAGGTTCGGTCGAGACTGCGTGGTGACGAGTCCAGCCACCAGCATGCCATCACTGATCAGTCGAACTCATCAATCTGCAGCTGCAGCTGCAGTCGCCCTGCACCTCGTCCTACCTCAACCACACATCGCATCTTTTGATGGCAAGCGCGGATCTCAGCCCCAAGTCCCAGAGAATTGACCGCCGCTCAAGATAAATTCTGAGCTCACTGAACCAGTATCAAAATCACAGCCTTCGTATCTGGTTACCATCCCTATACGACCTCTTCCGCTCCCTTTTTGCTCCTATGTCCCGAAACAGGTGAATCCCCAAAGAGTGTTATCCCGCCGGTGGCCCCACTGCCTACAGTTGCACGTTTTAAGCTTTTTGCCGGCCAGCCCCCCTTATTACATCTCGTTCGATTTCCTTCGTGACCATTCATCATGACCTGGGTGTCTCGATAGGTTGTCACCAGTTTCTAGCAGTCCTCGCTGGGAAACTACGCTGTATTGATCCGGCAACGGTCCATTGTCGAGTAGGGCCAGCTCCTGCGGGGCTACCCACTGCATCTGTGACGGCATCAATCATGAACCCCTTCGCTTTCCGGCCCGCTCAGGTAACGATATGGACAACCATCGTCTATCTGGCCCTTCTCATACCTGTCATTGTCCTAAATGAGTCCGTTCCACCTGCGCCATCCAATCCCAGCCCACGCACCGGGATCAACCTCACCGAAAGCTGGCACGATCTGGCTACTCTGACCCAGGGCTACCATCCGTACAACAGTCACAAGAATGACGAGGTCCGAAATTGGCTACTTCTACGCATCCAGCAGATTCTTGATGGGAACGACGCCGACTGGGTCACAGAAGAGTCCATCGGCAAGAAACCGTAAGACACACCTCTCAAGACGCCTCAGAATACCCAGCTAACGGGAATAATGCCAGGTCAAACTACTCAGTCAGAGCACTCAAGTTGTCGGAGAGCAGGCCGGAGGAATCCAGCCATAATGTGACTGTATTTAATGACCTCATGTCCAATGTGACAGTGCGCTTTGGGGGCCTCCCGGGGTCGCACGGGTCCGAAGAAGGCCAGTCTGGTAACGCGGCTTACTTTGAGGGTACCAATGTGATCGTCTACATTCGTGGCTCTCTCGACGAGGAAGGGGAATGGTGGAAACGGAAACGCAACCACGTCAAACTGCCAATTGGAAAGGGCGGGGTTATGGTGAACGCGCATTACGACTCGTGAGACCCATCATCTACAGTCCAGATTTCACAACTATTCACTAACATCTCTACAGAGTCTCTACTGGGTTTGGAGCGACTGACGACGGCATCGGCGTTGTGACTGTCCTCCAGTTAATCAAACATTTCACGACACCCGGCAAACAACCCAAGCACGGCATCGTCGCGTTACTCAACAACGGCGAAGAGGACTTCCTCTATGGGGCCCGAGCTTTTGGAAACAGCCCCTTGCTGCCCTTTGTGCACACCTTTCTGAATCTCGAAGGTGCTGGCGCTGGTGGACGTGCAACTCTTTTCCGTGGCACGGATAAGGAGGTTATAAGCGCCTACGCCAAATCGCCCGACCCATTCTCCACCGTCATCAGCTCCGACAGCTTTTCGTTGGGAGCAATCAAGAGCCAGACCGACTACGTCATCTTTAATGGTGTCTACGGGCAGAGAGGCCTCGATGTGGCCTTCTATCGACCAAGAGCACGGTACCATACCAAAGATGATGACGCAAGACATGCTAGTCGGGCCAGTCTGTGGCACATGCTGTCCTCATCAATTGCTACGCTGCAAGACCTGTCAGATAGAACCTTCAGCGGGGAAGTATCAGAAGATACTTCCAGCGTTGTGCCAAATGGTAGAGGCAGCAAGGCAGTATGGTTCGATCTGTTTGGTAAAGGCTTTGTGCTCTTCAACTTGAGAGCCATGTTCGCATGGTCCTTAACACTGCTCATCGCGACACCACTTATCCTCATACTGCTAACGTATTTGCTCCAGAAGAAGGGGAAATACTACTTCTTCTCAAACAGGGTTACTGTCTATGAGCAGCCAAACTCCGATTCGGAAGACTCTGAACGAGTCAAAATTGGAGGCCTCAGAGGCATTTTCCGTTTTCCTCTGGCAATCAGTGTCTCCGGGGCGCTTCTCTTTGGCGCGGCGTTCCTTGTCAGGAAGTTTAATCCCTACATCGTTCACAGCAGCGTATATTCAGTGTAAGAGAATCCGTCTTTCTGTACTTTACTTGGCTAATATATTTCAGATGGGCAATGTTTGTCTCTCTGGGATACTTTTCCTTCTGGTGCATCATGAGAGGCGCACATGTAGCGAGACCGAGTGCCCTTCACCGGGGCTATGTCAACATTTGGCTGTTCACATTAGCGTGGGCTGTTCTAGTGGCCGTCACGGTTTTTGAGGACCGATTCGACATTGCGGCTGGCTATCCTTTCGTGTTCCTCCAGTCAGCTCTATTCTTGACGACACTCACTTCAATCCTCGAGTTATTCGCTCTTCCGAACATGAAGACGTACGGACAGCAGCTCAGGGAGGAGCACGAAAACCACGACCATCTTGATGAAGTTCCTACTTCTGATGCGATGATCACCCCGGGCCCTGACGAAGTCAGCAGTCTTGCATCAAATGAAGGAGCTGATGATGCGTCAGGGAGAGAGCCTCCCGATGTGACCACGCCTCTTATTGCTAGGACTGGCCGTGGCGAAGACTCACAGAGGACATTCGCGACGAGATATCGGCGCTCGATCGCAGCCATAACTGACTCTGCAACCAAGAAAGGGGGCCCTGACAATAAGAAGGCTCTTGGCGGTGAGCAAGCCTGGTCCGAGAACTTGCCATCATGGACCTGGTTCATCCAGTTCCTGATCCTTGGGCCCTTCATGATCATCCTTGCAGCTCAGAACGGGCTGTTCTTAGTGGACGCTATGCGTCAGACAGGGATTGAAGGCTCTGCTGCTGTGTTCCCATTCCTCCTCGTTGCCGCATTCACCATTCTCCTACTCTTGCCTCTCATGCCTTTCATTCACCGCCTTACGTACCATATCCCACTATTCCTTCTGTGCATATTCATCGCTACTCTGGTTTATAATCTTGTTGCCTTCCCATTCTCACCGGACAACAAGTACAAGGCCTTTTGGCAACAAACCATTGATCTGGACACGGGAGATTCTATCGTCAAGTTCGGCGGTGTGGAAGAATACTTGCGTCTCATTATCTCGGACTTGCCTTCTGCCGCCGGAAAGACTGTGACCTGCCAAAAGTCGACGACCAGGGCTGATGTCTCAGACTGCGTATACGATGGAAAAGACGTTGCACCCAACGTGGCCAACAACCTTCCAGAGGGTGTTCCCCCAGTTTTGGGCTACGGTAAATTGTTGGACTTGGACGTAGCACGTACAGGGCCTAGCGAAGCCAAGTTTACTATCAACGCGAAGAACACCAAGTCTTGCGTCATCAAGTTCGCGCGTCCAATTAAGAATTTCTCTGTCGCGGGCGGCACAGGTTGGGATAATCGATTTGGGCCAATACCCGAAGGTGGGATCGATCAGGTCCTCCTGTGGAGACGTGATTGGAACAAGACATGGGAGGTACATGTTGAGTGGGATCCTGAAGCAGAGACACATCAAGCTCATGACGAGGATGGGAACCAAGAGGTATACGTCTCCCCGGTTGACGAGCTGAAGCGAAGCACAGTTGGCCTTGATGGAAACGTCACCTGTATCTGGAGTGACATCAACACACCGGGAACAATCCCGGCGTTGGATGAGGCTATTCAGTACGCGCCTTCCTGGGCTGTGATCACGAAGTTTGCTCCCGGTCTGGTGGAGGGCAGCAAAGTTTTCAAGATTTGAGGAGATTTGAGGGTATGCCGACGCACCGAATGGGAGGATAAGGGACACAACTCAGATTAGGTAACAAGTGTGCTGTGCAATGTTTTTGATCCTTTTCTTCTCCCGTTTCGTCTGAGTTTTCGGGGGCGGGGGTATTCAAGAGTCTGAGGTGGTCATCGCATTACACGGGAGAGAGCATCGTGGGCGTATGGGTTGTTTGATCACTTCACAGATTGCATATCCGGACCTGCATTGGTAGTTCTTGCGTGCTTCCGAGTGGTAATCATATAATCAAGTCTAAGAAATATCATCATTTTTCCTATCTATGAAAGCGCAACCGTTGGATCGTCTACGCTGATCGTTCACACAGTAATCATGCCACGGGTGTTCTCCTTCTACCTGTTTTGTCTGTTGGCAATTGCCCGTGGCGAAGTATGGGACATTTTGGTAGACTTCCCACTGAGCTCATCATGCCCGCAAACTTCTTAGACTATCTGCTGGGCCGGTCCGCTGGATAATCTCCCGGTGGCCAATGGGCTACGCAGCTCTGCACAGCTCAACAAGCCCCATATCTGCCTGTACTCGATGTGTGAGACATTCGAAATTATTTCTCTCCGCTACCAAAGATGGAAAAGTTAATACTGGATTTCCCAGTGGCTGTGAAGTATTACCCCCAAGTTGAATGGCCTGGAAGCCTGACCCCACTTCACCTCTCAAAACATATGCATCGGCTGAACTCGCACGGTCAAAGGTCACGCATCTCGCTCTCTTGAGGGTGAGGTTCGCAGCACACGTTGGCGGGTTGTGGAATAGGTAGAACTTGTGTACTGTTTGCCCAAGGAGGCCCGGGGTCGGAAGCCTGTTCTTAGGATGGTCCTATAGTTGTGTGAAGATTTCTTTCACAGAGAAAATAGACGCCCAAAACAGCAGCTCATGATAGTAACGTCGGTGGAAATCCGCTTGGTTGAGATCGTGATGAAGGATAAGAACATCTTTTGCCATCCCTGGCAGGTGTGGTTACACACATTTAGCGGCCACTTTAGACTGGAGTGGAAATAAAATTCCCGTGGTACTGTGATGATTTTTGATGCGTCGTTGCGACTGACAAATGAAAAGGCACGGCCTAGTCCATCTGCAGGTGATAGGTCGAACTTATAGTAATAGGACTGGGGTATAAGAGACTGCTACGCAAGGATTCAGCCGGTAAGGTAAGTGACCCTGTCGATGTTAGGATACATAGATTGTGTGCGAGGAATGCATACTCCAGTGTAGTCCACGGGTTTATCAAGGAAGCCATGTTCCAGACCACTATGTAGAATCATTACCCGGACAGTATGAAAATGCTCCCCCTTTCTGTTGCATTTGGTGAAGTGCCGCACTCCCGACCGTTCAAATACCCGGCTAGCTCCAATGGTGACGCTTGAGATAGTTGTTAGGTGTGTGCGGCCATCTATCTGAGGGCCGGGAATTTGCACCGTCAATCTCCATACGGCAGTATGGCGCCCGTCCTGCCAGTTGCCTTCCCAAATGGAGGGGGCAATGCATGTGGCAATTGCTTGATTTCTCGGGTTGTTAGACGAGACTGTGGCGTCTGACGCATTTGATTAAAAGGCAACTGGGCTGTCAAAAAGTTGCTTCAGGGGAGACCCGATGCCAGTTGATGCCAATGCCGGAGATCGCCTCACAGGGCTGAACAAACCCAAATACCCTTGTGTCAGCAAGACAAGACTTATTTTGTCAGATTTGAGGCTGTTACTGCCGAGTTCTACAGGCAGGTAGCTTCTTGGGCATCTCAGAAGCGTTCCTGGATATACGACCTTGGGAGCGCACGGGACGAATTCGCGCAACATATCCAGAAGCGCAGCCCGTTTCTGAGGTCATTCAGCAAGTGTGCATCTTGTTCATACCATGATGAATCTGTTCACGTTGCTCATTACGGCCTTCTGTACGGCTGTGCTGGCCGCTCCGGCTCCCGCCCAGCAACGCCACGCCGTCGAAGTTCAGTCCGTTTCCGCCGAGCCTCCAACCTGCGTGGACGGCGTCCCGGCGAGCACGACGCCATACGACATCAACTATGCCGCCGTGAAAGCCCCGGCCGCGGCCCACGGTTTCTACGACATCGAGCCGGCCTGGGACACAGCCCATGCCGTTGGGAGCGCGATGGTGAGCCATCACCGGTTTTCTCTCCCTCTTCTGTGCCACATGACCCGCGGGTTTGCTGATGGCCCTTGAAATGTCGCGATAGAACCTGTACATGGCTCATGGCAGCGACGTGAACGAGTACGCCTCATTCAAGTGCCAATACACGTGCAACGGGACGCCCGGGTGCGTCTCGTTCTTCGGCCGCTTCGTCCAGGTCAACTCTACTGACGAGCACTTTGAGTGTCTGGGCTTTAACGCTCTGTGAGTGACTTCCCTTCTGTCGACGTTGTATGCTGGCATAACCGCTGATGGCTTCGAAAAAGCCTTGATGACTCTTCATTCACGCTATCAAGTCGCAATATGGCCAACGGAGGCTTCAACAAGTTGTGCACCTGAGGTTGGCTTCGCGGTCTGTTGTCGTTTCTAAAGGCTTGCTCCGCTTTGAGGCAGCTAGAAGATGCGATTTGAAGGCCCTTTTTTTCCTTCTGTAATTGATGATGGAACCAAGCAAAATGGGTTCCAGACAATTTGTATGAGTGATGGGTGGCGGACATCACTCTATTTGTACATATGCACGCAGAATGTAGAGCTCGTTGCACTCGCTTTTAGCCGTCACAACCCCAGCACAGTATCCCAGCCAGATCGATTTGTAGTAAGATTGAGTTTGCAACAAGGGGTATCTGAAAGGTTAACCATAGTCTTGCCTCTAACCAACCTTTTGCCGTCTCAGAAGGGATCCTTTTGCGCCGCACTCCGAATTATGCTCACAATAACAGAAAAGGGAAAGAAGAAGGAATAAACAAAGGCTCGGGTCATCAAAATCACTCCTATCCTGTCATATCAGCATCGCCGCCGGCGTTCGCATTACCTGCACCCCCAGACAGAGTCTCAAGGTGTGTCCTCGCCTTGGTCCACAGCTCGGCCTCCATCTCCCTCTCGACCTGGTTGCTCCTGCTGTTCAGCCAGCCGACGTCGAGATCCCCGACCATGCCGACGCCGTTGGGCTCGAGCGCAGGCTTCGAGACTGGGCCGTCGTCGTCCTTGGGCTTGTCCTTGGCGGCGTCCTTGTTGCTCGGCAGGCTGATGATGCCGGCCTCGTCGAGCCCCAGGATCTGGCGCTTCAGCCGGGCGTCGACGGAGTGCAGCGTGGAGAGGAACTTGTTCATGGCGTCCTCAAACTGGCGGGTCTGCTCTGCTGCCGAGGGCTGGGGCTGCGATTCTGCCTGTTCGGGCGC
Organism: Diaporthe amygdali; assembly: GCF_026229845.1. Classification (NCBI taxonomy): domain Eukaryota; kingdom Fungi; phylum Ascomycota; class Sordariomycetes; order Diaporthales; family Diaporthaceae; genus Diaporthe; species Diaporthe amygdali. Next base: position 861,555 of record NW_026517034.1, read on the forward strand.
GCTGTTGCTGGTGCTGTTGTTGGAGGGTGTGGGTAGGCTCTGCTTTCCTAAGCTTTGTATGGCCGTCCCGGTCAAGTCCAGCAAGGATGCGATGTCCTGTGGCAGGGGCGCCTGTTAGGACGCGTACAGCTCGACACGTGGCTAAGAGCTCTAATGGTCTCTGCCTGGGAAGCCTGTTACTTACATGATCAATGTCAGCCAGCTGTTGCATGCGCTCGGCGCGCGTGAACGGGGCGTGGATGTCCACTGGAGGGGCGGATTGCTCCATCGTGGTGGCGTGGTGCTCGAGGGCGAAAGCGCTTGCTCTGCAGCAAAAACCGCGCAGGTCTGCAATGTCTTGTAGCACTTGTCTGGCTGCTGTATGTGCGCACACGCGTTCCTGACTATCAAGCAGGATGGGTCTACTGTGGTATCAATGTAGTTGGTTAGACGGGTACTCAGAAACGGAGAGCTCTGGAAGCTCGGACTGGGAACCCCGCCCGGTAGCTCCCCGAGGCCCACGGGCCACGAGCCCACGGGTCCACTGCAAGCTGCTGCACCTGCGGCCTACACTTGGGGCCTGCACCTCTTTTTGGAGCAGGGCTGACTGGGGGACTTGGACCCCTGAAACGCAGCGCCAATGAGCCCGTCTTCCAGAACACCTCAGGTGGTCTGCCTGCAACGTTGGGGCACGCTGCGGTTGGTGGGGACGATCTGGGTTTGGTTGGCGGGCGGGCGAGCGGGCGATCCCAGCCACACACAGGCTGGGTCGATGCGACGCATGGCCGGAGGAGAGCTGTCAACGTCGTCATTGGGTGGGCTGCTGACCCAGGCCATTGGTACTGAGGTTACCTGATCTGCCAGAATCTTCGCTGCCTTGGGGATGTTGTGCATACATGCCATACATGTTAGATTCGATCGTCTGCTTACTCCCTCATGGCCCGTCTCGTCCGGGTCGTCACTGGCGACGACCTCCGATCTACTCGCTGATCAGTCTGGGCCAGTCACATCGCCAAGGGACCTGGTGCGCTGGTCTGTTTGAGCAATTTGGGTTGTTGGTTATTGCAGCTGGGTACACGTTACGTCTCCGCTTTACGGTTTTGACCTTGGGACCCCCAAGAAAGGCACGACACAGAATTAGTCACTATAGTCTAGGTAGTCTAGGTGTGGTACCTAGGTAGATCATAAAAGTTAGGCGAGTGTCATCAATCAACACCTGTCAATTAGTGACACCCGTCACCCGGCGCCTAGCCTTGCGCTTGCCCACAGGCTTGCCTACATCCAGCACCCTACAACGGCACGCTACCCAATTTTTTCCCGCTATTGTCCACGTTCTGGAATACCTAGATACAAAGGCCCCTAGATGTGTGCCTGCCTAAGGATTGGGGAAAGAGGGGATTACGAAAATAAATTGCAGGCGCCTCTGTTGGAGGGCCCGAGGATCCGACGCCTGGCCGTGCTGGTAAGGCCGGCAGGGCTGGAGGATCAAAGATCGTCGTCATACCTTCTCATTCTCCATTCTTCTGTCGCTAGCCAGGTGGCCATGTTCAAGCCTCGTGACTCGACCCGGCAAAAACTGGCCACTGGCCACCTGTTTGTTTGACTGTCAGATTGTCGTGTTGGAAGGCGACCCAGCCCAGTGTGCAGTGTGGCGTAGTGGAGTCGAGAATAGTGTGATATAATATGTGCTGCCAAGTGGACTAAGTGCTGTGCTGCAGTAAAGGCTTTCTTTCTCGTCGGTGCCTCGTTCCTATCCTATGTGTGCTGCTGCTGCGACTGCAACAATCTGCCGGGCTTTGGCTTCTATTTTCGCTCATACAAGTAGCCTCCAAAGGTTATTCCTCGCTCCTCGCTCCTCCTCCTCCCCCGACTGGGTTTCACCTGCCCCGGACATTGCAACAACTCGACGCTTGGCCGTGCTCGAGACGCTTGCCCAAACCCACCCAACCCCCCAATCCCCCCCGCCAATCCACCCTGAACGGCAAGGATCAAGCCCATTCGACATCGCTTCGGTACCTCCCACGTCTGCGCTCCGCCTAGGTAATCTCAATAATTCAACCTCCACAGCTGAGGCTGGACTCTCGTCGCCGCCGGTCGCTTGACGTCTTCAACAACGCCCGGATCCACTGTGCTCAGAATTGTCTTCCTCTTCGCTCTCGCCTCCATCATCAGACTCTCCTCACCTGCCTCTTGCGAAGAAATGTGCCAGCTGCTCTTCGCTAGATAGCCTCGAGCCATTGGGCTTCTGGTCAACCCCTCCTCATCCTCCACTCGCCACAATCCTGCGCCGCAACCAGACCCTGCGAGCCTGACAGCCTCGGAGCACCCGTCCGACAAGATGAAGGCCAGCATACCGAAACGACTGCTCACTCTGCGGGACAAGAATGGCAATCACCGTCACAACAAGTCCTCCGAGGGTCACAAGGTTCGTCTCGTCTCCTACCCCCTCGCCACAGCGGCTTGCGCTGACTCCGTATACCACGCTCTCTAGTCGCGACCTCTATCCACCGATGCGCTCTTCTCCATGTTCAAGAATGGGTCTGCCTCACAGAACGGCAACGACGATGATCACAAGGAAAAAGATAAAGAGAAAGAGGCCGTAAAGGTCGGTCAATTGTCCAACCGTTGCACGCATAACGGCCCGGGCTAACTCTGGCGCGGAATCTAGATCGACGAACTTTCGAAGCGAGTCGAGGCCCTTGACGACTTGCATGATATCTCACCCGATTACCTCCGTTTTATAATGAGGAGTAACTATGCCTCTGGCGACGTCGAAAAGGCCATGGAACTGCTCATACTCCATCAGAAGTCTATCTCCGGAACGATACTGTCTTACAATCCCAACGTGAACATGCTCGGCGCTGAGAACCGCGGCAACGTCACCTGCTACCTGGACGCGCTGCTTTTTGCCATGTTTGCGAAGCTGGAGGCCTTCGAGTGCATGCTTAAGAATGACTCTTCGAACGAACCGCAACGAAACCTGGCAGCTTTGCTCCGCCTTTGGGTCAACATGCTGAGGAGCGGAAAGTTGATCCACACAGACATGGTAGGGCCTATTTTGTCTTTGTATAGCCATTCTTTCAACTTGTGCTGACAGCGAGACAAGACGCAACTAATTCAGAATGCACTGGCTGCTTGTGGGTGGAAAGATGCACAACTGCTGGAACAACAGGATACTTCTGAGGCATTCGCATTCATTACCGAGACTTTGCAGCTTCCCCTCCTGCCGCTGCAGGTGGACCTGTTCCACCAGGGCAAAAGAGACGAAGATGATCACAAGGTCGTCTATGAGCGTCTATTAAACCTTGCTGTACCAGCTGATCCAGAAGGCAAAGGTATCAAGCTAGAAGACTGCCTGGAAGAGTATTTCAACACCAAGGTCGACGTCTCGCGCGACGGCGTTGAAGAGAAGGCAGGCCAAGACAGGCCTGTCCTTTCCCCGAAGAGCACGATACGTATCGTGCATGAGGATACGGAGACTGATGCTGGTGCTCATGCTGAAGCTGGTGCTGGTGCTAATGTTGATGCTAGCGCGAGTACTGTTGCTGGTAGTGCAGGTGCTGGTAGTGCAGATGCTAAGCCAGACGCTGAAACGGATGCCGAAGCGGAATCATCAGATCAAGTCCAACTGGCACCCCTACAGCGACGGTGGACGAGCGTGGAATCGCCGGCGTCGACAGCCTCCGCGTCGAGCCCAGACGTGACGCGTCCGTCTGCTCGAACCAGATCGACAAGCATAATTCAGCGAATTGTCCTGGACGCTGATGGGAAGCCAACAGACTCAGAAGGTGCAACTTTATTGCAGAAAGCAAAGCGAAAAGGCGCCACGGTTGTCAAGGCCGTTACAATTCCAGCGTGGCAATTCTTCCGGTTGATACGTAAGTCTGGAGATCACACCTCTATCCCTCAGATTCTCTGTGTGCTAAACATCGTTCTCAGCTTGGCATGCCGTTGACAACGCCGAACCCAAAACCGATTCTGAGATTATGATGCACTTCAACCAACGTCCGGTGGTCGGCATCTGTCTGAAGAGATACATGTACACCGAGGACGGGCTGGCCAAGAGGCAAAATACGTTTATCGACATCCCTGACAGTCTCAGGCTACCTCACTTCATGATGGTTGACGACGCCAAATTGGAAGAAGACAGCGTGCTGAGTCAGGACTACAAACTGGTGCTCCAGTCCATCGTGTGCCATCGGGGCGACTCCGTTCATAGCGGACACTATATCTCATTCGCGAGAGTCAACCCCAAACTCCTGACGGACAATCGCCGCCACGACAACGACCCTCCACCCGACTACGAAGATGCCCAATGGGTCAAGTTTGACGACCTGGCCCTTGAGAACAGGGTTTCCTATGTCGACGACATCAAGGAGTCTCTGAAGCAAGAGATGCCTTATCTGTTATTTTATCAGATAGTACCTATGTGCGACGTGACCGCCGCCTCTACTGCAGGATCAGAAACCGAGCCACCATCGTACAACGATTCGGCCCTCAACGTCACGACGACTGGGATTACGACACCGGGCCTTGAGATCGATCGACTGGGGCTGTCGCGACCAGCTAGCGGCTACTTTGACTCCCCGATCCTGAGTTCAGCAGGGCCAAGCATTCGCTTCTCTTCAGAGCTGGAACGACCACCACGGATAAGCCTTAGCGTTGAGGACGATGGTCAACATTCCTCGAGTCTGCTCAGCCCTAACGCCTCCAGGCGTGGAAGTGTAGCGTTTTCGGAACCCATTGGCCATGCTCAAGCCATCACACCTGAATCAGGACTTTCCCCAGCTGTCACGCCAAATGAAGAAAGCACAGCACAGAGATTATCGCGGGCCGCGGCCAAGTTCACCAAGAGCCGAAGCAGGCCAACCAGCCAGGCGGGAGAGAATCGCATCAGCTTGACCATGTCTCGACTGACATTTAACAAGAAGAGCAAAGACACGTTACGTGAAGCTGCGGAAAAGCTTGAGGATGGTGAAGAGACACCAGTTGCCATTGTCGCGCCTGACCGACTTTCGACTGATGGTGGCGAGACTGGTAAGAAAGAAAAGGAACATCATCACCATCACCATCATAGGAAGGGTGGAACAAAATCAAAAAGCCGGGGTGGAGACAAGGACCCGGAGAAGACCAAGAACAAAGGTGAAGTCCCTGATCGGGAATGCATAGTAATGTGATTGGAAAAAAGCGAGTTGGCAAGGCGTTTGAGGGACAAGGTGTGTTTACACGGATTTGCTATGGGAAAGAACCACATTTTCAAAGAGAGGAGTCGCACCCTCGGCATCTGACGGACCAGCCACGGGCTACATCTGTCGAAGTATTACATGAGAGGCGCATGATTGCATTTGATACCAGGAGAGTCTTCAGGAAACTGTCAAGCAAACATAAAAAGGCGAGAGGGCAACAAGAGAGGGATTGGAAAGGGCGCTCTGCTCCGTATCGCGGCTTTTGCATACTAGCGCGCGAGATAGCTATGGCGTCTACACAAGAGGTTTGGGCAATGACGGTTTGGACAGCTCCACATATTGAACTTGGCCGGGCAACTTTTTGGCATCCTGTCCCATCCCTGAGTGAATAGCTGATGGCCAATGGAACGACCATCTATACGAAGTACGACGTACGACGTACGACGTACGCCGTACTCACTCGTACACAAGGACATGTGCGGGATTCGTGTTCGTTCTCGTGTTCGGTCTACGGTCTGTCACAGGACTGTGGGTAAGCCCATGTACTGTAACTTGCACTATTCACGTTACTTCGTGCTTCCGGCTGTGTGAGCTGCCGAATGAGTCTGTATAAAATAGGATTCGAGTAGAGGGTGAAGTGAAATCCGTCTCTCCCTGGAGTGCTTTTTGGACGTGGGGGTTTGAAAACAGTGGATTAGCGAATGCCCTTTTTGGATTTTCTGCTTGGCAAAGCGAACGACCGACCTCGCACCCCTCGGGGTGCGAGCAGGTTTAGAGCCGTAATAGCTGGATGCTGTTCAATTGACGATATGTACTGCAGTTTTCATTGTTCCCATAATTGTGGCTTGATCTAGGACTCGACCGTGTTGCTCGCTTGACTGTCGCGATGTTGTGCTGCAAGACCGGTGGCAGTTCGCGATCTTTTGGCTCTTAGTCTGGCTCTACGTCTGGTTCTGAAGCCTGATCACTGCATTCTCTTTTCGTCATGCTTACCTTGCTCCCAAATTTCGTTCGCAGATGGCCCTTTGAAAGGGTCTTCCTCGTCACTGCCTTGTTCACGTTGGTCTTGAAGCCTCCCCCCCCCTTTACACGCGCCCTGCTGGCCCCCATGAGCCACACATAAAGTTGAGGCCAGCGATCGGCATGATACCTTAAGTGATGAAACTGCGAGATTCGGTCTCGTGGGATTTCATTCGCGCGCGACGTCCATATAAATGCGGTCAGCGTTGCACGTGAGAAGTCTGCCGTTGATCATGTCCGGGATCCCTTCCATGGACTCTGCTCGTCCTCCCGCCCTCGCAATGCCTCACGGGGCGGTGAGCACCGTCGTGGCCAGTGGACTCCTCCAAATATCATGATATTTGTTTGTGATATTAAGTCACAGTGCACGTCGCAGTTGCCCCGTCGATGTGACCTATCGACCGCGCCAGACGACTGGTGTACCCGCTCGCAGTCACAGCCGGCGTCTTGGACTGCTGGTGGGTTGCCGAGCCAGGCTTTGGCATTAATCGAGCTGCCATGCATTCTTCAAGGTCACGGTCGTGAGCACTTGTGTGACTCTTTCAGCTCGGGCAGCCGAGTCTCCAGGCCCGAGCAGGGCCGTAGCCCCCGACGGTGACGGAGTAGATTTGACACCCCCCGAGACCCTGCGTGTTACTTCGCCGTCGGGGGTTTATATGAAAGCCACGGCAGCGGTCACCGAATCCATGGCGCCGGAACTGGCGCGGGGGACGAGATGGGTCATGTGAACTCGGCGTTCATGGCCACATGGCACGAGTATGTAAAGATCGATGTATTGAACCAACAATCTTGGAATATACTCATCGAGCCGGGAATCGCGGTCAGCGGAGTTTATACCGGCTGGTCAAGTTTGGAACGTTGTTTTGGGTTGGAACAATGCTGCCCACCGTGGCTGTGGCTTGTAACCAGAAGTAGAGTCTTCGCCGGCTGTCATTTCTCGATCAGTAGGAGGCCGTTGTCAACCGGAAAGCTACGTCTTTTGAAGTCAATGGCATTGTTGAGGACGTCATCGCCCATATTATCGGCGTGGACCAGATGAGCAATAAGCATATAATATGAGACCGGGGAAACATAGCCTTTCCGATACGACCGATCTACGATCACAGCCATCCAGTTGCCGATATACTCGCGAGATGATGATTTTTATGGCCTATGCCGCGCTCAGCCGCGCAGCACCACCGCGGGAGCCGCGGAAGATTCCGAGCTGCTGGTACTTGGACTGGTTATACACATCTTTTGACGTTGTAACAAGGGATACCGAAACACTCCGAGTGGACGATTATGTGCAATTCTGTGGACCACTTCTCAAGTTTTCCCTGGGTAAGCAGATCAACATGCATAACTAGGTTACTGTACACGCATGTGAGCCGGAACGGAGAACAAAAAGGAAGGGCTCAGCCGGCTCCCCGATCCAAGTCCACCCCACACTGCTCACCTCTGCTTCTTTCGTCTTCCTCTTCTGATGCCGACCGATAAGGACAAGACGGGATGACGTGCGGCTCGTAACAAGCACTAGAACACCCCTACAATGTCACGCTGGCGGCTCCAGGAATAGGACGAATACCTGGTCTAGCACCAATAATTACGTGTGCATGGTTCCATAGTTGCGGCCAAAGGCATGTTCGGAGCTGGCTGGCCGTCGGAGATACGGTTGAGACTTGACTCCGGATCCCGTTCCGGCCCGCTCGTCTATCCCCCCGTGGATATGGACGATGCAAGTTGGCACTGCGCCATGCCCCCCAGCCGTTTGTTTGATCATGATGTTCAACGTGGCATTTACCGGCATGAGCTTGCCTTGTCTTGCCCATGCCCATGCGACACACCAAGCATGCACACATGGCCCATGCGACAAATGATACCGTCGCGTGTGTGTGCGAGTCGCCGATGCCCACCCCCCGAAGGTCGGTCGGCAGTCTAGTCTGCACAGCGAGATTGGCTCGTTAAATCCGTCCCTCCAAGACATCCACACCTCACATCCACCACCAGTGCGTCAGGACCCAAGCTTCCCGGAGCTGTGCACACAGCGCGCGCAGGGCTAGGAGGCCACTTTTCTAAGTTTGACAAGGCCGAGTCATGGGTGCCCTCAACCAGGCAGCCCCAGGGCAGCGTGGGCTCATTAGCTGATTAATGGGCGGATGAATAGGTGCCTGTTCTGGGCGCATCGTACGCGGCGCCCAGCACGGTGATGCTGCAAGGGGCCATACTTGGCACGTTATATGTCTCGACGCTGACAAAGTCCTGCAATCGAGGGATGGGGCAACCGTCAAATGTGCACAGGCACCGTGCCGGTGGAGTTCAGTGAGGTGCAAGATGCTACGCACCCATCGTGTCGAAGCGTCGCTAGCACGTCGAGGGCTTGTCTAAGTGATGATCGACCATCAGTGCCTGAAGCCAGCCTCACTTCCTTTCTCCCCTGGTAAATGACAGCTGTGGTTAAAATAAAGGCACTGGGCTGTGCTCAGCCCGACCCAGTACAGCGAATAGGATGCCACGGGGCTATTTCACGTGTGGACTTCGGCGAACGCATTGAGATGAAGAAATGAGAAGATGGGCGACGATAATAGACCAGACGGGATGGTGGGTGGGCGGATGGGAGGTGGGGGCGGGATTACCTGCGATGATTAATTGTGAGTAGAGATGATGAGTCTAGCAGCAGACAGAGCAATGGCAGATGGCATGGCAGATGGCAGAAGGCAGGAGAAAGAAGGGCCAAAAAGGCATCAGGGCGCTGATCTGATCCGAAGCTTGGGAAGTTTAAGGGCCTGGGCGTGCGACCCAAGGTATCCGGGACTGGGCATTCCATGCTATTGTGCCCAGGTGTTCACAATTCTAGAGCCTCGCGCCGAACGGGATTGATAAGCCCGACTTTAACTCGATCCCGCCATACCGAACAAAGGCTCTGCAGGCCAGGTAGTGCGGGCGGCGCCAAGCTCACTGGGCTGCTAGTAGATGTACTTGCGAGAGAGGGCGGAGTGTGAGCACATGCGAGTGAGTGAGTTATGTAGTCTAGACCTTACAGTAATGGTAAGAGTAAGAGTAAGACAGTCGGACAGACTCAGAGGGCAGAGAGAGGAGCAGGCCACAATAGTCAAACCAAGTCCGAATCCGAGCTGGGCACTCGCCAAACTCAAAAAAAGTCGCCGGGGCTGTCTCTGTCCCTCCTGCTCCTGTCGCTTGGCCTTGGATGGACAGATGGATCTTGCTAGACTACTTGCTACATGTTACATTTAGACTTCAAAGGCCTCCACCGCCCATCTCCTCCGTCCCCGTCGCGGTGCTTCTGCTCTGAACGACCCTTTTCTCTCTGATGACACATCCCTCGCCCGGCCCCAGCAGCCTCAGCAGCCGAGCACCCCAAGCTCGCAGACCAAGGAACAGACTGCACCCTTTCACAAAGGGCCATCCGATCATTGGATCGTCTGTCTCTGTCTCACTGCTCCTCCCTCACCTCATACCCGAGCACAGCTTTGCTTTGCCCACACTCACCATCTACCCACCAGCCAGGCCAGCTGTAATAGACTGAGACAGTGAGCACGCTCAACCCTCATTCCAGAGACGGGGAGAGATGGCCTCGAGAACAGGGGTCGCAGCTTCGACCAGCTCTTCACCCGCTGCATCCACGGCTGCGTCCGTGTCTCAGGGCGCTGGCACCAATGCCAACGTCCCCCAGAAACCCCCGCGCATTCTCGCCTGCGTGCTTTGCCAGCACCGTAAAATCAAGTGCGACAGGAATTTCCCTTGCGCCAACTGCGTAAAGGTATGTCCAGGCAAGGGGAGACAGGCACAGGGCACAGGCACAAAGACGAGGGCGAAGACAGAAGGCTCAGGCAGTCCAGCCCCGGCCCGGGCCCAATCCACCCAATTACTTCTAGCAGCGTAGCTAACCAGCTCACGTCCGGCTATCGCAGGCAAATGTTACATGCACTCCCAGCACGCCGGCTCCGGCTCGAAAACGCAGGAGGCCAAACCAAGACCTCCAGGAGCGCCTGGCGCGGTGCGAGGAGCTCTTGAAGGAGTACGCGTCAGCGAAGCCACCATCCCCTTCGCCCGCCAACTCTCCCGAGCCCAAGCGTGCCAAACTCGAACGCCCGCCTGAGTTCACAGATCCTGCTGCCAAGTGGAAGCCAGCCGGCCAGCTCATCGAGGAAGATGGCGGCCTGCGCTTCATGGAGTCCCGGGTCCTGGGGACAGTATACGATGAGGTATGTGCACACCTCGGCTGCCTTATAAGCCCACGCGCTCCGTGCTGAGAGGGATTGTCTCGCTTAGCTGAGGTCGATGCGCAAACTGGTCGACGAGGAGATACAATGCGACGATGCCACACCAGCGCCTCTCGATGAGTACTCAAACTCTCCCGACGACAACTCCGAATTGATCTTTGGCGCCGAGACCCCATCAACCAACCCGGAAGACCTCACACCAAGCCCGAGCCATATCGTGCGCCTCTGGCAGATCTATCTCGACCGGTGCAACCCCCTGACCAAGGTCATTCACGTCCCCACCATCCAACCTTACCTGCTGGAAGCCACTGGCACATCTCCCAACTTGCCAAAGAACGTCGAGGCCTTGCTCTTCTCCATATACACACTCGCAGTCGTGTCGATGACCAAGGATGAATGTGAAGAAGTACTTGGTATACCTAGGGAGAAGGCCCTTGCCAAATTCAGCGCAGGCCTTCGCTCATGCATGATCCGCCTGGGCTTCCTGAAGACCCACGACCTTTTCACTCTGCAGGCTCTTGTCATATATCTGGTAGGGATTCTGTTCCCAGTCTGTTTAATGCCTGGCAGTTCGCGACTGACAATTGTAGATTTCCTTGCAAGGCAGGTATAACCGCCATGCGTCCTGGATCCTCAATGGGGTCGTAATCCGTATCGCCCAGAAAATGGGTCTGCACCGCGATGGTGAGCTCCTTGGCTTGAAGCCGTTCGAAACCGAGATGAGGCGGCGATTGTGGTGGCAGATCATCATGCTCGACTCCAAGTACGCCATACTATCCGGCCTCAGCCATACACTACTTCCCCGTGGCTGGGACACCAAGGAACCGAAGAACATCTCAGATGCCGATCTGTTGCCTTCTGCTACAGAACCGATCCAGGATCAGGAGGGTCCGACCGATATGATTCTCGTCCTCGCTGTATTCAAGATCGCCAAGAACCTGATCCAGGCACCCGACATCGAGGCGATTCTGATTTTAGACGAGCTCGAGTGTAAGACAGCACCACAGAGCGAGAAGATCGAACAGTATCGTAATGTTGTTCGGCGTCTCCAAGAAGACTTCGAAGAGTTATTCGAAAGGTACTCGTCGCCGACAGCCGGAGACCTCCATAAGCTGGCTCGACAAATAGGAGACCACATCATGAGCAAGCTCTGCCCGCTGATCAAAGCATCGGCAGAAGGCCGTGAACAGAACGGCGAGGTCTCGGATCAAAGCAGCAACACCTTCCGGGTTGCTGTTGACTCTACGAGCCATGCTGTGGAGCAGCACAAGATAGCTAACTACCCGGCCTGGGACTGGTTCCATCGCTTGCACTTCCAGCTCGACATTTTCGCCTACCTCGTGGGCCAACTTACCCACCGCACGGAAGGGCGCCTTGTGGATCATGCATGGGAAATCGTCGAGAACGTCTACAAATACTACCCAGAATTCTATGACATCTCGCAGAGGGTATATCACCAGCTCGCCTACTTCTTGTTCAAGGCCTGGCGCAGGCGGGAAGAAGTCCTCCGGAAACGACTAGGCCACGCACCAGAAGTCCCGTACTGTGTGCAAAAGCTGCGGGCATTGATGCCAGGGCCGGACGATTCGAGCGTCAAGAGCGAGACAGGGAAGACACCGAACAACGAGATGTTCAACTTCGTCACCGGCGGCGCCAGCCGTTACAACGGCAACGGCGACAGAGGAGCTCTGCATTACAACGGGACCGACAGCTCACAGTTCGATATTTACATGGGCAACTACTTCGACCTGGAAGCGTTGGAGTTTGATCTATGGGGTGGGAATCACCCACAGATGGTGCCCAACATGCCAGTGCCCCACTCAGCGGCACAGGCAGCGGCGATGCAGGTGCAAAATGCGTTCCCATACGGGATGGGACCTCCGTCTGAATGGTGATCTCAAGGCTCAGCCAGGCAGGTATTATGATTTTGGGAACGGCGTGGAGAAGCGACGGGGGTTAATGGCCACCGCGGGGTCTTGATGTGTGTTCTGGTAGTGCGTCTTTCATGCTTATTGTACAGCACACATGGCTCAGTATCTCCCCTCAAGATGAGTTTACGACATTGCACGCTGTCCACGGTCGTGTGTCCCACGAAGCATAATCTCGGACAGGTGAAATTACACGGTATATACAGATTGGCCAAAGGGGCGTGGCCGTGTCGTGATTCGGGTATTTGGCGTTCAAGAAGGAGGGCGGCAGGGACACTCATTTGCACAACACACCTGCAATTTCGCATTGGGGCACGCTGTTGCGGCCTCGTTGGTCTTTACTTGCTTTTGCAATTATTGGATATTTGGCTTGTTGACCAACCAAAACAATGGGGAACAACACTATTGGCAGCAATCATGATGACTACGGTCCTCAAGGCTGTGGTGCGATAGATCACTGTGGCTTCGTCATACGGGGGGAATATTGCACCGAATCCCGCCGTCCCGCGAGAAAAGGGGGGAGGCAGGTTGGGGCAGGTGTGTCGTGGCATGTGGGTGGTCGGGCAAAAGAGCGAAAAGTGCGGAAAAGTGCGGCCGGTGGGTAGCGCAAGAGCGGCGGTGTTTTGCGCACATCTTCTGATACCATCAATTACAGTTGCTCCCATTGCTCATGGGCAATTCTTGTTACTATCATTTCCACTGCACCGGTGTTAAAGGCTAGTAAGTCCGACCTCTTGATTTCTTGGCACATGCTAGCTACAACTTTCGAGTTCGATGTTGTGAGGCTCCAGTCCCAAGCGAGACCTGCCTGGGCAATAAACAACGTGCTTATTCGATGACAGAATCAGCGGGACACGGGACAAGCCTTTGACGGGCTTGGGTAGTCGGGTAATCATCTCGGTCCCGAGATTTGGGGGCGGGAAGACCTAGGGAGGTCGGAATGCCCGACCAAGCAACCGAATCCAGCCGTTCGGCGGCTGTCTTGGCCGAGTCCCGTCCCTTCGGTCGTGTAACACTAAAAACGGGAACGAACGCTCCCACTGCTCGTTAGCAGCTGCCAGTTGCACACTTGTTGACGCAAGCGGTCTCGACTCGAGGATTGAAGCTAAGCTGGGGGGCGATTGGAAAAATGGCGTCCCTGTGGCTGCTTAGCTGCTCCGTCAGGCGGAGGAATAGGCAGAGGGAGGAATTAGGCCTATCCGAGTCCGAATCCACAGTCACACAGTCACACAGTCATACACACACACATACACGAGAACGGCTCTCGACCCAATGATCATAGACACTCCCAATTCCGTTTTGTAATCCCTTTATTACTGTTACTTGCGCAACCTGCAGCCTCCCAGTCATGTCTCTCATCTCTGGTCGATCTTAGCACGTCTGCGCTGACATTGTCACACAAAAAACACCCGCAAAAGGTCCATAAATTGGTACAATACATGATTGGATCATCACCGAGCTCTTGCAGCGGCCGATCTACTGCGTCCATATTCACAAAACAGCAAGCGACCTCAGCCTGGTGAGCCCACTGCGAACTGATCCAGCAAGATGCAGCTCTTCAAACGGGGCAAGAAGCCCGGCCAGGATGTCGACCTCAGCAGCAAGGATGACTCTGCGCCGTCGGCGAATCCAACGTCAAAGGAGGAGGGTGAGGAAGGAAAGAACGAAATTAGTCTCGCGCGCACAAAGACCGAGGATATTGTCTATCCAGAGGGACTCAGACTCGGCCTGCTCATGGCCAGTGTCTTCATTTCCAGTAAGTCGTTGCCCCTGGACCTTGACCACTCTCGGATGTGTTATTTTGCTAAATGATGCGATTAGTGTTCCTGGTGGCACTCGTACGTGGTTTCCACCCCGTGCTCCCTTAGAAGCTACACTGCTTATGAGCCCCCTGCTGCCACAATTGCAAGCCCGGCTGACATCTGACAATCCAGGACCGGCTGATCATCTCGACGGCGATCCCCCAGATCACGGACGACTTCCACTCCGTGACGGACATTGGCTGGTACGGCTCGGCCTACCTGCTGACCAACTGCTCGTTCCAGCTGAGCTTCGGCAAGCTGTACAGCTTCTACAGCGTCAAGGGCGTGTTCCTCGCCTCGATAGCGCTCTTCGAGATCGGCTCCGCCATCTGCGGCGCCGCGCCCAACTCCGTCGCCTTCATCGTCGGGCGGGCCATCGCGGGCCTCGGCAGTGCTGGTATCTTCTCTGGCGGTGTAAGTTTGTGGGCTCCCATGGTTTCGGGCGGAACTCCTACGATGGGGGGGGGGGGCAGTAAATGCTGACGAGAATCGCGTGTTTTAGATCACCGTCATAGTCTACGCCGTTCCTCTCCACAAACGCCCGCTGTTCCAAGGCTTGTTCGGGGCGGTGTTTGGGATTGCCTCCGTCATAGGACCTCTACTGGGTGGCGCTTTCACGAGCAATGTTAGCTGGAGATGGTGCTGTAAGTAATTCTGTTAGAGAGAGTTCTGCACAAGCTGGTATGGCTGACGGCGAGCTACAGTCTACATCAACCTGCCAATCGGCGGCGTCGCGATGGTTTTCATCTTCTTCCTGTTGCAAGTTCCGGACAGGGCGACAACGCGCCTCCCAAGGAAGGAAAAGCTGGCTCAGCTCGACCCACTCGGAGTCGCCCTGCTGCTCCCCGGTGTCATCTGCCTGCTGTTGGCTCTGCAGTGGGGTGGTCTTGAATACCCATGGTACTACTCCCCCAAGTTCCCAAGTCGACACGTGGAAGCAAGTCACTGACATATTCAAAAAGGCACAACGGCCGCATAATCGCGCTCCTCACGCTGGCAGGCTGTCTGTTGCTCGGATTCGTCGCGATCCAGATCCTCAGGCCGAAGACCGCCACCATCCCACCCCGTATCTTCTGTCAAAGAAGCATCCTGGCCGGCTTCTTGGCGATCTTTTGTGTTGGCTCATCGATGATGATCATGGTTTACTACCTGCCGATATACTTTGTCAGTATTCTCCAAAGGCTTCAACATTCCTTTCCTCGAGCATCCTCTCGCCCTCGTCCTTGGGCTACCACTCGGGCTTTATAGACGCTGTGCTTCCAACTGATTGTTCACCAACTGACTCCGTGTATTATAGCAAGCTATCAAAGGCATCAATGCCGTTGACTCTGGGATCCGGTTGCTTCCCCTGGTTTTGCCAATGGTCGTGGCGTCTATCACAGCCGGTGTCCTCATCTCCAAGATCGGGTACTATACGCCTTTCATGCTCGGTGGCGTCGTCTTCCTTTCTATCGGTGCCGGCCTGCTCACGACTCTCCAAGTCGGCACGGGCCAGGCCAGGTGGATTGGGTACCAGGTCATCTACGGTTTCGGGATGGGCCTGACCTTCCAGGCGCCCAACCTCGCGGCACAGACCGTGCTGCCGACGGTCGACGTCCCCATCGGGACCTCCCTCATGTTCTTTGCCCAGCTCCTGGGCGGCTCCATCTTCATCTCGGTCGGGCAGAACGTCCTCAACAACGAGCTCGTGAGGAACCTCTCGGGCGTCCCTGGGTTTGACCCGTCGAGTATCCTGCAGGCGGGCGCGACGACCCTGACACACCTTGCCGAGCCGCTCAGGACCACGGTGCTCTTCGCGTATAATGAGGCTCTCAGGAAGGTTTTCCAGGTCGGTCTGATCATGACTTGCCTGACGATTCTTGGCGCGGCAAGCTTAGAGTGGAGGAGCGTCAAGAGCAAGAAGCCCGGGGCCAAGAAGGGCCAGGAGCAGAATGCGGCAGAGGAAGGCGCGGCGAATGCCACCGCTGAGTCTGCTGTTGCTGAGGCGACGATCGAGAGTAAAACAGAAGAAGAAGAAGGACCCCGTTCTGTGAACCCCGAGAAGCCCGGCGTTGACGACGAGACGAGCGACCACTCCGAAGCGAGGAAGGAGGTTCGGAAGGATGAGGCCTAAGGGGCCCGGTTGATGCTATGTTATGTTCCTGTACATTTAAACTTAGGGTGTCTCAGCATACGGATAGATCCACGAAGGGCAGCCAATATGGCCAGGCGTACGGGCATAGATAGATGGCTTAAGATAATACGTAATGAGGACCAGGGATCTCCTCTCAGAGCATTCTACTCCAAATAAACAGTTGAACTTCTCGAGCTCCAGAAGCTTGTACAAGCCTTTTTGTGTTGTGTGCTGCCGTCTTGCCTCTACATAGGCGCTGCCTCCCTGAATGTTTTGATCTTACAATTTCTAAACATGTTCCTCCATCATACCTACCATCCTACCTTTCGTGCTCTTTCGTCCTGAGTGGTGCAAGGGAATAGTACTGGACGTTTGGATGTCTTCCCGTGAGATCCTCACCTTAGTGTGTTTACCTTGAAAGGTTTAATTCCATGCGGCCCCCTTAAGGGCACTGAGAGTAGTTAAATCGAAGAAGAGACCGCAGTGCTTGCTTGAAGTTTGCGCATTCCTTTCCAGTATCAATTTCATAGAGCAAGCCTGCAAGGTGTTCCGTCCCATGTCGCCAGCCCAGTCAGGAAGACCATAGTGTGAATTTGCAGCTTTGCAAACATGCACACGCGCAGCTTGTCACCTCGCAAGACCCGTCATATGACTTTCCCTTTCCTCTGGCTTCAATGACTGTGCTGATACACCCAGTGACCCTTGTTTGGACGGCAGCAAGGACTGTAGCAGTCCGACCTCAAATATGAGGCGCGACGACTCGCCCAAGCTGCAGGTTTGCGAGCTTGCCTGTCCCTCGCAAAGCAAAACAAGCAGGACGGAACCCAACATGGCAACTTTGCAGTTCAAGATGCCACCGAAAACTCATCACCGCCACCTCTCACCTGGTCGTCGGCACACCAGACCGCAGTCTTACCTTTCGATGGAAGCAATGCCCGTCGTACGTCAAAGTACAACGACGTCCTCACCTCTGGGCCAATCCCACGATGTCGTTCCAGACAACAACAAGAAGACTGCAGATCTTCCAGCGGGTACGATAGTAGCAATCGTCTTCTCAGGCCTGATCCTAATCTTCATCCTCACAGGTGCCTACGCGTGGGCGTCGCCCCGCTACAAGTCAAGGCGCGACCGGCGGAGCATGCTGGAGGAGCGAGGCCATTACGACGACGACATCGAGATGCAGGCGCACAGCCATACGCGAGAACCACTGTTAGAGCAAGAGAGCGAGCAAGCAAACCAAAACCGGCAGCATCACCGGCACTCGTACGTCCATCACGAGGATGGAGTGGGGATGGGATACGACGACGAGGAGGACGGGAAGGAGGCAAGGATAGAGGTGGGCACGGCACGGGTGGCCCACATCAGGCGCGTCCCGGCCGGGTCGGTGTCGATCACCAACATCGGACGGAGCAAGGGCGCGGTGTCACTGGGCTCGTCGAAGTCGGTGCGCGACGTCGTGTCGCTGCCGGACTTGGCCTGGGCGGAAACTCTGACGACGGGAGGTGGGCGGAGGCCGGGGATTGCTCCTCCTCCTCTTCCTCGTCCTCTGCCTCCTCCTACTGCTACTGCTGCTACTACAGCTATCCCCCTTTCTGCTACTACTCCTAATCTTCCGACTTCAGTCAAAAAGAGGCAGCCGTCCGGGAAGCTGCAGGAGAGAAGCGAGTCGCGCAGGGCGGTCAAGAAGAAGGCCATCATGGAGTGGTGTGCACGGGGTGGTGGTTTTGGGCCGTATTCTGCGGCCTACTGATGAGCATGAGCATGGGATAGATGTTGGGGCTGGCGTTCCTGGCGTTGTTGGGAGGGAAATGAAGACGAGGAAATGCACACGGTGAGGTGGCTAGGCAGGTTAGATGCGGCCAATAATACATGGTGCCGTCCGTAGTCTAGGTATGATTGAATGAATGAAGGTGACGAATGAACATGTGGCTGTCTCGTGAGATTTTGACTTGCATGTGGTTGTGGGCAGATGTCGGCTGGGCTGGATGGGCAGATGGAATGGAAGCATCGGCGCGGCAGGGCGAAGGAGGAGAAGCAATGTGGCGGGCAGTTGAAATCTCCGAGAATGGAGGGGGGTTGGAGGGGGGGAGTGCGCAAGTGGAGGGGATTGGAGGGGGAGTGGAGGGGGGCGCCAAGGGGCCGGGTCTGGCTGTCTTGTCTCAGAGCTCCACCGCCTCCCATCCCCTCGGGTCAGATCAAAAAACCTTCGCACCGTTCTGGCGCTGCATGCAAAGACCTGCAAGCCCGAACACAATGGCAGCAGCTGGAGAACCTTGCAGGGGTGGCGCCCTCGGGGGGGATCGAATCAGGACCGGGCCGCTCCCACCCCATCAGGAGCCGCCAGCGAGCCTGCCACCCACGGCCCACAGCCCAGGACAGCCCAGGACAGCCCAGCAGTAGCCCACAGGCCTAGGGCCATGCTGTGCTCAGACACTAGCAACCTTGGATGAAAGAAAAAAAAAAGAGAGTTCGAAGTTCAACGAACGAGCGCCAACGGCAATCGCGACACACGACAGGGAGGCACTAGTGTAGCAATATCGCAGATTACAGACTGCAGGTGGCAGGTGGCAGACGGTAGTGGGCAGACGGAGACAGACAGGACAGGCAAGGAGCAGCCCACACATGACAGGACACAGGCATAGGCCGAGGGGAGGAAGACGGGGAGGGACAAGGAGAAGGACAGACATGGAGAAGGAGAGAGAGAGAGAGCCGCCAGGGATTGTTTTTGGGTCCCGAGGTCTCTTCTCGGTCTCTCTCTCTCGCACACATCTCCACTTTCGCTCTCACCTCCCTGCTTGTTGCTGCTGCTCCTGCTGCGGCTACTACTGCTGCATGAGTAGTAGCAGCTGCAGCATGTGCTTGCCTGCTTGCTTGCTTTACTTGCCGTTACTACTTGCTATTGCTTGCTCGCCAGTTGGTCGTCCCACAACAGCCTTCCATCCATTCCCCCTTCTCACCTTCCGTGCTTCCCTTCCCTTCCCCTCCCAATCTTACTTATCCATTCCCGAGCACATGGGGATGCCGCCAACAGGGCTGCCCTGCCCTGTCCTGCACTGCAACTGCAACTGCATTCGCTGCACTCATGCTTCCTGCTTCCTGCTTCCTGCACCTGCACCGTCCTTATGCCCTCCGCAGGCCCAGCTCCGGCTCTCCGTGATTTGAGATCGGCCAACACCCAGCAGCCAACGGGCCAACACATGGGACATGACATGAACAGACATCTATATCTATCTATCTCTGTTTCCAAGACTGCGCCCCTCTGCTGCTCCCGCTCACCCTCGTCCTCACCCTCACGCATGTTAATCGTTCCACCCGACTCGGCCCTCCTCCTCCTGCTCCTCCGCCTCCTCCTCCCGGCACACACACACACACAAACACACACACACACACATCTTTTCCATCTTACTCACACACACACACACACACACACACACACTCCTCTCGTCCCGCCCCGTAGCCCGTGGCCCCCAACCGACTAGCCCCCAACCGACATGCTCGCAAAAGTCGCCTTGGCCGTCGGAGCCTTGGCCGCAGTCCTGCTCTTCAACCGCCTGCTAGCAATCATCACCAAGAACTCCAAATGCCGGCCTCTGCCTCTGCCTCCCGGCCCTCCTGGGCTGCCCATCATCGGTAATGTCCACCAGAACCCAAAATCCCACGCCTGGCTCCAGTGGCACCAATGGAGCAAGACATATGGCCCCATAATATACCTCAACATGCTCGGCCAGCCCATTGTTGTCCTGCACTCTGCCAAGGCCGCCCAAGATCTTCTCGCCCGCCGCGGAGCCATGTACTCGGATAGGCCCCGCCTGGTCCTGGCTGGGGAGCTGGCCCTCAAGGGCTTGCACTTGGTCCTCATGCCATACGATGCCCGATACAAATGTAAGACACACCCATGAGGTGCCACGACTGGATATCTAAGACCCCATTGCTGTTGTAGTACACCAGAGGCTGGAAGCCCCCCTCCTCTCGCCCCGGGCCGCCTCGTCCTACCAGCCCCTGCTGGACCTGGAGACCAGGCAGCTGCTGTTTGACCTGCTAACGCCCACCGCCTCGGCCCACGGCGTCGACTACCACCACCAGCTCGAGCGTACCATGGCCTCCGTCACTTACTCCCTCATGTACGGCTACCGCCTCCCTACTGGCCGTGAGCCCGAGCTCGTCCGTGCCCACGCCATCATGAAGGAGTTTGCGGCCATGATGTCCGACAACAACCTGGTCGACATATTTCCCTTTCTTGAAAAACTTCCCATCCCCTGGCCCTGGAGGCACAAGGCTGAGAGACACTTCGAGGAGCAGCGGGACCTCCACAACACCAACCTTCAACGCGCGCTAGGCAACCGGGGCTGGAACTTCGCAAAGGAGATGGCCGCCAGCGCCGAGGCGAAGCAGATGAGCGAGGAGGAATTCGCCTTCGACATCGGCATCCTGGCCGACGCCGCCCTGGAGACGACCGTGCTCACGGGCAACTGGTTCATCGTGGCTTGGCTCACCCAGGACAAGGCCTCCGGCTTCGTGGCCAAGGCCCAGAAGCTCCTGGACGACGTGGTCGGTAGGGACCGGCTGCCAACCTTTGCCGACCGGCCGAACCTCGTATATATCGACGCCATCGTCGAAGAGGTTCTGCGCTGGCGGCCCATCGGCATCACGGGGATTCCGCACGTGACCAAGGTCGAGGACCAGTACGAAGGCTTCCGCATCCCGGCCGGCACCATCGTCTTTGCGAATCAGTGGTCCATCACGCGAGACGCGACTGTCTTTGGCGGCGATGCGGACGCCTTCGTGCCGGAGCGGTGGCTCGTCGATGGTAATGGTGGAGGCTGCGGGCCCGGGGACGTGAAGGCCAGGCCGAAGTCAGAGGGCGCCGCACCACTCAGGGACATACCGTCGACCGGGTTTGGCTTTGGGCGACGTATCTGCACCGGCCAGCATATCGCGCGCAACGAGCTGTGGATGCAGGTCGCGTTGCTGCTATGGGCCTTCAATCTCGACGGCGCCGTGGACCCGCATACGGGCGAGCGGGTCGAGGTCGACCCCATGGCCATGGCGGAATCGCTCATCATCCGGCCTTTGCCTTTCAACGCTATATTCAGGCCTCGGGGCCCGTGGGTGGAGGATCTGGTCCTGAAACAATGCGATACCAGCAAGGAGGACTTTGTGGAGTTG
This sequence comes from Diaporthe amygdali, assembly GCF_026229845.1. NCBI lineage: Eukaryota > Fungi > Ascomycota > Sordariomycetes > Diaporthales > Diaporthaceae > Diaporthe > Diaporthe amygdali. The sequence goes on from NW_026517034.1 coordinate 882,969, forward strand.
CTGGAAAAGATTGGTCGGGAAAGAGCGCCGTGGCAGGGTGACCTTAAATAGCAAATGATCTCCTGCTGAGCTCGTCAACATTAATCTTAATTCGACCGTTTGGTCTCCCACTCGCACTTGGCACTATGTATGAATGTGAGCCGGCTGGACAACACTGATGCGTGCAGGCAAGGAGACCAAGTAGTAATTGAAGGAGGTGTTTTACCTAATTTCATTCCAGTCTCTGAATCCCTCTTTCCGTGTCCCGATACAACGGCGTTGGGTTACACACCATTCTTACGCAGCTTGTTGTGCTTCCTTATTCACAATAGCAATTTAGTTCCGATATTGTGCATATCCAGCTGAATATTAACGAGATTACAGGATCTGATTTGGTGTTGCACGAAAAGTTGACAATCTTGATGGACACTCACTTCCTGCATCCTAACTCCCAGGTGGAGGTATCTGGGGAAGAAGGATGAACATAGCGGTTGAGTGATACATGTCTCACAGACACCACTTAAGCTCAGAATTTGTGTAAAACAGCGCATTGATTTTTTGTATCTGTTCTAGTATTACGAGCCGCGCAAGTTTTGGGGTTATCGGGCTGCAGGTCCAGTGTGATTCCTTGCCAGCCAATTGCGCAAGTCCTTTTTTTCTCACGCCAAATTCGTATCGTCAGCCGTAACCTCCTGCTAAAACCCATCGTGTAGCTTCACAGATAGATGCGTGCGAGCAGGCGTGAGAATTCTCATCATCCAATCCGCAATTCATTATGAAGCCTCTCTTCAATATAGCCGCCGTCTTTCTCTATCCCTTTCCTCGAGGAATCTGTTCAAGGTTCCATACTATCGTCCACGCACAAAGTGAATATTGTCATCCCATCAGAGAAAACTTTTTGGGGGTCAGAAAAGAGTGGCCCTGGGTATCCTACACTGTAATAAATTCGCACAATCAACCGTCGTGAAAGCCTCGTAGACCTTAGATGCAATTCGTGCGCGCAAGCTCGCAAGCTGGAGGCAGCTGAAATCCAGAGGTATCGAACAGAAGGCTTGTCAAGTAGAAATCGTGTGATGAAGCAGTCGCGATCACGCGCTTGTAGTCGAAAGCTCACGGAGCCGAAGTGGGCTGCGGGTTGTGCGTAAAGCTACACTCGCTCCTGGCGCAAAAAGAGCTCGTTGGTAATTTCCAAATCAGACCTCGTCATCAAACTCATCTGGGGTCCAAATCTTGGAGTTTCCAGAGCTGGCCACGAAGGAAGGCTGGCTGATGCCATAGGAGTCGTTGCCGTAGCCGCCGCCGCCTGAGGACAGCTGAGGAGCCTGACTGAACGAGTAAGCGGCAGCGTCGCTGGGGGTGACTGGCTTGAGATCCTCGTCCTCTTTAGGCGAGTCGGCCTGCGTCAGGTCCAAGGCTGGGGTCTGGGTATCGGTGCCGTAGAACTGCTTTGCGTAACTGTCCGTGAAACGGGGGCCCTGGATCGGGGTTCCGGCGATGGGAGGAAACTCGTTTTCGTCATCATCGTCATCATCCAGCTCGATAACTTGGGCCTGGACGGGCTTGGCAGTACTTCCGCGGGCCTTCTTGCTGGCGGTAGACTTTCCGGTGGAAGGGGCCGAGGTGGCAGGACGCTTGCGGTTCGTCTTTGGGGTCACTGGGACGCTGGCAGCAGTAGCACCGCCCTTTCCCTGTCTCATAGCCTCAGCATCGCGCTTGATCTGGCGGAACTGCCACTGAATGCCGTCGGGCGTGGAGTCCTCAAAGTACGCAGCAATATCTGCAATGGGGTCTCAGGTTAGCTTACCATCTTGTTGTCGTAGAAATCCTTTGCTGCCTCGCCACGCTTGACCATGTCGCGAACAACAACAGCGTCCTTCTTGAGGGGACGAAAGAAATGCTCAATGCCACACTCTCCCCAGTCCTCAGGGCCAAAGTGTTTGGCAATGGCTGACATAGTCAGCATAAGCCTTGCTTGTGGGGAAAGAACCGATAAAAGCTCATTGGAGGGAAAGTGATTGAACAATTTCGCGACTATGTTCAAAATAACGACGGAACGGGGTACAGATGAAAATGAAAATGGAAATGGACTTACCCTTAAAGTTGAGTTTGAGTTCAGGATGAGCTGCAATGACAGCAGTCAACAGGCGACGCTGGCTCTGCTCAGTTTTGAAATTGGCCACCATCTTGTCCCTGGATAGACTTGTTAGCAAGGAAGAAGCAGATGCTTGGTATATGATGAAAATGTTGAATGAGACCGGTGTCGCGCGTGGGAGAGGATGTTGCATAAGAGTGAGGGGATCGAGACTGAGGTTGTCTGCAGCATGAGATTGAGGCGAGGCCCCAACCTTCAGGAATATGAAGATAAGGAGGGGAAGAGGGCCGGTCAAAGTTAACAATAGAACGAGGGCAAGAGCGGGAAGCTTCTCGGAAGACCTGAGGAGACAATTGAAAAGAGCAGGACTCTGGCGATTGGGCGAGCCTCGAAAAAGAAAGCTGGCATGCAATCTGGCAAGCCCAGACGGTTGTGGTGTGACATGGGGTATTGATAGGAGACTTACTGTTCCGAAACCGATGAATGCAGGCTGGGGAAGAGATGCTCCGTGAGTGGTAAGAGACGTCGACCAGTGAGGATGAGGCTGTCGATAAAAGGGGCGGAATCCAATATCAGAATGAAGATATTAAGACAAGGACGATGAGAGACAGTAGAGCGGGTCCACTACTCTGTAGGCTTGGTTGTTGATGAAGATGTGGGGAGTGGTGGTTGTACTGGGCAACAAGCCGTAGTGCAAGAACAGGTGGACCGAAAAGTGTCTCTCGAGAAAGTCCACTTCAGCAATTCAAGGACGACGGGGAAATGGAAAACTGTCACTGAAGGAGCAGCTGAATGGAGTGGAGGTCGCTTGGATTGAGGTTGATGGATGTGCTGTGTTGTAGATGTGTACGGCAGTACCTGAGTTGTAGATTAAGTCCAACACTGAATGCTCGGTTGGCTTGGTGTGTCTGAGATAAGAAGTTACTCTATAGAGTAGAAGTACAGCCCTACAAAAAGGCTTAAAATTTAAGGAAAGAGTTCCAAAAGGTTACTAAAAAATATTTCAAGGCAATCTGACAGCCGTGCAGCTTTCTTATTACTTTTTCTGATTTTATTTACTCTTTTAGATGGAATCTTGTTTAGGTGGCTGGAAGTTCTGTTGTAACTAAACTTAACGGCATGGGCATCGAGTGGGAGAACCAAAACGCCCAGTTGCAGGGGTGGGATACTCGACAGGGGAGCTCGCTTTCTCAACTGAGCTTCGGATTCTGAATCAATGGTAGACTAGATTTTCCATAGCAAGATGCAAGGAGAAGGTACACATGAGCAAACTTAAAGTGCCCCGAAGTCCCGTCCTCACGCTCTTGAGCTTTCAGAAAGGTCAATCCGCTGCCAGAATTCTGTTGACGGGTGCTTGGAGGTCAATCGTGTCGGGAAAATGACACAGCTATTTAATGCCATATATCGAGGAATGCAGCCTACTTGAGCTGCGAAGTCGAGGACAGCTCATAAATATCTCGGCATTTGACCACAACCTGCCTCAACTGTCCGCAGCTCCAGTTGCCTGTTTGATGACATGGATCGGAAAGATTTTAGGTAATAAAACTTGGCAAATCGGTAGTATAAGTAGATCTATCACAATGGTTTCTCAAAAGGCGTTCGGCGACCACTCTGCAATCCACTTGGGACTGCCATGCTTTTCTTCTCGTCGTTCCACTCCGGCATACCCTCGTCCTTCAGCTTACCTTCCCCGGACCCATACATGAGGTACTGTACCCCCAGGAAAGCATCACAACCCGCCTGGAACATGCCACACAGCTTGAATGCCCAGGGTATTTCAGTCACCGACGTGAAGAACCAGAACATCTTCATCGCATCACCGGCAAGCCAGCTGGCAAGAACCGAGACTCGGAATCCCTTGCAAGACCGGGAGCGCGCGTTTGCGAATATCTGGGGCAGCGGGAGCGTCGCCTCGACCGAGAGACCAACGTACCCAAGCAGCACGGAGTACGAGGCGTAGAGGCCGCTGAACGGCGCAAGAGCCAGCTCGAGGGCCGTGAGGATGATGAAAAGCCAGAGCAGGAATTGCCAGTATCTATGATGTCCGCGCATTAGCATACCCGCGTGTCGGCCTCAAGTGGAGCTGGGCCACCACTCACGGTTTCGGCGACCGCCACTGCCAGAACTGGTATGGGCGCTGCTTTTCAAAGAAGCCTTCCTTTGCCCCAGCAAACGGGGTCGCTGCGTCCCCACCCTTGGATGCTGGGCCGGGCCGATGATCCAGTGCTATCTTCAACAGCAACAGCTGCATTATTACCATCAGGAAGGATTGTATGAGCAGTGCCGTGTCGAACCGGGCGCCAGGGTAGTAGAATATCCTGCATTGAGACAAGTTAGCCCAGAGTCTAGGGCAATTGCGTCTGTCCCGGAAGCTCCTTACCTGAACATGGATGCGATGAGCATGATTAGAGGTATGTCCAGGGAGAAGCCGGCGCTCGACTTGTTGCGGTGCATAGACATCGCCTGGTCGCTATAAGATAGAACAGGCGACAGGATCAGGAAGATCGGGGCTACATAGCCCGCGAGCGAAGTGAGCCATCGCATCGCGGCGGCGGGTTGGCCGTGGTGTCGCGTAGGGAGACGGAGAGGACGGGGAGAGCGTGGATCTGCAGTGTGCTTCAGGTCGTCGTGTGTTGCGGATTGAGGGATGGCCGGGTTAACGAGAAGACGACAATCCCATCCGTCGTGGTGTTGACGGGGAGAAGCAAGGCGGAAAACTCGGAAGCAGCTGCAGATGCGCGTTGGACGGCAAATTGGCCTCTGCTCTAAATGCGGTCCCCCTTTTTGGAGTCGAGGCCGAGACCAAGGGATGCTGGCCTGGAGTCTCACGCGCCGGTGTGTGCAATTTTTAGCTCCACGCTGGTCGTTGAAACGGCTTGCCCACTAGAGCGGCGGCCCGTGGCTTACCAAAGCGACGGGCCGGCCTGTACTGTACATGGCAATCTTGCATCTCGGTGGGTTCGGTGGGTACTCACTGTTTCTCATTACGACGTATCTCAGCGATTCCCTCCGGTGTTGACCAGTCACTTACACATTCGTCATGCAAACAGCTGCGGATTAGAGAAATTCTCGAGGTACTCCTGAGGTAGATACAACGCACCAACACCACCTGCAAGTCCTCTAGGTCCTGACATCGCCATTCCATTGATGAGGCTTGTCCCCATTTAAATCCAAAGGTTCTGAGCATGATTGAGCAACAGACAGCTCTGAGGTATTCCACAGTCCTCCGGGGCTATCTTTACCTGCTCAACGAACTTTGGCCCCCAAGGCTCAGTTGGGTTCGTCCCCAAGATACAATGTGCTTTGCCTACGGAAGGCTCTTGAAATACCTCCGGTGATCAACACTAGAACCAGTTGAGCTGCTCAAGATGACACCCATTCTCGTCAGACAGGTGTCACGGATTGGTTGGGTAACCAAGCGACCATCTCACGCTGCATTTCTCCTCATGTCTGCCTGTCTGTTGGTAGGCCTCATGCAGCTCGGTTGGCTTTGCTTCACATCTAACGCGGCAGCCCAACTTGAGCTCATCCCCCAAGTGGAAAAAGGCACAGACAATATTGTTGGTGATGCAAGGCGTCCAATGATCGTGGAAATCTTGGAAGAACCTAAATATTATTTAAGCCCGGGAGACGCTATCCAGACGGCATTTCCTTTCTTACCACCATACCGCTTACTATCGTTTCCTGCGCAGCCTTGTCGTTACCTCTCTTATACAACCGCCTGGTATCATCAGAAAAGGCACCTCATCTCAAAATGGTAGTCACTCAACTGCAAACTGAGGCTCTGAGCCAACTCTGCTCCAAAGATCAGCTCGATTTACTGGACTCAATCGACCAGCTCCGTTCCGAGGGGATCAACAACTATGTCTCCCTCCCTCAAATCATTGTCTGCGGTGACCAGTCGGCCGGGAAGTCTTCCGTCCTTGAGGCCATCTCTGGCGTGTCCTTTCCTGTACAGAGCAACACTTGCACACGGTTCCCTACCGAGCTCATACTCCGTCGAACGCCTCAGGACAGCTCAAAAGTGTCTATCGTGCCACATGCATCGCGGACCGAGGCAGAGAGGCTCTCACTCTGCAAGTTCCGAGAGGAGCTGGAAGGCTTCGATGGGTTGGGCGAAATGATCGAGGCTGCCAAGCTTGCTATGGGCATCCACACACGTGGGAAGACATTCTCAAGGGATTTGCTGAGGATTGAAATCACCGGGCCGCAACACCCGCACCTGACCATTGTCGATCTGCCTGGCTTGATTCATTCGGCCACGAAAAATCAGACTGATGATGACGTTGTTCTGATCAAGGATGTAGTGAGGGAGTATAGTAAGTAGAGTCCAGCCTATGAACCATAAGTGAGACTGATGATGGTTGTTCAGTGCGAGAGCCGAGAAGTGTAATTCTGGCAGTCATCTCAGCTAAGAATGATCTGGCGAACCAAATCGTCTTGAAGATGGCGAAGGAGGCTGATCCCGCTGGGCAGAGGACCATGGGTAAGTGGACTATTTGTTCTGCCTCATATTCATAGAGTATCAAATCGCTGGTCATCCAAAGTGGCACACCAGTCATCTCGATATCACATACACTACTGGGACAAAACCGCGACACTCTCAAAATCGCAACATGCCATTGCGGAGTCCCATTTGGCTCAGTCATATCCTTGTCTAGAAGGTTATCCAACAGGAACGTGTCCAACAGGAGGTTGTCCCACAGGAGTTTATCCCTTACCGGAAATCATCCTACCAGAGAGTGCCTCAGACTTGGTTACTCTTAAGAATTGCCTTCTTTTTCATAACTCCTCCCCCCCCTTTCTCCCTTACTCCTGTTTACTCGTCGTTGAAAGTGGACGCCTTGGCTCTGACGCCTTGGGTTCGTCGACGGCTCGTGCCCAGCTGACCCTTTCGTACTTGTAGGTATTATCACTAAGCCTGACTGCCTCATCAGTGGCTCCGGAAATGAAAAGTTCTTCGCTTCTCTAGCCCAGAATGAAGAGGTTGAGTTCCGCCTCGGATGGCATGTCTTGAAAAACCTAGACTCTGAGAAGGGTTCATTCAGCTCGGCGAGACGCGACCGCGAGGAAGAGGAGTTCTTTTCAGTAGGCACCTGGCAGTACCTCCCTGCTCACTTGCTTGGAATCTCCGAGCTCAGAACCCGGCTCAGCAATGTCCTGATGAGGCAAATTGCCTCAGAGCTACCAAGTCTCGTCCAAGAAATCGGGTCGAAGCTGAGGGTCTGCCATGAGAGGCTCGAGAATATGGGCCAGCGCCGGGCGACCAAAGAAGAGCAGCAGCTTTACCTTGTCAAAGTCAGCCTGATGTTCCAAGCATTGACCAAGGCTGCAATCGACGGCACTTACAACAACCCCTTCTTTGAAGATGCTCAGTCTGACCGAGGTTACTGCCAACGAGCCCGTGCTGTGATTCAGAACTCAAATCAACAATTTGCCAGAGATCTTTCAGCTCGTGGCCATTACCGCCAGATCGTAGAGCTGCAGACCGAAGGCAGCGAAGATGAAGATCTGAGAGGAAGCGTGCAGATTACCCGAGATGCATTCATCACGCATATTCAGAACTTGATGTTTCGAACACGGGGCCGCGAATTGCCGGGTACTTTTAGTCCCATGATAGTTGAGGATCTGTTCCGGGAGCAGTGCCGCCCATGGGAAGCTATCCTGCGAGATCATGTCGAGACGGTCGCAGCTGCGGCCAGGGAGCTCCTCAGCATCGTTTGCACGCACATAGCCGATGACACCACCAGCAGCTTTCTCATCAGGGAGATTGTGGATCCTGCTCTCGAGAGTATCATGAAAATTTTGCAGTCCAAGGCTGACGAGCTCCTGCAGCCTCACAAGAACGGCCATCCCATAACGTACAATCATTACTTTACCGAGACGCTCCAGAAGGTTCGCGATGAGCGCCGCATGGCTGACGTCCGCAAAGCCCTGGCCCAATGGCTGGACAAGGATGAGGATGAACTGGACACGAGTAGTTGCAATTTGCGTGGCAGCTACAACTTACGTGGATTGATGGAAGCCCTCGCCAGTCGCAGTGAGCCAGACATGGACCGCTTCGCAGCCTCCGAGGCACTAGATTGTATGGAGGCCTACTACAAGGTGAGATATGTGCAGGTATCTGATGATTGTGGGCTGGACTAACCAGAAACCAGGTCGCTCTGAAGCGCTTCATGGACGATGTGGCGATCGAGCTGGTCGAGGCCAAGCTCGTCCAAGTCCTTCCGGACATCTTCTCGCCAATGACAGTCTGGTCAATGTCCCCGGACGTCGTGGGCCGCATCGCGGGTGAATCGGACGAGAAACTGCGTCGTCGTGAACAGCTTGAGAAGCAGATAGAAGTCCTGGGCAAGGGCTCCGTCTCCTGCAAGCGCTTTGTGGGCATGAAACTCGTTGGTAAGACCTATGCCCATGGTTCCGACCGTGTTTCATTGGGAGAAGTACTAATCTAGCCTATAGATGTGATCATTGATGGAGCACGAGGCGCGGAGGCGACCAGCGAAGAGGAACCGGTCAGCGAGGAAGAGGAATCGATCAGTGCGGAGGAGCCGGCCAGCGAGGTTGACACGGACTTCGGTGGCCCACGGCGTCATCACTCCCCTGAACGTGTTGCGAGTCCCGATTTTGGCGGACGTTGGGCAAGCCGGTCTGCTTCTCCGGTCGACGAAGAGGTGCCTGCTCCCATGCCGTACAGGTTTAGGGGCTGATGGGAGATGCAGTGGCTGCAAGACTCCTATGGTTTATGGTCACAATCACCATGGGAAAACCTGGTATGTAAAAGCGGTTGGCACCCCTCTGCTTGTCTTGTTTCTCCTGCTTGCTTTCGTTGCATTTGCAAAGCTCGTTAAAGAAACGAAGAGACTCACAACCACCTCACCTTTGCAGTACAGGTCAAGCTATCCCGAGGTCACCAGCTCAAGGGCTCACAGGAATGAGACACTTTCAGATAGACAGTTGCTATTCTTTATAAATTTTGCTCCTTGCATTACATGTTCGTTGACTACATTGTCAACGTGAGAAGTCGTAAAAAGGGTATCTAGGGCACCACGGAGCCCAAACATTACCACATGAACAGTGGCTTACAGTCCACCGGTTCTTGCAGCCCCACCATCCATCAGCGAAACCACGAGTGTGGCCGGTAAATAAAATGACACACAGACCGAGGACGGCTCAGTCCTGACCCTCAATCACCATTCCAAGAGCGTTGGGCACGCCCACCAGGATCTTGCCCCTTGGCACCCTTGCGTTCTTGACCCTCATGCATCCGAAGACATTCAACTCCCTGAGGTTCGGGCAACTGCGGAAAACGCTTCCCACCACATAGTCATTGACATCCTCACAGAAGCTGAGTTCGAGAGACTTGAGCTCCGAATAAGTGTTTTTGGGACTGAACACCTCATCGAACGCCTGCTTTGAGATGTGACGGCAGGCATGGAGGTTGAGTTTTTGCAGTGACTTGCCAGAATGGGCCATCAGAGCCTTGAACCCCTCAGAGCATAGTCCAATGTCGTCAGGATTCTCGCGTGGCTTCTGGGAGTCAACATGGCGACACTTCTGCAAATCCAGGAATGTGAGGCCGGGATTGCGCCAGTCAGTGAAGAGGCGCGCGAAACCCGCGTCAGTCATCACCTCGCTGTCTGTAATGCGCAGCTTGGAAAGATGGCGGCAGTTGTTGTGAATGGCGTCGAGAACGGTATTGTCTAATTCAGGTGTCCGGCGGAGGGAGAGCGTCCTCAGCTCTGAACCAATACTGCGCAGAACTTCGACATAGATATCCGAGTGCACATGATTGTGGACGTGGATGCCCAAGTGCTGGAGCTTCTTCAGATGGACGAGCTCACGAATGCCGTCACCACTGACCTTCTGGTTGTTGGAGACCTTGAGACGCTTGAGTTCCGGGGCTGCTGTCCTCAGCGCAGTGATACACTCATCATCAAAGTGCTTGTCCGTGTAGTAGATCTGAAACCTTTGCAGAGTCTTGCCTTTGGTGGTCAAATACTTCTTCCACATCTCCGCGCTGATGAGATTTGCACCGTGCATGTACAGTCCCTCAAGCTCGACTTTATCTCGCGAGAGGAGGTACTCCATGACCTCATCCTTGAACTGAATAGCATTCCGGATCTTGAGGTTCTTCACCGTCGGAACCATCTGGAAAACCCGCATGTAGTCATCGGTACTCAACTTAGCGCCATCATAGATGGAGATGTCCTGGGCCGTTGGCTGGAGGAAGAGATTGAGGGTGTTCGGGTCCACCAGGCGCTTCTTAGAGAGCATGCGGGCAATCTTGTCGATGATCCGAGGGGGCATCTCACCGAGGTCATCGGCAAGCTCGATGTTCTTGGCGAGAGTCTCGATGCAAAGACTCATGAGACTCTTGGCACCTAGCGAGTAGGTACCGTCGAGGAGGTTGCTCTGGGTCTTACGGCGCCGGCCAACAGCACCGCCGGATGCGACAACCTTCTTCTTTTTCTTGACCGGGCCCTCCTCCTTCTGGATGTCCTTGCCGCAGGGGTTGCACAGCAAGCCGCCGTCCGGACCGGCGCGGGAGTAGGGCGTGACAGTGAAGCGTACGCTGCAAATCTCACAATTCTCCATCTGGCCCGGGGCGGGGCCGCTGGCCTTCAACAATTCATTGATCAGGTCGTTCTCGTCGTCAGAGCCCTGAAGCCGCTTCTTGCGCTTCTGGAAGCGCTTGGAAGCCTTTATCTTCTCGATGGCCTTCTGCGTCTCCTGCCTGCGCTTTCCAGGTTTCTTGGCATCCTCTTCCGCGACATCGGGGCCATCGTCGGCACCGTCGTCGGCACCATCAGCGCCGTTTGGTGCTGTATTTGAAGGGCCAGAGGCAGCTTGATCATCATCGGCCTGGGCCTGCTGCAGTCTGCGCTGGTGGTCAAGACGGATCTGGTTTGCCGAAATGTTGTGGGATGCCAGAAAGTCCGTCAAAGCCGACTGGGGACCTGAGTGACAGTGTTAATCTGTGCGATGCATAGGCAGTGGGGCAAGCGGTAAGTACCTCTAATCGACCGTCGGGTGGATTGACGGGCATCCTGGCCACCATTCTGATTCTGATTAGGTGTGCTCCTGAGGTATCATAGTTAGCTATTGATCGTAAGATGTCAGGGTCAAAACGGGATGCGAACATTTTGGCTTGCAAAGGCAGAATGTGACTGCCAGACCACGCAGGTGGGAAGGGATGACGGGGTTGACTGAGGGAGTGGATAGAGGGTGGAAGGGCTACTGCAGTCTATCCCACCAGGTTGGGGAACAGCGAATGGGAGAGCATGAGAGGTGATGCTGATTATGACAGTGACCCTGAATGAGGAGAGACTTTTTTTTTCTCTCACTACCGGGGAGAAGTTGCTGAAAATCACACAAAGCCGAGACTCGTAGGGTGGCAAACGTGAATGAGCTTAACTAACAAGGAAGGTTTGAATCGGAAGCAGCCAAAGGGCGTCGGGGGGTTCCAGATTCACTTTACGCGCTAGGCAACAACGTGGAGGGGCAGCTTCAAACGCGTTGTCCCGTGCTCTTTCCCAGCGTGCAAACCACTTTAGACCCATGAAAACCACTTCGAACCCCTGCAAGGCCCCTGCCCAGATCCCTGCAGAGTTCCCCAATTTAACTCGATCTATTACTCTGTGCCTGATGGCGCCCTTCCAGTCCCTCCCAATTCAGCTGACTACGCGCCTGGGTTTGGCGATTCAATTGAAGCAGTGGCAAAGGGAGCTAACTTCGGCCTTTTCTTTATCACGCCTGCGACCTTTGGAATCTTGAACCTTCTTTCCGCCAACAACACTGCTTCACCCTCTCCTCCCCTCAGCCCACCATCACTCTCTCTCTCCCTCTTCATCTACTCCACACCAAGGTGGGTTGGGCACTGTGGAACCAGTACGCTTTGCAGCTGAGACCTCCATTTGTATAAGTACCTAGGTACCCCATACTTGACAACCACCCCGCGTCGCCTTCGCAACCATCTGCACGTCTCACCCAACTGTATCGAACGTGTGCAATTGAGGTGTCGGTGAGGTAGGCCACCTTCATCAATCATCACCAGTGCCCATCATGGCACGAACGAGACGGTCGCTCGCCGGCGCGCCCGGTGAGACCGGTAGGTTCAGTCCTCAGTCTACAGGTGGAGGGTGACAGACCCGACCTAACGTCGAATCCCAGGCGAGAACTCCCAGGCTGCTCAGACCAAGTCATCCGCACCTGCATCTGAACCTTCAGCAAGCAACTCACTGCCCGTAAAGCGCGGCCGCGGTCGTCCTAGCAAGGCATCTTTGGCTGCTGCTGCTGCTGCGGCTAATACCAGGGAGTCACTCTCTTCTATCGCAACTTCTACTTATTCGTCTGCCGACTCCGTTTCGGGCTACTCGACACCCTTGACCAGCAATGTCACCACACCCGCTCCGGTCGAAAAGGCCGCTTCAGTCGACAAGGGAAAGTCCGCCTCCACTCGGTCGACTCGCTCCAGCAAACTTGAGGTAGTCATCTCTGCGGTCAAGAGCCGTGGATCCGCCACCAAGTTCAATTCGAAGGCCGGCGAGAGCTTAATGGACACTTCCGCCAGAAGCTCGCGAAGAAATCGCCTCGCTGCTGTCCCCGACAGCGAGGATGCTGACTTCTTTGATGATTCTCCGAACGCCAGGCGCATACGTATTGACGAGCAGGTTGCTCGATCACTCCAAGATGAGCTCAACCGCGAGGTTGAAGGCCTACTTTCTGATCATGGACCCCAGGAGCAATCCATGATTGGTTCTGATAGTGAGGACTATGCCGTCGCCGACCCTAAGGGCAAAGGCAAAGCAGTGGCTACTCGGCGGGCTCCAGGTTCTCGGGCCGCAGCCAAGAAACGTGTGGTTCAGGATTCGGATTCGGTAATTGATGATGATGATGATGACAACGACTCTGACTTCGCCGATCTGGCACCCCCGGCGAAGAAGCAGAAGACCGCCGTTAGAGGTCGCGGAAAGCAAGCATCTGCAAAGGGAAAGAAGTCCGTTCATACCAATCCTGGTTCTCCGTCGGATTCGGATGAAGACATGCCCTGTAGGTTCAGAATCAACTCCCTCTTCATGCTCACTCCATCTTGGTCTGTCACTTCATTGTTTCCATGCTTTTCCTCATGCCTCACTCTTCCGGTCGCATGAGTGTATAGCCGCTCTTCCCGAACAATGCATACCTTTTACCCTCCAGACCAAACGCATCACCCTCAAAGATCGTTTACTGATATCTCGCAGTAAGCAAGCGACCCAATGGCCGGAAGGTTGCAAGTAGGTCCAGCGCAGCAGCTGAAAATGCGCTCTCGATGATTCCAGGAATCGACGAAGCTAGTAGCGACGGTTCCGTTTTGAGCGACATGGATTCTGAGGCGTTCGACATGGAGTCAGAAGACGATAGCGACGATGCTGACCCCTCGGCTGATCCGACTGGAATTCAGGCCCTTGCGCGCCGCCGTCGCGGGTTCGGCGCCTACGCCAATCGCAAGAGAATTAGAACGGGCAGGCTGCAACTTGAAGAGCACCACCCTGCCTTGAAGACAATGTGGGATCACCTCGAGAACATGCCAGTTCTCAAAGCCGGCCGGGCCGAACAGCCAAAGTCCATATCTCGACTTCTCAAGCCTTTCCAGCTGGAGGGTCTCGCCTGGATGAAGGCTATGGAACAGACCGAGTGGAAGGGAGGCCTCCTCGGTGACGAGATGGGCTTGGGAAAGACTATACAGGCCGTGTCGCTCATCATGTCTGACTACCCTGCCAAGCAGCCTTCTCTCGTCTTGGTTCCGCCCGTCGCTCTGATGCAGTGGGTTTCCGAAATCGAGTCCTACACAGACGGTACCTTGAAGACGCTGGTCTATCATGGCACCAATTCCCAGGTCAAGGGAAAGACGATCAAGGAACTTAAGAAGTTCGACGTCATCATAATGTCCTACAACAGCCTCGAGTCGATGTATCGCAAGCAGGAGAAGGGTTTCAAGAGGAAGAACGGCCTACACAAGGAGAAGAGTCTTATTCATGCCATTCAGTTCCACCGTGTCCTTCTCGATGAGGCTCATTGCATCAAGACGCGGACAACCATGACAGCGAAGGCTTGTTTCGCCCTGAAGGTGGACTATCGTTGGTGTCTCACAGGGACCCCGTTGCAGAACCGAATTGGTGAATTCTTCTCCTTGATTCGCTTCCTCAACATCCGCCCTTTCGCGTCGTATTTCTGCAAGAACTGCACATGCGAGTCGCTTGAGTGGACCATGGACGAAGATCACCGCTGCACTCAGTGCAATCATAATGGCATGCAGCACGTTTCTGTCTTCAACCAGGAACTTCTCAACCCGATTCAACGATACGGCAATATGGGCCCTGGAGCCGAAGCTTTCCGAAAGCTTCGACTGATGACGGACCGTATCATGCTGCGGCGCCTCAAGAAGGATCACACCAACTCGATGGAGCTGCCAGTGAAAGAGATCTACGTCGATCGCCAATTTTTCGGTGAGGCAGAAAATGACTTCGCCAACAGCATCATGACCAACGGCCAGCGCGAGTTCGACACCTACGTCGCTCATGGTGTTCTACTCAACAACTATGCGAACATCTTTGGTCTCATCATGCAGATGAGACAGGTCGCTGACCACCCTGATCTGATCCTGAAGAAGAACGCCGAGGGCGGACAGAATGTTCTAGTCTGCTGTATTTGCGATGAGCCTGCGGAAGAAGCCATCCGATCTAGGTGCAAGCATGACTTCTGCCGCTCTTGTGCAAAGAGCTATCTAAGCTCGCAAGACCAGCCTGACTGCCCTCAATGTCACATTCCACTCTCCATCGACCTGGAGCAGCCTGAGATCGAGCAGGATGAGGCGTTTGTCAAGAAATCTTCGATTATCAACCGAATTAAGATGGAGAACTGGACGTCATCATCCAAGATCGAGCTGCTTGTCCATGAGCTGCACCAGCTCCGGTCAGACAAAGCTTCACACAAGTCCATCATCTTCAGCCAGTTCACTACCATGCTCCAGCTCATCGAGTGGCGGCTGCGTCGTGCAGGAATCACCACTGTTATGCTGGACGGTAGCATGACTCCAGCTCAACGTGCAGCTTCCATTGACCACTTCATGAAGAACACTGAGGTGGAGTGTTTCCTTGTATCGCTCAAGGCCGGTGGTGTTGCCTTGAACTTGACTGAGGCATCTCGAGTTTTCATCGTTGATCCGTGAGTTCTTCCGCCCTCCTCTTACCACTCTTACAATTCTAACTCATTCTGCGTAGATGGTGGAACCCCGCTGCAGAATGGCAGTCTGCTGATCGATGTCATCGTATTGGCCAAACGCGCCCTTGTACAATCACTCGTCTTTGCATTGAAGACTCTGTCGAGAGCCGCATGGGTACGTATTGTCTCTGATTACCTGCGTAAGTATAGTCATGGGTCATTGACAAATTGTCCAGTCTTGCTTCAGCAAAAGAAGGCCAGCATGATTCACTCCACCATCAACAATGACGACACAGCCATGGAGTCATTGACACCCGAAGATCTGCAATTCCTGTTCCGTGGAAACTGAGGAATTCAGTTCCGTCCACCTTGTATGGAGCCACGATCATTCATCTCGCCAAGCACGAGACAACGTTGGCGTCAGCACGACAGCTGAATGAACCTAGATGATTCGAGACACGAGTGGCCCTCCTCTCACGCGAGATTTGCTATTTTTAGATGCCGTACATTGTTATACATCTCATGAGAGGCGTTTGTCAAAGAAAGACCGGATACCCCCCTTACGACCCTGCTATGAGGCAAACCACATCATGGTGGAGTGAGATTGGTTTGGCGTTATGAGGAAAGCGTGGAAAAAGGCAAAATGTTTCCCTTGTGCCTCGCGATTTGCACAATTGAAGCCAGTTTTTGCTGGCGAGAAGGTCTAGCCCTTTTCCATGTCACGATCGGATCATTAGCATCCGCCACCTGTTGTTTAACCCTTGGGACAGACAGACCTGTTACGGTCATTTGCTTGTGATCAGACAGACTCAGATAGTCATTTGCCAAATGGACGAGAGGAATTTGTGTGCATTGTCGAGATTGTCAGTGCCTCTAGAGATCCTTAAATCGCAGTAAGGCCCTCGTGCTTGCGCGGAAACGCATTGAATGAGAAGCCGTACCTGCACTAGACAATGAATAGATTCTCACACTGAACATCAAAAAGGACAGTATGGCGAGGCCTATTCCACATCACATGCTCAACGACTCAACAACGAGCAACTGAGACTATCTCGAGACCTCTGTTATTATTCGGCACAACTTTTCTACTGTAGGTCGGCAAGGGCCTATTGATTCGAGCGTTTCCGCTAGGCTATATTTCTGAGCCATCCCTTCCCTTTCCAAGCATTATCTCGGCCTCCCGAACCTCCATCCTCTCATCAAGCATGGAACCCGTTTCATCTTCATCATCAGTCCCATCATCAATCGCGCCTAGATCGTCATCGTCGTCGTCATCCTCATCATCGTCCTCATCTGCCCCAACCGCCCCATCGAGCTGCCCAGCCCCGCTGCCACCGCCGCCCTTGGTCGACGCGGGCTTCCTCTTCTTCTCGAAATCCTGCTTGTGCGCGTCCGCGAGCATGCGCACTATGCTCCGCTTCCCGATGGTATCCGCGCGCTGGCGCTTCCGCATCCGCAGGGAGTCCTCGCCAGGCGTCCGGCCCTCCTCGACCACGTCCGCCGTCGCGGCGCTGGACAGCCCGGGCCTTGCGGAGGCGGAGCCCGAGACGTCGACCCCTGTGGACTTGCCGCTTGGCGGGCGGTTCTCGTTGCCGCCGGCCCAGGTGGCTGCGGAGGGGTCGAGGGCGAGGTCGTCCTCCGGCTGCTTCCCGGCGGTCGAGTCCGAGCTAACTCTGGCGCTCGTGAGCGCGTTGATGCCGGTGTCGAGGTGGTACGGTAGAGGGACGTCCCTCGAGGCCTTGTATTGTGCGACATTCGAACAGTGCTCGTTCTCTACTCGAAGCAGGGTCCACATGCCTCTCCGGGTAACTTCTGCGAAGCCGATGAGGAAGGAGGCAATGCTGGAGTGTTGCGTGTCGTGAGTGAAGATGGCGTAGAAGATCCAGTTGAAACGTAGTATGGGATCGAGGATCATGATCAGGTAATAGGGCCAACGAGACTTGAGAGCTGTAATATCCCGCAGGAAACGATGACGCGCGTGTGGCTGAACAAGACTGAAATCCATGAAGATGTCCCAGAATGCTGCAGAGCGCATGTCAGCATGTTGTGTGCAGGCTGATAGTAGTGTAAGCCACCCGGGGGGTATGGCTAGCTTGCATTTCCACAGAGAAAGACGAAACGTACCGGTATAAAATCCATTGATGGTCGAAAAGGCGATAAAGAGGCCTAAGTTCTTGCTCGTGTTGTTTATACGGTAAATACTTAAGAACACGCCGGCAAGTATAGATGCTGTGTACTTGCCACCGTTGACAAGGTGGGGGAAAATGTTACGGGTATCTCTGTAACGACGGATACACTGAAGAAATCGCCAACTATTCATAGATTAGGCATTAGTCCAAGCCCAGAATGATACATTGCGTAAATGAGCAGAGATCATGCGATGGACAAGTACAACGTATCGCCTCAGCTTGCAATTTTCCCATCAGGTTTTTGAAGCGAGTTTGTTCAAGAACAGATGTTATGGGAAGTACGTACATGGGAGGCAAGCAGGCAAAGAATCCCAATAACCGCGAGTGATTCGAATTGCACTGCTGTGGATTGTCCCAATAATGGGCGTATAGGCAGAAGAAAAGCTCAATGTTCTGGATGTTGATCAGACACACAGTAGTTTTGGTTAGGGAACAGGAGCAGTACTTACACACATGGCGTAGGTCAAGGAGCAGTACATGTCTCCCAGAAAGAAGTCTCGAAACTCGACGGGGTATAGGCCAGCGAAGAAAAGACGCCACTGAAATCGATTAGCATCCGTGCCAGGTGATGCGGCGAGCAAAGGGACCTAGAAGTCATCCTACATGAGAATATAGAAACCATTTACGGCTTTTGTGCCAGAAAATTGGGGCAGGCATGAACAAAATCACCACCGTGATGAATACAAGCAACACAGGGTAGTAGAGATACATAGCGGGGGACCCATATCTCGTGAAGTTCAACCAAATGAACAATCCGAACAAGAAGACGAAGAAGCTCGGGAATTCCGAAAGCTGTCTCCAATCCAGTTGATTTCGGGGGTCGAATTCGAATATGAAGGGGTAGTTGACTCGATTAGCGGTCCAAAGCTTGCAATTCAGACAGAACATGCTGAACAGATACAGCATCAGAAAGAAGCCGCCGTAGATCTGCATCAGATAACTCGTCTGCGTCCTCACAGTGGGGTCATCGTCAAAGAGAAGTTGCGCTCCTTGCACGAGCCCCTGAATAGCAAACACCGCGCCCACGCCGATGAGCAGACCGTTTCGGAAGGCACTGCCGGATTCGTCGCGCTTCTTCTTGCTCAGGTTACGGAGTTTTCCTGCTGCAAGCTTATGGTTTCCGCGCTCGAAGTATCTGGCGTACAGATCCTCGACTGCCTGGAGATGGCCGTCTAGGACATCACTGTTGACGAACCAGCTTTTGTTGACCTTTTCGTTCATATAGCGGTAAGGCGGCCGTGCGTGGGTCGCCTTGTCGTATTTCTTGTTGAGCTTTCTGAACGCAGTCCTGTTCAGGAGAGCGTAAGACTTCAGGAGCTCCAAACCACGGTAGAACTCCTGAAGTGCGAGCTTGAGCTTCCTCTTCGCCGTACGATATGGCACCTCATGCTCATCAGGCCGACGGACATAGTCGCGCCTCTCATCTGGGTTCGTCCCGTTGTGTCTTGGAGTCTGGGGCATCCTCTGAAGGGCCTTGGAGTTTGGGCCGGGCTTGAAGAGCTTGGCCTTGAGGGGATCAAGCATGGGCAGATGGCCTGGCCCGTTGTTCTTGAGACCCTCCTTCACATCGTGACCGTTTGACTCTCCGTCACGCTTACGGCGCCTAGCCTCAGCGATCTCGGAAATCCTCCGGTTGCGCATCTCATGCAGCTGCTCGCGGAGCAGCGTCAGCCGCTTGCCTGCGTGGTCCTCCTTTTGCCGGTAGAAGTTCTCGACCTTTTGAAGCTCGCTGTCAAGGAAATCGTAGAAGTCCTTCTCCTTCTCGCGGACCTCGTCAAAGGCGTGCATGTCGTACTCGCCTCGCGAGCGGTAACGCTCCAGCGATGGACCGGCCAAGGAAAACATCCTCTTCAGTCTGGCGCGAGGGCTCTGTATATCGCTTGGGGTGAGATTTGGGAACGTAGCCCCCGCGGCCGAAGGAAAACGGCCAGGTGCGGGAGCGCGAGAAACTACAGTCCCCGACTGCGACCCTGTCCTCGAGGCAGTGCGGTTGAGAGCGAGGCGGTGAATTGAGGCGCCAGAGTCTGCCCGAGGCGTTACTGGAGGCCGTTGCCCCTGGCCATCACTTACATTGGAAGGCACCTTGATGGCAGGAGCTGGAAGCTCGAACAGATGACTGGGCTGGCCAGACTCGCTGATGGGAGCAGGCCCGTGGTCCGGAGGAGTTGGGACAAAGCTGCCATACTGCACGTCCGACTCCGCTCCCTGCATGAGTCCCTGGCGTTCACCGGCGACTGGTGCAGGCCGCTTGATGGGGATCGAGCGTGACGGACTCTGGCCCATTGGCGCCGGGCTTGTCCGCAAGGGGTCGACGCCATCGTCGGCGGGGGCTTGGTCGCGATCCTGCTGGGGGTTGGCAGAATTGGCAGTCCTGAACGAAGCAGCCCCAGAGTGCGGCTGTTCAGTCCTCCCATTGAGTCTGGTCGATGAGTTGCCATTGGCACGGTTGATGGCTCTGGCAACGGCCTTGATGTGCTTCTTCCCGGCCTTGTAGTTGAGGTACTTGATGCGCCACTCTGAATTGACAGTCAGGCCATGTTCTCGACGATCTTCAAAGGGTTGCACAGTGTACAACACAGGCAGGGCGACTCGACTCACCTGGCACCAAGTCTCTCTCCAGCTCCTTTGCAAATTTCATGGTGACGTCAGGAAGAGAGGCCAGAGGTCCAGCAGCATGGTTGCAACTGGTGGCACGCACACAGAGAAACAGCAGGGCGTGTTGACGTGGACACCAAGTGACAGCCCTCACTCTCTCGGGTATGTGGTGTGGTGTCGTTGAAACAAGACGATCCAATGCTAAACGTAAAAACACGCTAGACTATCAACACAACCCGTTCTCCTCGCAACAATCGCAGGTACTGTCGTCGGCTGGTCTAGTCTACTCCCGTGTACTGTGTAACTGTAATCGGCGGCAAACCCATAAAATTGGTACTAATCCAGGGAGGCCAATTAGAGCCGTCTTTGCCAGCACGCCTTCTCCACACCCGCGCAACCCCCCGCCCCTGCTCGCCTTTGGCCCATCGCGGTCAAGCTCGACAGCTTCCAAATGCTGCAAAGATCGGCACCAGATGTCGGCACATTCAACCAAGATCGGCCGTGAGGCTCAAAAACTTCACACGACTATCATCTGGTCGAAGTGTGTTTTGAATGCCGTCGCTGCTGCAGCTATTTCTACAGCTGTTCACCTTCCCTTGGCAGACTCATTAAACCAGAGCCTCCTTCGCTTAGCCAGTACTCCCAGCCCCCATGTCTCGGCAGTTAGTGTCCTCCTAGGTAGCTCCTCAATCTAGTCACTAGCCTTGGTATAAGTCCATTGGCTGGCTCGGCTGGGTGTTCGAGGCCTTCGTGAGACCTTTGGAACGGTGCCATCGAAGGCGCCAGGGCGCTTTCGCACAGGCATCGACAGCGTTGCAACTGTCAAGGTCACAGTAGCTGCAGTCAGAATCCATTGAGTTTACCATGCTGACTGCGAGTGTTCCAGCAACGTTGCTTGATGACACACAGCCGCGTCTGCCACAAAGCTCAAAGCCGCAGATCTGACATACAAATGGTACGATCGGAGGTGCAGCTTCACCAGATGTTGAGCCGGCCCATATGACTGACGTTCAAAGTGTCCGGTGTAGCCGGCGCCAGGGGTTTGACTTGGGCCGGCAGCTGGCAGCATCGGGAAGGACTTTTCATCTCGTTGACGATGCTCTCTCGACTGCACGTGGACTTGACGTCGGCAAGAGACACGAAGCGTTCCTATCCCATGTTCCTAACGAACAGGGGCCCACCGTTATTGCCTTGGATTCTGTGCCTACCCCGGGGCCATTCCTGTGTCCAGGTTCTTCTATTCGTCGCATATCGCGACAGAGCTTGAAAAGGAGCTTGCCCGCGCGCGCCTGCAACCTGCACTGCAAGATCTAGACTCGGCCGAGATCCATGCCGAAGAACCAGGCAGGCCCAAAGAACCTAAAAGAAACTTGGAATGCTCACGAAGCGCGATTTTTTGTGACATGGGCATTATGCTCGCTTGCTCGACGGATCGGGTCATATGGGCACTATCGACAGTGTCCACAGCGAAGCTATTCCAATATTGTGTGCTGTCTGAGTGATTGCTGAGTCTCAATGTCACCTTCGAGTTTCGAATGCGAGAAAATGAGCCGATGTTTACAGTCCGATGCTGCCATGTCTAAGATTGTTGAGGGTCTGCGCGCGTGGCTTGGCAGGCGCCAGACCCGATCCTATGGAACCTCACCGCCCTAGCGAGGTCCGGTCGAAACCTGCCAACCTCGCGATAGCCTCACAATTCCCAGATGGGGACGGTCTCTCCTCCACTTTCTCGCACAGAGAAAATTCATCCATCCATGGGGCTGTAAAACCTGTTCTCTTGACCCAAAGCAGCGTTGCTCACCGTCGAATGCTTATCTCCCCGGGCCATTTGCTCCGCCGTACTGACGGTTTGATACCGCAGCTTCTGCACGACGCTGAGCTTATTCAGGCCCCACCGCGTCTATGGTAGCAACCGGTCCCGATGACCTGTTCCGGGAGGCTCCGAGGCGGCCGTGCTACCGAAGATACCGACTCAGTGCACATGGGTGTAATCGATTGCGGCTCACGTCACACAAAAGCCAAGAGGAAGCGTCAATAGTGCTCTCCCATTTCCCCCAACACCGAAATAACCATCAGGATGTTATCTTCAGGTAGATAGAAGCGGATGCCCGAGAGATGAGCAACCCAAGGCCCCGGTTAGCCTGGGCAGCTCATTTGTGACACAAGGCAATATACCGCCAACGACTCAGGCATGTTGTCGATCACTTTTTTTTGAGGCTATATTGAGAACTCGTGGGAAGGCTGTCGAAACTCAATTTCGATAAGGTCCATTCAGGTGCGTCACACCCCGGTGGGTGCCCCCCCAACCATTTGTGGGCCAAAGCCATGGATGGCTTGATCACATCGTCTCCATCCAATCGTGGGTTTCTCAACCTCACGTGGAGGACGGGAGGACTGCGGGCAAGTACCAGTACTTCAGATACCGGGTCTGCGACTTTTTTGGTGTGTCCCACGGGCCAACAGCGAGAGAAAAAAAGATGGGAATCTCAAGTGGCCGGGTTTTTCTCCGGAGATGCGCGGGCTGACCTGCATGCGATCCTGCTGCACGGATGGACAGGGACCCCGGGCGGGCGCGTGCTAAAGAAGAGGTGCAGTCTGCATCCTGTGGTTGCGCTGCATGGGACGATACCCTCTCCGTCCTGACCCTCTCCCAGCCAAACAACCAGAGTCGGGGTACACTGCTGCGAGGGGCTGCAGCTTGCTGTTTCGCCTGCCCACAAAGCTTCCCGAAAGGGAGTAGACAAGATGAACCGTGTAAGCTGAGCGGCCCGCCTGCTGCATGTGTTGGACATGGTTACCATCAATCGATGCTGTCTGTCCAATGTGCCATATCCACATTTTCTGTCAACTAGGTGCTGAGATTGTGGCCTGACCACGCGAACTTACTATGGGCAGCCACTCCGCCTTTGGGCCTGCCAGACCGGACAAGATAGAACTTAGCATGCTTCAGGTACGGCGAGTCTCACATAACAGGTATTGCAAGGTCGATGATATCAGCTCCGATATTGCATGCGTAGATAGGAAGCTGCGCAAAGAACCTGTTTTGCCCACTCGGGCCGTCCCCGGCTGGTGCGGGGTGATTGGGATGTGACGACGACATGACTGATACCTGTTGAAAGAGCTCAGATCTGAAGTGCAAGTCGGCGGCATGAATGTCGCCAGAATGAATCCTTGGACCGTTTGTTCGTCCGTGGTGCTATCAGCACAGGCCAGGATCTGACAGGTCGCGATTGCTCAGAAGGAGGACACCCGGGCTTCTGAGCTCTCGTCAAGCCATGAAGAAACTGTACTTTGGCCCGGTTGAGACGTTGCCACATAGCATGCGGCAGCCTCCTCAGCCTGATGGCTTGTTTATTGGGAATAGGTGGTGACAGCAAACTGTAGGATTGCGTTGGCGGCGGGGAAAGCCAGTCGGACATGCCTGTTATGGATGTCAAGTAAGCCGCGTTATACTGCATGTGTGGCTATCAGGTAGTACAGAAGTCTTCCTTGATGACTGCCACCCATCTTGCTTGCGGGTGACTACTGTATGCACGAAGGTATAGAGTTACAGCCCCACGGCCGGGCTGAACACCTCTCAGCCCATGGGCTCGCAGCATCGTGAGCTCCCCGCATTCGGACACAGGCATCTAGCAGTATTTAGTGCAGAACGCCAGGTCCAGACCAGGGCCAGATTGAACCACGTATAATAAACTTCACCGGCTGATTTACCATGCTATGCTTTGTTTCGCTTGGCTGACTGCTTCCATGAAACCGCCGCTACGACAACGTCTTGAATCAATGGCATTCTTTGCAACCGCTCCGGCTTCCGGAAGCGGACGACGGGATGGCTAGATGGTCGGATGAGGCAAGCCGCGCCACCGACCACATATACCGAGGGCTGCGAAGCCGACAGGCTAGCAACATATCTCGTGCTACCAGATCTTAGGGCGTGCTCGATGAGTGGGTTGTTTTGTCGCCATACGGTGTCTTCAGCCGTCCCTCGACAGTAGGCGTCAATCATGGAGCACCGCTGCTGGCTGATTAAACGCAGCTAGAAACCTCCTAGAGTCGAGCTAATCACGACGCCCGAAGAGCTTGGCCAACGGAGAGATACCACAGTAGATGGAACTCCTAGTGGGGTTCCTGCCGACGGAATTCTGATTTTCCCATGGGAGCTCTCAGAGACCGATGGACTGAGGCCGAACAGGAATGCACGCACCCCACCCGGTGCCGAGGTAATGCCTTTGAATTTCACAAAAAAGAACCTTTTGTGCAGATTTCGGAACTGTTCCTATCCTCGTCTCCATCCTCCCCATGCAGGCAACTGGAACGAGAGATACGGTGCGGCTCGGCTGGCGACATGAAGAAATCGGCAAGAAAGCAAGAGCTCTTGAGCCGTAGCCATGGGCAGGTTGCGTTGCCCGCTTGCTCGCTTGCTTGCGCGTGAGATGGGGGATCTCGATTTGGTGCTGATTGTTGCCCGTTTGAAGACGTCCATTGCGTCAACAGCGCAAGCTCAATAGCGCGATCATCTGGCCCGGAACAGGGAACCTGTCCTGCTGGCTGGCCTGGCAGCGCCTGGCTGGCTGGCTGGTAAGCCTTCAAGGCCCTGTGCAGCCGCTGGCAACGAGACAACGGGCCATCGAGATGGACAAGGGATTGGAGTGGAGGGACCTTGGAGAGCGGCAGGAACAACAGAAGCCATTACATCAGGTCCGGCTCGGCTCCGTTGATTGGGGCAAGACTAGGGATTTCTTCGGTGGTTCCCTCCAGCTTGGAAACTTTTTACTGGGCCTCCGCTCAGATGTCTGCCATGCAGCCATGCCCATGCCCATGCCCACGCCATGCCTGCGCGTTTTGGGTCCTGGGTGGGCTGCTGGGGCTTTCCCAATGAACAGCTGCAAGGGGCAAGGGCCACGATAACAAATCTCATCGACGTGTACTGCGTGCCAGGCGTGCATGGCGTGCCCTGGATTGGATTGCCTGGGTATGTCTTGTGAGGGAAGACATCTTGAAACAGGTCGGCGACCTCCAGACCGACCTGGAGGAAAGCTAAATAAATAGTAGCAGATGATGCAGGATCACGGCGCACGCAGCAACAGTGAGCAGCGGACAGTGGACAGGATGGAAACCAACACAATAACTGTTGGCACCTTTCGAGTCTCTGGTTGCGGCAATACTGCACAGTACTGTGGTATTGTAAGGGCAATCGAGTTGGGTGGCCTGCAGGAGGCAGGAAGAGGGAAGGAGGATGGAGGAGAAGCCCTGCGATACAACCACACGGCGTGACTGGACTGAAGATTGAACGAGGTGTTTGCGAGCTGGTGCATCTGTACCGGTACATGTATGCTGTACCCAGCTCGTCGAAATGCGACTGACCGATTCCGAGCTTCAATGGGTGAGTGAGTGATTGATTGATTGATTGACTGCACTGACTGACAGCCAAACCCCACCTTGGCCGCCTCAACCTGGCATTGCCTCCCCTGCTCCTCTGATGTTCCCTGCTGTTCCCTGCCCTTCCCTGCCTGTGACCAGGGCTGCCTGGCCACTGCTGGGTGTGCGCTACAAATACGCACGCTAGAGTGCCCACTTGTTGCGATTGAGTGACGCTACTGTCCCATGCATAGCAGGCAAGCGGTTCCTGTGGTTCCTGTCGCCGTACGTCCTTGGTGCTGTTGCCAACAGCAAGGCCAGTCAAAAAGCTTTGCCCGTCCCTCCCCCAGGCCCTCCAGGGCTCCATCGACCTTTTGTCCTGCGGTCCCCAAGAATTCCCTGCCCTTTGGTAGAACGCGGTTCGTCGCCCTTTGCTGTCCATAGAGAGCACACCCGGCCTGGTCGACGACACCAATAACTCCCTCACATATTGGGCAGATCCATTGTCCCATCCTGCCCACTTCCAACTTCTCCCTCGCCGTCATTGTCATCGTCACCGTCATCGTCACCGCAACTACACTCTGCAGCGCCCAGTGCCTTTGTGCCACAAGGTCCCGGGCTTGCCAAGACTGCAACGTTGGACCGTCATCTTCCTGCGCAGCAACCACAAACCTGGATCTCTGCCCTTTCTCACTCTTCAGCTCTGTCTGTCTGTCTGTCTCTGTCTGCCTCCCTGCCCGTTTTCGCAACCCACCTCTGTGCACCAAATTCTTGCGCGCCTAAAAAAAACAACACATAAGAGTTGGACGTGCCCACTCTTCGTCGATCTGCACCTTGACAGCCTATATTTATCTCCCTGTTTGAGAGCCCTTCGTATCCTGGACAGTTGTTGGACGAGGTCCCTCGACACAACAACCGCCAGCTGCTTGGTCACCGCACGCACGGCCTTGACTTGATCACGCTTTTTGGTAGTGAACGCGCAAGTCGGGAGACGCATCCAAAGCTTTGGGGCACTGTTTTGGGCACAGTTCATTCTCAACGACCCGCAAGCCGCCGACTCAACTCAAAGAAATTAGGCTACAGGCGCAGCAGCTTCATCATTGCGCTCAGGGTGCCGACTCCACTCCCTCCAGCGGGCCTTCGGCCTGCTCTGCTCATCATTTCCTGCCCGAGGTTGCGATACGACAAACATAGCCCAGAAGGTCCCTCTATCCTAGCGGGACCTCCCATTTTAACTCCCTTCCATCGCGCGGCAACACCCCTGCGACCCTGGGAGCACGACCACAGCCCAACATGCTCGATGCACAAATACCAAGGCGGCGCCCATTGCCGGCCGATGCCCAACTGCCCTTCTCCCATTCACGCACCCGCACAACATCATCCAACGTCTTCCCAATGCAGGCCCAACAACACCCGCCAGCCATGCACCTGGGCCAGCCACAACAGCCATATGGCCACAACCGCCGCTCTCCATCCGTAAACACCTTCAGCACCGTCTCCAGTGGTGGAGGCGGTACTGAACGAGGCCCGCCCCCAGCCGCCTACCGAAACTCTCCTCCCAGCGCCGATATACGGCGCTCCACTTCCTCCCGGTCGAACGGATCTGTTCAGCCCGTCGGCTACGTTGCCCTCCTGCGAAAACAGAAAGCCACAGTCTGGTGCGACCGCGCACAGTCCGAGGATCCGTACATGCTGGCGAAACAGCGGCAGGCCAAGGCCCGGGCTCTCCAGACAGTCGGCTCTGCAACGGTGGCCCCAGGCTCGTCCGGCGGTGGCCGCACGTCCACCGGGTTCAGCAGTGCGGGCGGCAAGGTCGTAGGCAAGATCCGTCATCACGGCAAGCCTGGAGTGGTCGGCTATGCGCCAGACAGCAATTACGTGGGCGTCGGCGGCGTACCACTTCGACTTAGTGCGACAGAAGTGGAGGGCGAAGAGAGCGATGACGACGAACTTGCATCGCAACGGCTACACCACCGTAGGACGGGGAGCAGCGGCCGGTCCAGCACCGCAGGCAGCATCCAAGGGAGAAGAGGTTTAAATTATCGCGGCTCGACTGGCAGTGGCCTACAAATGACGGGCGGAGGGTCACAGAATAGCAGGAGATGGACTGGCAGCGGAGGCGACAACACGCCGGAGCGAAGCAGTAGTCTCGTCGATGGAGCGCTAGGAGAAAAACGAGCGAGCGATGCTGCAAGCGGCAGGAGTGGCAGTAGCGGAGAGCGTGCCGACGACGTACCGGACTTGGGGACAGATGCGGCGCGGCTGGCGAGCAACAGTCTGATACACTCGGCGCTGACAAGGGAAAAGAGCGTGAAGAATCCCGACGAGCTGCGTAGAAGAGGCAGTGTCGACGAAAGGACGATGACGCTTACCTCTGGAAGGCTTTTCATCGCCAACCCTGACTGATCAACCGACCACTATTCCAAATCACCGCCATCGATGTATGGCATCCTTGTTTCATTTGTCTGGTTCCTTATTCGTGGAATACCGATCTTGGATGGAGGGAATACCACCAGTCGCTATGTCATATTTGTTGCTGCTGTTTGAAGGAGGGGAGAGGGAGGGGACAAGCGTGGGAAGCTTGCAATGCACATAACGAGACGGTCGTTCTATTGCTTTTCTTTACATATCATCATTACCATTGCATTGCCCGGCGTTAAGGGATATCAAGACCAATCAAAATTCTGGATGCTTTCTCTACTGCCTGGTTCATCAATCGAATGCTTTGGTCTGATCGCACACATAAGCCGCCCAGTTGGGGTCGCTCTATCATACAGGCTTCCATCATATTGCATCAATACAAGTCCAAGTCTCACTGAATGGCTGGTACGGGCCTAGATCGAGCTTCGCACCTGATGTGATATGTTGCAACAGGAATGGGGGATTCGAGTTCTGATCTATTGATCTCTTTTCTTTTGTACAGAGGTTTGACAGTCACGGATCTGGTGTAGAAGAACGCATGTGACGTGTTGCTCGTTGAGAGTCCAGTGAGCCGGAAACCCATGTCTTTGAGACGTCGAGTGCGTGTCGAGTCTCGGAGACTGAGACCCAACGTCTACATGGACTCAGGCTGCTGCGGAACGTCGACAACACGATTGTTAGCAGATAGTAGCAAATAAAGTAAATACCAATGTCTGTTTTCAAGTCAGATAGATAGATACCTACCTGGTCTATCTGGTCTACTGGGCAGGTAGGTATCCCAGTACCCATGTCCTCGCTGCGCGCACGGACACTTTTCCCCTTGACGCGTGGGCTGCAGCTTTCCACTTTCGACGCGAACGCGACTTCCTGGAAAAAGGGTCCACCTTCGTTTACCCTTCCAACCGCCAACCTTGGAAAGCACGTTAGAGCCACTGGGCCATTCTCAACACCAGCGTGTGCTTGCCTGGACTTGTTTCCTTGTCTCCTTGTTGGATGTCTTGTGTGCCTTCCAAACACGCCGACCCATTAATTTCTGCCTACTAGATCTGGATCAGTCAATTAATGCCAGCCAGTTTGGTCCGTCGATAGTGGTCCCCAGCAGCCTCGACGCGGGAAGCGCAACCTCAACCTCGTGCCTTCCCCTCCGACTTAAAAGCCTGGCCTGGAGCCACCTCGACACCAATGCCTCTCATGACAATGTCGCCCAACGTCCAGGAGTTGGATTCACCCAACAGGAAACGCACCCACACGCAATATTCCGACCACGTCGACGACTCGCCTGCTTGTGATACTATTAAAGACCCACAGCTCGGTCTCATTGAATCTCCAAGCATTGGTCAGTACGGGAAAAACAACCACGCGGCTGCTGGCGACTCTGCAGTCCCCGGCACAGCGGTGGCTGATTCTATGAATGGCCTTTCATTAGACTCTTCGCTCCCAATTCCATCCAGCCTGGCCTCGGCACAATCGACACCAGCACAAAGCAGCCCTCTATCCCTCACTGAAGCGGGCAGTAGCGACCCCTCCAGAATCTCGCCATCTCCCGATACACCGAGTCGACAGCTGCCCATAATGCCTCCGGCCAAGTCGACTCAGTCTGCAGGGCAAGCTCCCCCGGCCAAGAAGCGAAAGAAGCTGACAGACGAAGAGAGGAAGGCACAGGCAGAAGAGAAGGCTGCAAAGGAAGCTGAGAAGGAGAAGAAGCGCAAGGAGAAGGAGGCTAGAGACCAAGAAAAGAAGGCTGAGGCAGACAAGAAGAAAGCTGAAGCTGAGAAGAAGAAGGCCGAAACAGACAAGAAGAAGGCCGAGGCGGACAAGAAGAAGGCTGAGATTGAACGGAAGAAACGTGAGAAGGAGGAGGAGGCCGAACGAAAGCAACGAGCCCAGCCCAAGATCGGAAGTTTCTTCACGAAGCAGCCTTCAACGTCGACCCCCAAGGAAGCTCGAGCCCGACTTGACCTGCCAGGCACCGCTAGAAGCCCGTCCCCGGCCATCCAAGAGCGAAATGAGTACCAACGAATAGCGCAGGAGTTCTTTGTCAAAGAGAATGTGACGTTAGCAAGCAACAAGTTTGCCCTATCTCCCGGCTCGCAGGCTGCCAGGACAGCAATTCTTGACGACTTTGTGGCCGGGAGAAAATCGCCTATCTCCGACCTGGCTGAAGCCCTACGTCTACCCAAAAAGACCGTTCAACCCCGAGGGAAAATCTACCCAAGCGTCCGGGGGCTTCTGTCAAGTCATGGTGGGATTCAAGCGAGTCCCATAGACTTGACCACTGAGTCACAGAATCTGCGCATACAGACGACTCAGCAGTCGCTGAAGAAAATACCTTTGAAGCATCTCAAGTTCCACGAGGATGTCCGACCGGCCTACTATGGTACCGCTACCAGCGTCGAGTCTCTTGCTAGTCTCCAAAAGCTGGCCAAAAACCCTATTGCGAAAGACCTGCCACTCAATTACGACTACGACTCCGAGGCCGAATGGGTCGATGGTGACGATGGCGAAGGGGATGATGTGAGTTTGATGGACGAGGAGGACGCCGATGAGGACGATGGCGAGGCCATGGACGATTTCCTGGATGATTCCGAGGATGTCGGCCGTGGTCCGCGAATGTTTGCAGGGACCATGGAACCTGAGAGCAGCGGAGTCTGCTTTGAGGACCGCACGAGGAGGAACCCAAATCCGCAAATGTACAAGTTTCGGATGGAGTTCATGATCCGTAAGCAACGCCCTTCCTCCTGCTTCACTTTGATAGCGTTGACACTGACTTCCACGGTGTAGCAAATCTCAAGCATCATCACTCAATCGATCCTTTCTCCGATCAGTACTGGGTTCAAGAGCCCAAGGCAAGCGCGCCGAAAGCAGCTTCTGTGAAGTCCACAGCCCAGAGCAGTGTTGACAAAGCTGCGGACGGTGCCATGGCACCACCACCGGCGCCTTCCGCCTTTGCTGCCCTTGGTGCTACCTCGACACCAGCTGTGTCGAATGTGCCAGCTCCCGAAGACCTGGTACCGGCGGATCAGCTTGAGGGTTTCAAGGCTACTGTGGTCGAGTTCAGTTTCTTGCCGAAGGCAGCTATGATAGCCACGTTGAAGAAGAAACTGGATCATTGTACTAGTACGCAAATCAAGGCGACGCTCGATCACGTCGCCGAAAAGCCTAACAAGAAGGGAGACTGGCGGATCAAATCCGGTTTGTGAGCCCTGCGGTGTGCATTGTCTTTCTTCGGTTTTGCAAGGCGTTGTGGCGTACGACTTGGTCGCGGCAGGACGGAGTGGGGGAGCATCATAAAAAGAGGGTCTCTCAACCCTTGTACCATCTTTAGGTTGTTGGGCTATCTGGGCGGCTCTCCCTTCTAAGAGAAGGTTTGGTGTCTGTGTTTGGCTGGGTTTTGACGAGGACATATCATGTAGCGGCACCGTGCCCTCTGTGAAAGGCATGAACAGACAAGGGCCATGGGCAAGCACAAGGAAGATATAGGAATAGTAACCGGGCAAAGGTCTCCGGGATGGAGTCGGGGTTATCCATCCACTAGACCAGGCGTTGCATTGCTTTCTAGCTAGTATTTATGAGGCCATCGATGAATGGGAAATACACGTGCAAACGACCACTTGCACCCCATTCAGTCCCAGGATTCGTGATGATGATGATCCAAGCGCAGGCATCCAACGCAAAACCCTACGGCTTCCCAGTCCTGAAAATCGAGTCTGTATCCCTCGGTATCTCGATGTATGTGTTGTTGCCCCGGTAGGAATAACGCGAAGCACAGCACGATTTGCAAACAAACTTGAATCAACGGTGGTCCACCATGCAATGACCCAAGTCGCGGTTGGTAAAACACGTCTTGCCTATCTTCGTCCTAGGCACGTTCACAGCAGAAGCGAAAGGGCCAAGGATCCCAGGTGCGAAAAGTAATATATAAATATGCCGTCGTAACGACGAAGCCGGACGAAACCGCTCCCCCCACCGCCCAAAGGTTCTTCCCATTTTGTTACGTCTGCTCCACCGTCCGTCCATTCTCATCCCTCCTTTCTTTCCTTCCCTCCTGTGTTTATAACCCCGGCGTGTCTGTCAAAAGTTATCGTGCTAATATCTTGGTTCGTGGTCGCGTTCGCTCGGTTGATACATAGTACATTCCATTGCATTACAACAACCCCTTCCTTCCCCCCACGTGCTCTGAATACGTATGCTTCCTTCCCCTTAGTATGTTCTATTCCATACCTCGCCGTACCGGTGCCAAAACATTAAGCCGTCATACGTTGGTACTCCATATTCAGAAGCGGATTGGCCTGGATGAATGGACTACTAGTCGTCCATCGGCTTGTCCTCCAAGGTCACACCCCGGGTGTGCTCGTCGCCCGCGGTCTCTGTCAGAGGCGTGGGGTTGACAGGGATCCGTCGGCCAAGTGACGACCGTGCTGGGTTACGGCCAAGAGAGTTGCGCTTCTCCAGCGAGTCGTTGGACCGCAGCGTCTCCGAACGGCCCCTGACCGACGTCGGCGATTCTGTCGAGTCACTGCCGTTCGTGATTGATTCGGTCGACACAGAGGATGGCGGCGTGCCGCCTTCGCCGGGCACCTCGAGACTGGATCGCTTTATGCCCAGGACAGGGCCCATGCTCATGCGTACACGGTCGTTCTTCTCAGTGGGACTAGTCTGTACAGGGAATCTGCCAACGCTCCTGTCTCGTCGGTGAGAGCCGAAGCCACGGGGACTTGGTGCCGGGGAGGTGGCCCTGCTACGGCCGCCTCCTGCCTTCTCCAGAAGCGCCCGTTGGCGTTCCTCCTGGTGTATTCTTCGGTTGCTCTCATCGGTACTAATAGCGCGTGGACGATTGGTGTTGTCGGTGTTGCTACTCGTCACCGACGTAGAATGACCCAGAGTAGACATGCGTTTCAACTCGCTGAAAATAGCAGTCTTGTGGGCGAAGAGGTCCCGAAGCAAACGGTAGGCGTGTTTCTCCTCCATGGTCAAGGACGTTTCCACGCGTGGCCTCAGGACGCAGGGTGCTAGGGTCGTCGCAAGAGCAGAAATGTACTCCTCATCCGCGCTCGTCAGTTCAATCAACCTTGTGAAGTGGTTCATGCATGCATCAAGCGTGGCGATGTTCGTCAGCCTCAGCTGGGACAATGTCTGCTGAAGGACAGAAACACGCCCAGCATCTGAGGTATCTGGGTTAGGCGTGGTGTATATAGTTCTGATGATCTCGTAAACGTGAGAAGACACCAGAGAGTCTGCAAGCACGTCAGCGCACGATATTCGTATCAACTAGTAGAAGGGGGATGGTACTAACCAGGTAATTCGAGGAGGTAAAGCTTAAGCAAACTTGCAACAGTGGGTATATCGAATTCAGCAAGAACATCGGGCGAGAAAGGCTTGCCGTCATTGACCTTGTTTCGCAGAGCATGAGTTTGGGACAGTGGCACGTCTACTAGCCAGACTCCTCTCCTGGCCTCGTCGCCTTCGAGATCGGGATAGTGGTTGTCAAGGTAGGTGAGGATGGTTGTGACCATCATGGGGACACGCTTCTTGTCCGCTCTGGCGCGGGCTTCCAGATCGACACCAAAGGTCTGCTCGTCGACCTTGTTGTAGTAGTTCTCGTACACGATCACCTTTGGAGCAAAGCGTCCGGTACGGTAGTTCTCTAGGAGGTAGCGCAGATCTCCCTCGGGCTGGATAGTCTCCTGGAACAGCATCATCTTGTCAACGGCGGACTGGAGACTGGGAATGACGTTGCTGACGCATCCCGAGAAATCCAGAATAACCGTCTTGATAGCCTTCAGCCTGTCCAGCTCACAGCGCTCGAGGAATTTCAGATGCACGGTGATGGCCTCCTCAAGCTCGCATCGAGTCTCATCCAACTTCTTGACTCCCTCCTTGTACCTGTCGTCGGCCTCCCTCTGCTCCCTCCGCAAGCGCTGTGGTGGAGTCTCGCCTGGGTGTGCGTTGTTGAGAGGGTTCCAGCCGGCAAGGTACTCGCCCACCGTCCCCACAACAGGTGAATCGACAGCGTCGGAACCGTTGGATGCCAGCGAAAAGGTTCGACCCACGGTGGGTTTCTTCTCGATTACACCGGACATTTGGAATGCCCTGGGCCGCCACTGGTAAAACATCTTGGAGCTGTTGGCGAAAGTGTTTCCGACGTTTCCGACGAGTCTAAGGAAGCCACTGGCGACAAGGTCCTGGCCGATCCTCTCGGCATAGCTGACACTAGTGGTGTCCATGTACTTCTGCAGATACTCGACGATGTCTGCACCGGCCGAAGTGTTCATATATGTTCCTAAGATCGGTACTTTGGTGTCCTGCAGTTTGATGTTGTTCAACATGTGCGCCAGACGCTTCTTCATCTCCTCGACGTCGAAAGTCTCGTCACCAATCTCGAAGATGGTGTCTTCGTCGCTCATCTCATTCTCTTTGTTCTCGGAGACCTTGATCTCGGGTATCTTGGGTTTGGGGCTGCTCTCGGGGTCCTGGAAGGCGAATTTGGTCTCCTCCTCGAGATCTTCCACTAGCCGGCACTTGTTGAAGTAGTTGCTCCTCAGCTTTTTGACCAGCTCAGCCTGGCGATCGTGGGCCTTGATCCGGTTCTGCAGCTCGTCCTGGGAGTCTTGTACTCGAGTCTCGTGGTTTTCGCACCACCTAGAGAAGGGGTTTACGACAAGATCTCTGATGTTCTGTGCGATCTTCTTGTGCTTCTTTGCGCCTTCGTCCATCTCGGTCCGTATGCCCTCGTAGGCCTGCACGCACGGAGGAAAGTCAGTGGGTGTGGGCCTGAAGAGAAGCTGGGCATGGAGAGTTGCTTACCTTCCGAATGGTAGCGCCATCGTCCTTGGAAAAGCCTCCCTGCACCTTGTCGACGGCTGGAGCAATGTCGTTGAGGCGCACACCATAGAGCTCTTCGGCTTCAGCGCGCATGCGTGCGATGGTCAGGACCTGTCTGTTCTCTATGACTCCCTGCTGCAGCTTGCTGAACAGGACGCCAAGGCCTGGGGTACGTCAGTGGTCGTGAAGTGACACATGCTAGCCCTCTGGATCTTACCTGCGGCGTAGTCGCCCGTCCAGAAACTATCTTGGAAGCCCGGCATTTTGACTGGTGGTGTGGGAGCCTGTGGCAGGCTCTCTCTCGTGGAAGTTGGGGTTGATCAATAATTAAGGGCTTCGTAGATGCATCTATGTCATGGCTCGCAGAGGTCTGGCCGTCTTGTGAGTGTTTTCAGAGAGCCTGACCGAGAGTTGTTGTCGCCGGGAGTGGCCAAGGGACCACAAAGGAAGGGACCACGGGGGGAACCACCGGTGAGGCTGAGCAGCTGCGAGTTGGGCAGGTTGTGGATGATGCACGGCAGCTCGCTGGGTCGTAGGCCGTGGGTCTCGGGGTTCGTCTAGGCCACCTCGGTTCTGGGCGATGGGTCGGCGCGGTTAATCACCAGAGGGCAGAGGCCGTGATGGGCTGGGCGGCTGCGATGTGGCTCTCGTGGGGCAGTGTAAGAAGCAACAGCAGATTCAGGATAGGGGGAAAAGGGCACAGCGTCGGCGAGGTCTTCTCCGATTTGATTTGAAGGGACGTGTCGCGATGGACTCTCTCTCTCTGTCTGTCTGCAAGGGAAATCTCGACGGCGTGCGTCGCCTAGAACTTCTGATGGGCCCCGCTGTTGCTCATTGGTTCTCCAGCCAAAAGTCTAGTTTGTCGGGCCTGTCCAGGGGCCCCTTGAGGCAGCCCGAATCGCTCCAGCTACCCCTGACAATTGATTCGTTGTGCCCTGAGCTGGGACGACAGCAAGCTGAATCTGAATACGACCGCGCAAATGAAACTTGAAACGGGCAGACCATGTCCAACACAGTCCGACCTTCCAAGGTTGTCATTGCCCGTGACGTCGTCCCGTCTAATGCCACCCAGCATTAACGTCAGAAGTCATGGTTTAGCATCTTTGTTTTCTTGGGTGTCCAACTGCACTAGTCCGCGTCGGTAGTTGAGTGCTACCAGCCGCCAGCTTTGGGCTCAATGATAGCAGCTACGCGCTTTCATGTCTTGGAAGGGATCGAGACGACCGTTTTTTTTCGCACGGCCTGTCCCCAATATTCCGTACCTAGGCAGTGGGGCTGTTCTCTATGTCCGTCGTATAATCTCCTCCTGCGTTGTACCTAGTCTACTTTCATCTCAGAAGCTCTCTT
Organism: Diaporthe amygdali; assembly: GCF_026229845.1. NCBI lineage: Eukaryota > Fungi > Ascomycota > Sordariomycetes > Diaporthales > Diaporthaceae > Diaporthe > Diaporthe amygdali. The sequence continues at coordinate 918,972 of NW_026517034.1, forward strand.
GTTCGCTATCACTTGGTGGTGGTGTCACCCATGTGTTCCAGGCTGAAGGCTAGCTGGCTGTTCTTTGAACAGAAAAGAGCGCCACGACCGTTGGCAGTCATTCTCGACATGAAGGTCTTTGTCGGCTTTTGGTGGATAAATTCAGGAACCATCGGCCAGGGGTGGATAACGCGCATGGGATGCTCCCCTAAAGGTGCATACGCGCCGACAAGCGCTCGCAGCCGAGCAGTCGTCTAGGTTGCCGCCGCAGCTTATCAATCAATGTATCAATTAACCAGCAAAAGGCATCCATCCACCTCAGACCTCGAGCAGAGCCACTGGCCGTCTCTGAGATCGACACTACAAGCACATACTGTGTCGTGGTAGACTGGACCTTCTCCCAGCCCTGCCCCATTGACTTAATCTCACTGCAAGATCCGTACCCAACAATAGAGTAGCCGTTACTGTCCGGGGGTCCCCCAGCCGCCCACCCGCCGTCATGCATCCCCACGAGAAGCACCAGCCCTACGAGCTGGCTTTGGATAAGCGAGATGATACTCGACGATCTTCAGGCATGCGAACACGGCTTTTGGCTTGTTTCCTGGCTGTGGCCGGCCTCAGCACGCTGTTCAGATTGCCTCATTACTGCTATCATGCTGTCTCAAGCACGATTCCTCACAAGGCGCTCACCATTGAGGGACGGGTCAAGGACATCCTCTCCTTCACTCCGTTGATCGACGGCCATAACGACCTGCCCATCTTGCTCCGGTACCTCTACGGCAACCACATCAATAATGAAAGCTTCCAGGAAGCTTTTGAGGCCGGCAAGACGCCCGGTCACGTCGACTTGGTTCGGCTCCGAGAGGGCATGAACGGTGGTGCCTTTTGGAGTGTTTATTGGGGATGCCCAAGCAACATGACCGACTATAGTGTGAGAATTTCCTTTTCTTTGAATTATCTCATTGAAATTCTTTGTCTTCAACTGCCAAATTACTCCCTCGGACGCGTCTAAGTCAACAATCATTATATTCAGCCAACGAGATATACGCGTCTTGGAGTTGATATTTTTTGAAGAGCTTCTGCATCCGCCTTAAGCTAGCTACAGCTATCCCGGGAGGAATTAAGGAGGACATTGTCTTTTCAGCATTGATACGTGTGGAAAGATGAGTCCTCATGAAAGAAAGGAGACGTGCTGTATAGCTGCACGTGCTGGTGGCATTGGGTTTCGAAAGAGATTGCTAACAGAGTTTCAAATAGGATGAGATTTATGCTCCCATTGTGCAGGCCACTATCAATCAGATTGATCTTGTGACACGACTGCAGGAGTTGTACCCAACTCAGTTCTCTCCCAAAGTGAACAGCACGACTGCCCTGGCCGCTTTCAAGAAGGGCCAGCTGATCTCTCCACTCGGTGTAGAGGGTCTGCACCAGATCGGTAACTCGGCCGCAAACTTGCGTCGTTTCTACGAGCTGGGCGTCCGTTACGCCACGCTGACACATAACTGTGGAAATAAGTACGCCGATGCAGCACTGTGGTCTAACCCTACGCGAAAGGCCCCGTCATACTGGGGAGGTGTCTCCGAAGACGGGAAACTCCTCATCCACGAGATGAACCGCATGGGCATGATCGTGGACCTCAGTCACACCTCTGCCGAGACACAGCGTCATGTGCTCGGCGGCGGCAAGGACGGCTGGGAAGGGAGCAAGGCTCCTGTCATTTACAGCCACTCCTCGGCGTACAGCATATGCCCTCACCCGCGAAATGTTCATGATGACGTGCTCCAGCTGGTCAAGGAGCGTAACAGCATCGTAATGGTCAACTTCTCCCCGGACTTTGTCTCCTGCGTCGAGAGCGATAATGAGAACGGCCTGCCGGAATTTTACCCGCCCAACTCGACATTGGCTCATGTTGCAAAGCATGTGATTTACATTGGAAACCTGATCGGCTTCGACCATGTTGGCTTCGGCAGCGATTTTGATGGCATACCAAACACCCCACAGGGCTTGGACGATGTTTCCAAGTATCCAGACCTCGTGGCCGAGCTGCTAAGGCAGGGCGTCAGTGATGAGGATGCAACCAAAGTGGTCGGAGGTAACATCCTGCGTGTCTGGAAAGCTATCGATGATGTTGCGCTCGGGTTGCAGGCCAAAGGCGAACCAGCTTTGGAAGATGAGCTGCCGGCGTTGAAGTTCGAATCCACCTCGGATTTCTTGGGAGCTCTATAGACTTGGCGGACTGGACCGGATTAGTGAAGATAAACATGGTTCGGCGAGATTTGTGTTCATTTGTGTAGATGTATGGCTGTAATGTACAGTTGTGTTGTACCTGGCCATCCTGTATAGCAGGCCATTTTTGTTCCGAATCGACAGCGGTTGTGAAATCCGCATCAGTACAAGATAACCCGTATCGTAGTGGGCTCCGACTGAATATTTGCATTGACTGCCCCGTTGGCTCGCATGACCCGATCAGCCCTTTCTCTCCATTCTGTTGAGCTTCGCCGACGTCATGTTTTGGTTTCTTGCCCTCTGTCCACGCACTGGCAGACCCATTGCGTGTCTCCTTCCCCTGTACGCGCCCATATCTTTTAACCGCCTGATGTTCTCCTGCACGATTTTCCTTGCGTCATTCTCGATCGTCATTGTCGACAGCTCCGCCGTGAGCGCAAGCACGGTTTTCGGCGACAGGGCCTCTAGTCTCTGCCGTGGGAAGATGGAATATTTGGCCATTATCCGGTCGGCCGTTAATGGACCGAGGGCATAGAAGGATTCTAGGGCTTTCTAATGTTGACGCACGTCAGTTATTGCTGTTGCGACGGACGAGATGGGCGTCGGAAAGGCTGGATGGCTGGCACGTACCTTGACGAGCTTTTTCTCGCCAAAGTTGACGCCGAGGATGAAGACCTAGAAGAGTCAGCATTTGCTCCTGTTCATGGGTACAGCTGGGGGGATGGGAACGCACCATCTTGACACAGTTCGCCCTCGAGTTACCGGGGCAAGAGAATCATTGAAGGGCTTCGTGGCAACGTGGGCGGCGCGTGGTTGCGACATGCGGATGCGCTTCTCGGGCGTCGCCATACTAAGCTTGACAGTCACACCCTAACCCTAGAATGGATGCAAGTCCATCAATTTTTCGAACTACAAGGCTCGCCAGAATTTCAGACTTATTGAGCCTGGTGAATTTTTAGACTTGAGAGAGAAATAAGCCATCTCAAGGCATCACATTATGCCACCAAGCAAGCCATTGCCCATATCTGACGAGTTCAGCTCTGCAGAGGACTATGTGAGCTCACTGCTGGACTTCGCTTCAACATGCGACCTATTTCAAATACTCTGTGGAGGAGTGCACATCCTGGATTTCTTTACCAATGAGCCAGGATTGTTCCAATGGGTTCTCGAGCCGGACTGGCAGCAATTTCTCATGGAGTGCGATCCCATGGCACTTCTAGACTTTCTCCTGAGAGATGATCCGGATGCTCCAGCAACGGAGCGCTCATGGCCTGAAGCGCCGGAATCCCTGCGCCAGTACGTCAAGGACGTACGGAGGCTCTCACTTATACGCTCGTTTACACCGGTGAAGCCCAGGTTGCCCGTCATACCTCGGCAAGTGGCCGTGGGTATGAATGTGAAGAAGAAACACGAGGTGACCAACTTCGCAGACTATGTGGACCGCCTGGCGGCGGACATCGCCCAGCTGACAGGGACGGAGATGACTCACTTCATCGATTTTGGCAGCGGCCAGAACTATCTTGGGCGGACGCTGGCTTCTGCCCCGTACAGTAAGGACATCGTTGCGGTCGAGAGGCACGAGCACAATCAAGCCGGGGCCAGGGAGCTGGACGTCCTTGCGGGCATCGCAGAGACGGAGAAGGTGCTGAGGAACAAGAAAATCTGGCAAAGCCTGGTAGACAGCAAAAAGGACGCCGGTGAGCTGGACGAGAAGGGCACGAGAAGGACGGCAGAGAAGCACACGGCTGAACAAATCGCGGCGGTCGAGCTCAGGCCAAGGAGAGAGCTGGAGGCTATCTACCGCCCCGAGGAGGGAAGGGGCCTTATCAAGTACGTCACAGGACGATTGGAGACTGGAGACCTGTCCGACGTGCTGAACAAGATCCACGATGCCGACGTCCCGGAGGAGAAGCGCAGGGAGCTTTCTCTGATGGCAATATCAATCCATTCCTGCGGCAATCTCTCGCATTTTGGAATCCGCTCCATGATCCTGAACCCCAGCATCAAGGCAGTCGCGATCGTGGGATGTTGCTACAACCTGCTTACGGAGAAGTTGGGCCCTCCTACGTACAAACTGCCCTACATGCGACCCAGCCTACAGGCCCTCAATGGACGGGTGGTCCGAGAATCAGAGAAGTACGACCCTCAAGGCTTCCCTATGAGCAAACGGGTGTCGTGTCACAACGATCGCGGCATCCGATTGAACATCACAGCTCGCATGATGGGTATGGATTTTTTCATATTTTTGTAAACCTCTTTTCCCCTTGCGCGTTTAGCAGATATTGGCCATTTGATACTGAGAGCACGCCTTCGACACGACTTGCTCGTATGGCTCAGCAGAAGCACAGGTGCAAATTCCCTCTGGCATGACTTTCTTTGAGTCTTCTGGGATAACCTCTTCTGGGATAACCTCTTCTGGGATAATCTCTTCTGGGATAACCTCCTCTGGGATAACCTCCTCTGGGATAACCTCCTCTGGGATAACCTCCTCTGGGATAACCTTCTCTGGGACCAAGGCAGCATTGAGGGTTTCGATACGCTGAAAATTACTTGAGTGAACATCACTAATTTTTTTGTTGTGCAGCATGTCAAGCACCATACAATTGGACAGAAGTTGAGTCCGACTCCTTTTTCACGAGGCATTTCTACCGGGCAGTCCTACAGAAGATATTCTTGGACAGGGGCGTCATATCTAAGGTGTATCACGATAGAGTAGACAGCGGTGAGGGCGAGGGCGATGAGGGCAAAGAGAACGGCAAAGAGAGCCCGTTCAACATGAGCACCAACCCCGTCATCATCGGGTCCCTGGGGAAGAGCTGTTTCAAGTCGTTCCATGCCTACGTGCGCGGGGCGATCAAGAAGCTGGCCGCTAACGAGGACACCAACGAAAAGTACAGCAAGGTGATCCACGACAAGATGGGCGACATGACGGACGAGGAGATCGACGCCTACGCGAGGGCCTACGCGCCGCGCAAGCGGGAGCTCAGCAGCATCTGGACCATGATGGCCTTCAGCGCCGCGGTCGTCGAGTCGCTGATTGTGACGGACCGCTGGCTCTTCCTCAAGGAGCACGGCGACGTCGTCCAGGACTGCTGGGTGGAGTCGGTGTTTGACTACAAGGAGAGCCCGCGGAACCTGGTGGTGGTTGGTATCAAGAGGAAGGAGGCGGCCGTGGACAGCTGATTGATTGATGGATGGAAGGATGACTCGGGTATTCTGCGGCACGATATACGGCGCCTCATAGTCCGCCCTGAGGGCAGGCAAAGGGCGGCTGCTTGGAGCCGACGAGCCAGGGACCCGGTCTCATTCCCCCGGGCTTATCACCCCCCGGCGAGCCCGGTATACCTGTTTTGTCCTCCCCAGGGCAGGGATGTGGGTATCCTCGGCATGCCGCGCCGTTGCAGACTGCGGTGCGCGTCAGGGCCAGAGGGCGGGGAGCAGGAGAGGGCACGCCCTGCAGCAAAATCGCAGCTGCAGGTGAGAGGCACGCATTGTGCCGCCTGATGTCATGCAGCAGGGCGCAGGATTGGGGGTGTCAATCCAGGGGTTTCTGCGGCTGTCTTGTTTGGTACCGCCATGCAACCCAAATTCGTGCGAGAGCCCACGCGGGACGGGTGAGCTTGGGAAGAGGACATATAGCCCCCCCAGGCAGGGGGGCTCGACAAGACGGGGGCAACACCGCAGGGTTTCCGCAAGGTACAGTGAGCCCGGTAAGTGGGAGGGAATCAGCCCTAGAGCGGTAATCTTCGATCACGGGTGCACCACCATCACGACTTAAAATCTGATGCGATGATGATGGTGATGGTGATGATGGGTGATGCTCCTGTGACGATGAGCTGGACAGAAATCTTGCCTTGTGACACCACCAGATATATCCAACACAAGGTCATGTTTTTTCCAATTCAATTGTGGCGTGATTCCTTCAGGCTGTGATATCCAATTCTGGAAAACTACAGGTACAAGACTTTGCTACCACGTCTACAGAGCATCGTATATGGCTCATTTCACTCCAATCATGCAAAGCCACCTCACCGCGGGCTGGGATACGTGACCGCCAGCCATGGAGTAGCAGCCACGGCCAGCAAAGCAAATGAGTAAGTTTCGAGCCATCGCGTGCCCAATCCGGCCGAGGCTATCCGCAAGAAATGTGATCGATCTCTGTCGGCCGTCCCGAACGAAAGGGGCGTAACTACACGTGTGTGTGTGTGTGTATGTGTGTGTGTGTTGCTATAGTGCACCCTACCACGCCAGGTAGACGACCTGACGACGTCGGCAGGCTCGGATCGTCCGTCACACAGCATGAGGTGGCTGGCCTGGCGGGCCTGGCTGGCTGGGCGGCTCACGAAGGCCCAGAGGACCGAGCTCACACTCGCTGCCCTGATTTGGCAATTTACCTCGACAGCCACGAAGGCGGAGCAGCCCTTTCGGGCGGTAGTGGGAAGGATGGCCTAGACGTTGAGAGCAGGAGGGTGCTGGCGGAGGTGTGTTGGTGTTGGTGGTCGGGCAGGCAGATGCTCCTTCGCGCCTTATGGCATCGATTTAAGGCGTGGTGGTGGGTGGTGGTGTTGGAAGTGGGTGTGGTGTCTGGTTGCTGCAGAGGTGCATGGGGGGCAGGCGTGGGGTTGCACAGACATAGTACGGGAGCACGTTCGATGTCGCAGTCTGACGCCCAGATTGCGGGGTGCGTCTCTGGCTTCATGAGACGGCGATGGAGGAGGGGGGAAAGGCAAGAGGAAGCAGGGCTCCGGGCAAGGGGCCCAGGGAGCATGGGCTCCGACGTGCTTGGGTGACACCAGACACACGCAGAGTTCGCAGTCTGTTGCTTCGCGGACAATTTGTGCCTGCATATGGATTGAGACTCTGGGCCTGGCATATTGGACTTGTTGGGAGGAAGCGCGTTGCTATTGAAGTCTGATACAGTAGCTATCATTGTCCTTGCACCCCTCGTCCGAATTGGGTTCGACTTGCATTGAGCTTGTTAGAGCTCGCCTATGAACCACATGTCAAGAAGAACCCAATCCACATTACATAGTCTAGCTATATCACATCACTCTCCCTGGGATGGGGTGACTGGGGGGCCTGCCATTGGAGCGTGGGCGGCAAACCCAGGGAGGCGGCTCAGGCCCGGGCTTAGGTTTAACAGTAATCAAGCTCGAGCGCGCTCAACCTTGATTGTCGACTGTTCGAATGTCTTCAAGTCCATGTCCATGTCCATGTCCATGTCCATGTCCAAGTCCAAGTCTATGCCAACTACAGCCCCCACGCCAATTGTGCCCACCTGCATGAGGAGATCATGCAAGACGGACCTGAAAGCCTCTAGCCTGGTGCTTCGGCTTGCCTGCACTTGGCTATAGTTGCCTGCCTCCGTTGCGCCTGCTGCACTACCTTGGTATGCGGAAACGCTCCTCCTCGTCGAGGGGCCCCTTCATCGCGGCGCCAGCGTCACAGCAGCTCGCCTCACCACTCACGAGGCGCGATATAGATTGCGCATGTCGCCCGCTGCCACGGCGAACCAGCCCATTCCGCTGCAGCCCAATGTATGTTTGTCGCCATTGCAGGTAAAGAGCTGCGTTCGTCTCTCGCCTCGTCCTGCTCTCCCAGACCCAGAGTGAGTTACCGAGCTACCGTACATTACATACATTACATTACATTACATTACATGCACGACAGGTTACGACGGGTTACAGGGCTAGCGGCCCTTACTTCTCGCCTAGTCTAGGTCAACGACAGCGCCCCGCCCAGAGTCGCCGGCCGGACTGATAATAGCAGCAGAGACTGTGCTTTCTATCTCTCCTCGCCGCCAGCTCCTCTTTGTTCCTCTTTTGTCTTGTCATACCCAGATCCATTCAGGTCCCTACTCAGCGGCTGCTGGCATTCAGGCCCCAAAAAGAATCCTTGGATGAGTAGGTAGTCTAGACTCTCCGTCGTCATCCGGCATCCTTGTCGCTGCGTGCGTGACTCGACTCGGCTCTGCTCGTCTTTTCGTCTACAACTTTTTCTCCGTCCTCCCTCCGATCAGCCCCGGCATACCACATGCTACTCTGATAACCGACCAAATCAACGCTCATCGGTGCAAAAGACATCCTGCAATTCTCTTGCAGCACTCCGAAAACCCAGACAAACCCGGCCGCCGCATCGCGCAGCACGAAATTCTGCTCGCCCATACATCGGCTCAGAGATTGGGTTCTTCTTTGTCGATCTCACACACCACTGCGATTCTGTGCCGGGGCCCTGACATTAAGGGTCCTGCTGCTATCAGTGGGGTCCGAACAGGGGCCCTTGAGTGCATCTGCGAAGAATGACCGGCGACACATTACGTGCAGAATTGCCCGTCGCCCATCATGAACGCTGAAATAAAACTTCTAGTGAGTCCAAAACTTCCTGCCAACCCAATAATGCCTTTCTCTTCTTTGTGCTCTTTTTTGCGGCCGATCTCCCGCAATTGCCCCGTCGTGAGTCACTTCCAAGCGACTTTACTCCGGACGCGACGCCGAAATGACCCCGGCCGATTGCGGGGCCGTCCATCGGGCTGGCTGGGCGTGCGGTTGGTCCCAGAGCCCATGGTGAACTTCAACTCGGCGGTTCCAATGGATCAAGTGAGAGAAACTCAGAACTGACTGACTGACCGTGGTTGCGCAGGAGCAAACACTAAGCCTTATACACATTCCTCTGGGCCTCTACTCGCAATTCCTCCAGCCTATCCTCCGTCTCCTTCTCCCCTCGACATGTGCCACCGTTGAGGACGGGCTCGGGAACTTGACCTTGGCTCAGGAGCATGGCTTCCTCAACATCAGCGTGACACCTATCGAGTGTTCAATAGTCTGTAATGAAACCTGGTCCAGGACCGTCTTCGAGCCTGTTATCAAGCAATTACCTAAAAACTTGGCCAAAACCGTATCGATATCTGCCGAAACCTACTGCGTGCTGCGGGTGTCTGCTCCGGGAGCGGACGCCGGGAGTCGAATTGTGGATTTGACTTCGCCTCTCGCGCTCGCCGGAATTTCCATTTTCTTCATCACGACCTACTACTCGGACTTCCTTATAGTCCCCAGTAGGTCTCGCCAGAACGTGGTCCAGGCCTTGTTCGAGCAGGGCTTCGAGTGCTCAGAGGACAGCACTTCCTCCTTTGTGTCGCCTGTGTCACACACTCGGGGCCTCAGCCAGGAGAGTGACAATCCACCATCCACGCCCCCGCCGTCTAATGTCGCGGAGCTGCAAATGCGTACTTTCAAGCTGTTGAAGAAGCACAATGTCGTTGCTCGTATAGAGCCCGACCTGCGCCTGATTCACTGCTCTGGGAGGGATGTTTCCCAGCATGATAGCTACTCCAGGTCTTCGAGATCGTACGCGGGGAATGGGAACCATCGCAAGAGCTCGTGGGTGGACAAGGTTGACACCAAGTTCTACACCAGTCTGATCGCGGCCTTGGTCAGCCAGCCTCGCTTCTTGTCGGTAACGCTGGCAGAAGAAGACGAGCCGTCCCTCCTCATCGACAGATGCTTGCTGGGGACCTTTGGCGATTCGTTGATAGGCCCGACTGACTCCGATTTGACTCCGATTTTGCTTGATTTGGTCGACCTCCCATTTGAGGCGACCGGGATTGTGGCAGGCGTTGCAGGGAAGCTTGTCGAAGAGATGCGTATGGAAAATACCGAGCTATCATATCTCTCCACGGCCAAGACGGGCGCCGTGATGCTATCTAGCGAGCATGCAGAGCGTGCATTGGAGGTTCTGAGTCCCTTACTGCCGAAGGATGCCTGAGATCGTCGGGGAAAAAAATACCGGAATCTGCATGAGCAAGGGGAGGTCTGCTGAAGCATCGAGCCTTGGTGCCAGAAGAGTCTGTGATGTTATATGTCCGGGAATTTCTTTACATTATTTTGGCTTGTTCGCATGCGATGGCGTTCTGTATGGTAAGGGATGTCATCTCGGGGGGGTTCCATAGATACCCTGTCGCAAAATCAGTGGGATCTTTGCAGGCGGCGCTGGGACAGGTCGAGCCCTCCGCTGACTACCTGGAATCGAAAAAATATGGAGCGTTGATCGTCGAATACATGCATTTAGCTCGTCTAGGCGACGGAGCTGACAATACATCATATCACTTGCCATGCCCCTTCTTCTTAGCAGCCGTTGATGGCTCATTCACGATGCCAGCCCTGACAAAGGCATCCCTGGCAGCGGCGTTGATGAGCGCGAACCTCCTAGGCCCGAGCTTCTGGCCGCCGTACCAGCGAGTGACGACGACCATGTGATCCCAGAGGTCCATTAGCTGCATGAGGTGTAGCAGCCGCCCGCCCGCCGCTGTCTCGCCGTCGTCATCACAGTCCTGGAAAGAGGTTCCATTGGGCCCACGGATTCTCCACGCAGTGATGTTGTGCGTTGCGGTCCGCACCCGCTTGTCGCTTGCCAGGAGGTGCTCGACGTACTGGGCGGCTTGGTCGGGAGACGTGACCGCGGCGCACCGGGCGATGAAGACTGACTTCAGCTCCACCACAGGCTCCGACAGGACCCACGGCGGCGGAGGTCCGAGATCATCGACCGCCTTGGGAGTGAAGGTCGCGTGCGTGTGGTCGTCGCCTGGCTCCTCATGGTCCGATGAGGGGTCATTGTCCACCCCGGCCTCCTCCTGCAGCCTCTTCAGCTCCTCGACGGCGTCGAAGAGACAGACCTGGCCCGGCTGGAAGATGTTGCCCAGCGCGCTGCGGAAGAGCTCGAGGTCACGGGCGCCCACGCCGCGTTTGCCCCCGGAGCTGTTGGTGCTGATAGGGATGCAGGGCGCGGCGGGATAGTCTGCCGGGAACTGCAGTCTCAGCGAGACCGATTCATCCGGGAGGCTCAGGATGTATATGTCCGAGTCTTCCCCGGCCTGGACCAGGCTCCCGTCGCCATAGATGGAGTTAATGGCCTCGATTTCGTCAGTGAGTTCTTCGGACATGGTTGTCTCCGGAGGCTGACTGCTGGATCGTTGCACAACGTGTAACCCGACCAGGTGAAGCCCGAAGCAAAGCCAATCCTGGTGCTTCTTTTGCCCAGACAAACCTTGTCCTCAGGAGGTTTTGAGTTGACAGTAAGGGGCTGCCTCGTATTTTCAGGTCTGTCCTGGACACGAAGCTGTCCTGCTAGACGGTGGCCCCCTGGTGGAACGAGAGTGAGAGTCAAATTTACAGTGTAAGCTCTGAGCTGCAAGGTTAAGCTGTTTTGTTTAGTGCGCCGGGAAAGGCTGAACCCCTGTGAGACCGGGTGCCGCTAATCCGAAAATGGTAGTACATGGTGTACTCCCAGCGAAATGGAACACAGCGCTATCAGTTGGTGAGGATATACATTTTATTTCCTGGAATGATGAAGCATATGGCATCGCGTCTATCTCGATACCGACCTAAGTGATAGATCAATAGACCGTGGGCGATGTCTCGCCACTCGTGAACATTTACGCAAAGTCGACATTATTAGTTGACATTACTATGTACTATTCGTGGCTGCTGCCAGTTTATAGCTTGCTAGACCAAACCATCTGTCTAATGCCCCTATCTCTCATACGAATCATATCCAGCCGTCACGTTCGTGGACTGCGCCAGGCCCAAACACTCAGCCATATTGTAGAAGATATCAATCGCGCTGTACACGCCCCCAAACAACTCCTGGCACGGCCCCATGGCGAACACAGCCACATCAGTGAGCGAGTGCACGCCCTGGGACTCACTTGTAGGCAGGGTGCCGTTGACGATGAACCCGCCCACGTTGTCCGTCGGGTTGACGAAGTAGTCGTCGCTATCGAAACCCGAGATGTTGGTCGCGGGGGTCCTCGGCTTCTTGTCATTGACGCGGTACGTCTCCCTGTGGTCGGGGTTCGCACCGAAGCCAGAGGCGATCACGTACCGGGGGTCCCAGTTCACAGGGAAGTTCGGGCCGGTGTTGTACCCGACGCCCTCGACCTCCACTGTGTACTGTGACAGACCAGAGTTCTGGTACACGCCGATGGCGTCGCGCTTCTCGCGGTCCGTCTCCTTGGAAGCCATGTACTTGGTATCCGCGCTGCCGAAAACATCGAACCCGTGGCCGTGGTCCGACGACACGACTATTAGGGTGTCCTCAAGGATGTCCAGCGCCTTGAGGTGCTCTACAGTAGCCCGGACAGTGTCGTCGAGCTCAAGTAAGTCGCCCAGTGCGCGGTCGTAGTCCAGCGAGTGCATCTGCTTGTCGATCGAGGCGGCCTCCGACATCAGGAAGAAACCCTTGTCACCACCACGCTCATTCAGGATGTCGATAGCCTTGAGAGTCATGTCCTTGAGGCCAGGCAGATCAAGCGCGGCAGACTTGTTGCCGGCAGGGTCGTTGGTGAACGTCTTCAGTACCTCTGGGAACACGTTGCGGTCAAGCCAAACAGGAAAGTTAGACCTGCAGAAGACGCCGAGAGCTTTTGAGCTGTTGGAGGCTTGGAGGAGGGAGGTCTTGTTGAGAGATATGCTGTAGTCCTGCGCAGCAAATTCGGCGTAATAATCCTTGCCTTGGTACGAGCCAGACCCGGGCAAGAACTGCTCCGCACCGCCGCCAAAGTAGACATCAGGAGCACCAGCGTGTGTCCAGGAATAGTTGGACACGCCGTTCAGAGCCTGGTCGATCAGCGGGCCGTACAGACCCCGTGAGCGGGTGTGCGCTGTCAGTGCGGTAGGTGTGGCGTCTGCGAGGAACGCCGTGGATACAGCACCCCAAGCAGAGCCCTGTATGCGGCGCAAAAGCTCGACGATGGTCTCGACCTTTGGGTCGTCAAATGCATCCGGCGAAGAGTCCGCGTAGACACCCATAGCGTTCACGGTGCTCTTGTGGCCCGAGTACAATGCTGAGGCGGAGTTGGCCGAGTCCGTGATGTCTTCTTTATGTTAGCTTCTTGCCATGGATCACAACATGCCAGTATCCAGGAGGATTTCTCAGGGACTCAATAGGGCAACGTGGGTAGACATATACTTACAGCTGTCAATGGAGTGCGTCATTTGATGTCCCAGCACAGGGAACTTGTCCAGCTGCATCGTAGTCTGGTACCTGCCATTGATAGACTTGTGACCCAGCAGGCGAGCAGCAGTGATCATATTCGTAGTCATGCCATCACCTTCAAGCACATCAGTAGCTGTAGAAGGAACTACGCTCGAGACACTCACCAATGAAGAAGATCACGTTCTTCGCCCGCTTTTCCTCGGCTAGTGGTCTCACAAGCCATTTTGCCTCCGTCTGCTCGCCGTCATAGTAGTTCAACGTCACGGTGTACTCCCCAGGCTCGTACAGCGCGATCCGACGATATATCTTCGAAGCGACATTCACAACCGTCTTGTTACCTGCATCTTGGGCGAAGAGATCTTCGTACCATGAGAAGGTCCAAGTCTCGACTATCTACTTGTTAGTTAGGAACTACTTCTATTGGAATATCTGCTCAGCGTATGCGAGCAGCGTCAGGGCTACCGCATTAGTCCGATCAATCTTCATGCATAGCTCTGGATATTGCATGACATGCAAAGACCAACTATACTCATGATACGACTCGTAGTGCTTCGAAGATTCGCTGAGACAAAACTGAGTCTGGGAAAACAAGCAAGGGGGAATACGAACCCTCCGGTTCCTCAAGATCGAAGAACTCCGCAATACTCGTCGCGGTGCCGTTGGACCCCTTGGCTATGGTTACGGTGAAGTCCTTGTCCGGTTCACCTCCATTGGCCTCAGAGCCGTTGACTGGGGCATGGACCTCGAAACGGATATCGAATTCCTGGCCCGGGAGGAAGTCCTGCTGGTCTGGGGGCAGGATGCAGCCGAGCGTTGGGCACGTGCCCAGACGTTGGAAGTGCTGCGCAACGACTGCCGAGAATGAAGCTGCCGCGATGGCGAGCAGCTTAAGGTTTGCCCTCATCCTGACTGGTGCGCTGGAGCTGTGCGTCTGATTGTCTGCGGCGGCCCAAGGCAGAGAGGGTGTAGACACCAGGCGTACCTCATCCTGCACCAGGAACCGAAGGTCCCTCCCTTTATACATGAGCGACAGGAACCAAGCCGTCGATCCGAGTTCATGGCTGCATATGCACCTCTGCACGTCTCACTCCATTTCCCATCCCATGTTCTGCCCCGAGGCCGGGATCAGCCCTCTGCCAGACGAATAAGCTCGCTGGAACCGGTGATGAAGGTGGACAGCCCATGCCGTCATTGGGCGAGGCTGGATGTTCAATCTGGGAACGCCCCGTTGGCACATACCCGAGAGCATGGGAGCCCTACGCGGGGACAAATGCAACCTCAGGAATCATCGATGTTTCTCGAGGCACGTGTCGCCCCTCGCGGCGAATTTCGACGACGCGATAATTGGCGCATGGAGCACGAGATGTGACATCGACGAATGTACAAGAAGCCGAGTGATCCTTCTCTCATTCCCCTAGTCTATCAGCTCAGTTGGTCCTCGCTAGTGTTTGCTTGGGGCTGGGGACAGCTTCCTGCGCGGCGTCTTGTATCCAGGGCTATCCTCCACCAGGCAGGCGGGCAGCGGTGCAGGCACAGCGGTTTCTCGTCGATGGCCGCCACAGGGAAGAAGACTTGCTCGACGGTGTCTTGAGTGAGGAACGTGATACCAGTGCGAGCTGTGATTGGCTTTGATCATCTTTTGGATGCGAGAGCCAACAGGAAATGTTTCGAGCGCCACTTGATGCCAAGTGACGCTTAACTTAAGTAGCATGAGGGGCCACCGAGATGAGCCTTGGCAGCATGTAGATACAGTTCTGTCTCACCGAGCTGTCCTTGACAAGGTAGTTAACCGGTTCAATAGTATTGAGAGCAAAATCATGCCGACTCTGCCGTGTGTTCGTGATGCTCAAGAATACTCGAAGACAGAATGTAGCTGTCGTCCATTGTCATCGAGCACAAGCTAACCAAAAAGAAAGGTTTGAGAACGAATCAAGGGATAACAAGGACAGAGAAGCATGTCCTTACCCAAAAAGCAAATTCGACTTCGGGGCGAATTATCAGAAGGACGAGAAGCACGGTCAGACAATGGGAGGCGAGCGGGTTCTGATCTGAGAAAATCTCAGAAGGGCCGTATCTAAGTCAAGCCCACCGCTCAAGCCAGTCGATCTACAGACCAGGTCGAGAGGCGAGTTCGAGGACTTGCTCAGCCTTGAGATTCAACGATTTGAGGCGATCGAGTCAAGCTTGAGCCTCGAAGTTGAGTACATTTTCTGAATCTTTTCATTTGTGCCTGAATATGGCAAATGCTACCATCGTAAGTCATAAGTCATGGTCCCCCAAAACTAAAGCCTCCTTGGTATGTACACGAGGTCGAAACCTGCATTCAAGAGGCCTCTTCTTCACCAGTTGTATATACGGTTAGGCCAAATTAATTTGTCGAGTCATCAGCGGCCAATTGCTGACTGTACGCGATATCCTGCGTCGTATAGTTGTTGAGTCTCAGCTCCAGCTCCTCGTCAGAAACGTCGTCGCGTGCCCACAAGGGGTTTGTTGCGACCAGGTCTCTCTTCTTGATCGACATGTCTGTGCTGCTGGTCACAGAGTCGCAGCCCATATATTGGAAATAGTCTGTTGGATTTTGACAATTAGTGAGTGCAATATGATGACCGGTTGATAAGAGTGAGACCTGTATACTGTCGTTCCGAGATACGGATCACGACTCCAGACAGTCACACTCGGGCTGTAGCCACTTACGCAAATGAGCGTCGCCATCCAGGCCAAATGTTCCTGCATTACAATTCGTGTTTGCATAGCCCAGACAGATGTCGATTTCATCAATAGTATAGTCGACATCAGTGGCAGGCCCAGAGGCGAGCCAGTATTCGGGACTGGTGTGGAAGTAGCCAAACAAGATGGGTGGCAGGCGAGGGACGGGATCATCGTAGTGCGTTGCCCGGTACTCGGCGCCAGCTTGGTCGGTGACGAACTTGACAAGTGCGAGGTTACCGACTCGGGGCGAGCCATATGTGTAGAGATCACAGGCGTAGCTATTTAAGAATAATTAGATTCCATATGTTTTGCCACGGGATCTGACTCGTCACTTACCCCATGTTCCTGAACTCAATAGCCGCAAGCGTGCCTACCGCACCCCCGAGGGAGTGACCTGTGACAACGAGTGTGTAGCCAGGGTATGCCTCCATAGCGGTCTTTACAAAGGCCAAGGTGTATTCCGAGATTGACTCCCAGGCAATCTTGAACCCGCTGTGAACCGCACAGCCAGTTGTGTAGTCGCATGAGGTCTGAACGAAGGTGAGGTCTGCTATCCAGTTGCGCAGTCCCGATGAGCCACGGAAAGCGACAACAACCTCCTTCCTGACACTGTCGACTGCGACATAGCCCTCCATCCCAAAGATAGTGGTATTCGGGAGAGAACCGACGACTGTAGCGCCGTTTGCCATGACCTCCGGGCACCCGTCCGTACATGTCACCAGAGTGCCGGCAGCATTGTCGCTATTGCAATATGTAGACGCAGAGTACTCGGCGTAATATTGCATGTTCTCGTATATCGTTGTCGTCAAAGCGGAAGCGTCTATATTTTGACTGGGTTAGGGCGAGGACACCATGGGAGACGTGATAGACAACCGCGACTTACCATCTCGAGGTCCTAGACCTCTTGCCGGAGCAAGAGGAGATGCCACAGCCAAGGCGGCTGCGCATGACAGAGAGGACGCGACGGAGATCCTCATCTTGCCTTAGAAGTATGCACAAAGTGAAATTGATGAAGATCTTGCGGGCGAGGAGTCAAGACGGCCAGGACTCGTACTCTCAAGACAACACGACACCGAGCAGAGCCTCTAGACCCCGAGGAGCACCATGGAAGCTAGGCATTCCTTCTTATAGAGATCCTGTGCCCTCGTGAGCTCTAGGAGCGGGGGCTGGAGATCCATTCTTGTTGGGGGCCAGGCCACGGAGGAAGATGTGGTGCCTGGCGATCCGACCCCGGCGCGATGCGGCGTTGTGGTGTCCCACACACACTCCCAACATCCGGACAAAGTCTTCACTTCGGAGATGCATGGGCCCATGAGCAACGAAAGCCACGAACCAACTCAAAGAGGGCAGAAGGTGCGGAAAAGGCGCAGGGACAGGGATGGCAATGGGGAAAGAGTAGCACTACTGATGCGCATGGCGATGGATGACTCGGCTACCAGAGGCACTTGGACAGGCGATCTGGTTTCCCCAGAGCTTGTGCCCAATCGCGGACTGGGCCATCTGCTGGATCATCGTCGCGTGACGGATGAATCTGCGTGTTGCGGATCGACACGGTGCCGAGGACTGGCCTATTGTGGACCGCGGTGCGGCATCCAACCCCAAGTGCATGAGCTCAGCTTCACTCAGCAACCAGCCATCAGCATTGGCGTGCATGAAGTAATGAAATAACAGGCTGAATGGGTTGCCATCCCTTGCAGCAGACAGGGCAAGATCGACAGGCAGACAGACATTGAATTGCGTGCGCGTTGTGGTTGCGTGCCCCCGTGACCTCGACGTCAACGTCGGCCTCGATGGCAGCCGCCAGCAATGCTCCCCAGGCCAGCCAGGACCGTACCTGTTGGTTCGTCTGGAAGGAGAAGTTTTGGCGGCGCGGAACCCTGTCACCATGTGCAGTGCGATGGTGCAAGCGCGACCAACACCCAGGACCACGGGTGGAGAGCATGGATTTTGCTCAAGGTTCCAGGTTCAAGGTGCAAGGATAATGGAGCACTGCGACTGGCCCACGGCAGTTGAAGCCCAAAAGTACGGGGGATGCATGCTCTCTCGGTCTCTGTGCTCGCGGCACTAAGCAACCAACGCCCCGCAGCGATAACGTCGTGCGTTTATTTCTTTCTGTGTGGCCTGGTAGTCAGTCTGGTCTGGCTCGATTTGAGTCCCGCGGCAGCCCATGGAAACTCAACAAATTCCCATCGGACCTCAAGGCGGGGCGGATGGGACGAACGGAGATCACCCAAGCTTTCGTACCCGAGCGCTACATCCACAGCTTAATAAAGTGCAAGGCACCTGTCAGAGTTCAACCTTCTTTCTCAGCTCTCGTGTGTCGTCACTTGGCAGAAGCCACTTTCGACCATTGGATCTGAAGCGGGAAGGCGGCGGATCACCGTTGCATCTGAATCTGCATCTGCATCTGCATCTGCATCTGCACCGGCGCCTGATGATGAGCTGTCAGTTGCTACTAAAAGTGCAAGTGCAAGTGAAGAACAGGAATAAGAGCATGATGGAGAAGGGGGAAGTCTGTCTAGCTTCTGCTCTAGCTGGGCGCAAACCAGGTCATGCATGGATACGCCAGGGTCGAAATTGGGATGAACACGCACCATTCAAACTAAAGTCCCAGCTAGACTAAGCCACGTCCAGGAACAGACATATTCGTCAATCATCATCCTCGGGCCGCCCGTTGTGGTAGCTCTCAGCTCTCAGGGAAAATAACGGATAATACGGGCCCCATCTGTGTGCTGTGCATCTGGCAATCTGCCACCTGCAAGCCTTACCGTATTCCTCCCGGTTACACAGAGACAAATTGTGCATGACAGCTGTCGGCCGAGCGGACCACCACTCAGGCTGCCTGACCAGCCAGGGGTTGTCTGCGAGATGCCGTCAACCGCCCATCATTGACAGCCCCGCCAACTTGTCCCTCCCTCCCTCGACTGCTGCCGCGCCTATTTGCTCACGGCTTGTCGCATCGATACTGCATGTCGGCCATGCCCATCACATCCGCGTCTGACACCGCCGATATGTCCAAGCCTCGGCGCCTCCCCGCATTGGGAAGGACATCAATTGGGCTCAGTCCCCTCCAGCCACGACCTGGACGACGAGCACTGTCGCCGTCCCGCGGCCTCCTCGTTATTTGGAAGCAGCCCACCATAACCCACCATGGCAGCCCCGTCGGCCTTCTATTCCCCCGGAATGAGCCTCGAGCCCGCATCTTCATGAACGCCTGAAGTTCAATTAGTCTCCAGTAAACCCTGTCAAGTGTGGCACGCGACGATAGCACACCCAGGGTTTTCTGGTATTTCTTCCCCACGCTCTGGTGGCTCCGAGATCTAGTACTGCGTAGTGCGGAGGATTGCCCTCGTTTGAACTCGCGATACAACCTTGTTCGTGGATCACCCAAGGAGGTGAGTCAGGCCCGCCCTCTTTTCGGGCTACGATTGCGACGGGCGAGCAGCCGCTCTACACCGTACGCAGAACATCCTCCTCCCGGACCGTAGACTCGGTCCTTATCAGAACACTCACACACACACGATCATTCCCAACACACCTTAGCCCCAAGACTCTCCTCCGAGACGCCTGGGGCTCTGAGAGGCCCGCTCACCGCTCGAGGACACTGCAGTTGCATTTTACCAGTGCTGAGCGGCTACCGGCATGCCAGCTCGGATGCGAAGGATGGTGCTTTTTATCAACCACCACACTGGACCATGAATCATGCAGGACGCTTTGGCATCCAAGTGATGTGCGCTTCGACAAGGGGCGTACGCGGTACGACTACGGGTCCACGCGGGCAGAGTGGAATACGCATGCGCGATCCCCCTCTGCCCCTCTCGGTACTCGGGAGGAACAGGCGATAGGAGCAGGAGGCTATAGCACAGCTGACCTACCAGCACCATCCAATTTTCCTGTTCCGTCAAGCTCCCGTCCACTTAGACTGTGTGTTCATTTCGTCTATACTTGTTCGAAATTCTGATGGACCCCAAGCGCTTGGCTACCCAGTATAATGGACCACATCGGGCCTAGATTCACTTGTCTCCTGTCCAGAACCATATGTTCAGGACCCATATCACCATCCCTGAGCGGGCATGGTGGTCCTCGGATCCCGACGTCACTTTCTCAAGTGAATAATAAATATAAATGGCCTCTCGGCCGAATCGCAATGGCAGTAAGCGAGGGATGCCTCCCTTGCGTCTTCCCACGCTGTGCCATTCCCTCCGGCTCGAGCAACGGTAGGTTGAGACCAACAGTCATCTCTTCTTTGCTGCAAGCGTGATGGCACCTATCAATGTCTCCTTGTCCTCTGGGCTCGTAGTGACGAGTCTGCTCACCGGACTGTCCCAGGGCGCGGCCATTGGCAAGCGTGACGATGTCCCTGCTGGCTATGTTGCGGCTCCTTATTATCCAGCCCCTTACACGGGTTGGATACCAAGCTGGAGCGAAAGTGTCCAGAAAGCCAAAGCCTTGGTCGACACTATGACTCTGGCTGAGAAGGCCAACATTACAGCTGGAACCGGTATCTTTATGGGTAAGTCGTCCTCACCGCAGATGCCTCTCCATCATTCAGAATAACTGACATTACACAGAGTAAGTGTACCGAAGACAGAAGCACCAGAAGATTCGAGCTGACCATACAGTGTTTGCGTTGGAATGACAGGAAGTGCGCCACGAGTGGGCTTCCCCCAGCTGTGCCTCCAGGATTCGGCTTTGGGTGTGCGCAGCACAGATAATGTTACGGCGTTTCCTGCCGGCATAACGACTGGCGCGACTTGGGATAAGAACCTGATTTACCAGCGTGGTGTGGCTCTCGGTGAGGAGTTCCGAGGTAAAGGTGCCAACATCTACCTTGGTCCTACCGTTGGTCCTCTCGGCCGGAAACCCCGTGACGGACGCAGCTGGGAGGGCTTTGGGGCCGATCCCGTGTTGGAAGCAGTTGGCGCAAAATATACGATTCAAGGGTGAGTTTTACAGACTCAGAGCCGATCCTACTCTCGATGTCCATGGACCATGTTTGGCTGACTGCTATATTCTTGCAGTGTTCAAGAACAAGGTGTTATGGCGACCATCAAGCATCTTGTCGGAAACGAGCAAGAGATGTGGCGCATGTATAACCCTTTTCAGCCTGCCTACAGTGCCAACATTGGTTAGTTCTAATCACTCCTCGATACGTAGCCTCCAAGCTCACTTTTATAGATGACCGGACTATGCATGAGCTCTATCTGTGGCCATTTGCCGAGGGTATTCGAGCCGGGGCCTCGTCGGTCATGGGTGCTTATAACGCCGTGAATGGCTCTGCAGCCACTCAGAACAGCTACCTGAACAACAATCTGCTCAAGGATGAGCTTGGATTCCAAGGATTCCTCATGTCAGACTGGTTGGCGCAAATATCCGGAGTCCCCTCAGCCCTCGCGGGGTTGGACATGGCCATGCCTGGAGACACAATGGTCCCTCTGCTCGGAACATCATACTGGATGTACGAGATGAGCCGAGCTGTTCTGAACGGCTCTATGCCCGTGGACAGACTTGATGACGCAGCTACAAGAATCGTCGCGGCCTGGTATCACCTGGGACAGGACGCCGACTACCCGGAGCCGAACTTCAGTTCATACACAACCACAGCAACCGGGCCCCTTCACCCTGGCGCACTATTCAGCCCATCTGGTGTCGTCAACCAGTTTGTTGACGTGCGAGCTAACCATGCCACCGTCGCTCGACAAGTCGCCCAGGACGCAATCGCTCTCCTGAAGAACGACGGCGATCTCCTCCCGCTCTCCAAGTCCACAACTCTGTCGCTCTTCGGCACGGATCAGGCCGTCAATCCGGACGGGGCGAACGCTTGCTCTGACCGGAGCTGCAACAAGGGAACTTTAGGAATGGGGTGGGGCAGTGGCACCGCTAACTATGAGACCTTCGACGACCCGCTGACCGCCATCCGAGCCAACGCTGCCAACGTGACTTCCTACAACACCGATTCCTTCCCCAGCATCCCTACACCGGGTGCCGACGACGTTGCTATTGTGTTCATCACTTCAGACGCTGGCGAGAACTCCATCACTGTCGAGGGCAACGCTGGAGACCGGAGCAGCTCCGGGTTGGCCGCATGGCACAACGGCGACAAGTTGGTCCAGGATGCCGCGGCAAAATACAGCAACGTAGTCGTTGTTGTTCACACTGTTGGTCCTATTGTCATGGAACCATGGATTGAGTTGGCCTCTGTCAAGGCCGTTCTCGTCGCTCACTTGCCTGGCCAGGAGGCTGGAGAGTCCTTGACCAACGTCTTGTTCGGAAGCGTCTCCCCCAGTGGGCATCTGCCATATACTATTCCTAAGGCAGAAAGTGATTACCCGGCGAGTGTGAGCCTGACGGGATTTGCAGTCGGCCAGATCCAGGATACCTATACCGAGGGACTGTAAGTCGGCGTCACTGGCCCCTCTCATTCGAACAACTGACCGCTAACTGCTTATAGCTACATTGACTACAAATATCTCAATTCTGCGGGTACGAAGCCGCGATTCGCCTTCGGCCATGGGCTCTCGTATACAAACTTCACGTACACGGACGCGACGATCACCAAGGTGACCCAGCTCACCAGCGTCCCACCCGCGCGGTCGGCTAAGTCTGGACTACCTGATTACAACACGACAATCCCGGTCGCATCGGAAGCATACCAGCCCTCTGGTTTCTCAACAGTCTGGCGATACCTCTACCCCTGGCTGTCCGAATCAGACGCCAACTCTGCAGCCGCCACCGGAGCCGCGGTCGAGAGCGGAGAAAACGCCGGCTACCCCTACCCAGACGGGTACTCGAGCACTCAAAAGCCAGGCCCGGCCGCGGGTGGCGGCCTGGGCGGTAACGATGCCCTTTGGGACACGGCGTACACCATCAGCGTGACAGTGACCAACACCGGCGCTCGCAACTTCTCCGGCAAGGCCGTCGCGCAGGCGTACGTGCAGTTCCCCGACAACAGCGGCTACGACTCGCCCATCGTCCAGCTCAGGGACTTTGAGAAGACGGATACCATCGCCCCGGGTGCCAGCCAGGTGGTTACGCTGACGCTCACGCGGAAGGACGTCAGCGTATGGGATGTCGTGCAGCAGAATTGGGTGGTCCCTGTCGTCGACGGAGCGTACAAGATCTGGATCGGCGAGTCGAGCGATGCGCTGTTCCTGGCTTGTGATGCGAGCACGCTGAAGTGCTCGGAGGGATTGACGGCTCCAGTATGATTACCAGCGTTTTAATATTGCAATAATCTTTGCGAGATTGTTGGATGTACACAGATATCTTAGGCGATATCTGCTACTTGTAATGTACACCGTGTAATGTCTTCTAGCGCGCACAATTCTATTACGAAGTATATGATGAGTCTCCTACGAACGTGAACGGCTGTTAAGCCTCCCGAGCACCCAAACAGCGTGAGCACCGGTCTGTGCTTGGTGACGCCGTCCTAAGACTTGTTTCGCAATTTATTTCACGTGTAGTCCCACAGCAGTCGCCTAGCAATATGAGTTCGATGCACCAGGTGATTGACATGGTATTGGTAACAATTGTGTACACGGAGCAGTCTTTTTCGCTCCCACGACATCTACCTGACTGTCCCGGCGATGCTAGTTGAGCTCCTGCCATGCTCTATGCTTCCAGGAAGGAGCTCTCATGCAGGGAATCGAGTGCCCCAGAATGACCCAGGCACCTGTGACTACCTCTAGAAGATGCCAGCGCGTACACACCCTCGTCCGCAAATACGTGCCCCTTTGAGAACCGGGCCAGGTGGGTGTCCTAGATTTGTGACCACCAGCCATGCCAGCTGCTGAACCGGCTCACCGGCCCAACTGAAATGCCCCCACCCCCCTCAAGCACTCAGCATCTTCCTCCCCTTGGTCTTCCTCCTCTGCAGCATCTTCCGCCCGCTCCTGGTGCGCACGCGGCTCAGGAACCCGTGCCTGCGCATGCGGATCAGCCGCGACGGCCGGTTCATGTTCATGTACCGCCGGGGCCCGCAGCGGATCTGCGAGCCGACGCCGGCGAGCGCCGGGTGTGATGTGATGGCAGCCCGGGGCACGACGTCCGCCGTTGCTCCTACTGCGTCTGTCGTTGCTGTTGTGGTGGGTGTGAAGGCGCTGGGCGCGAGGAGACCGGCGGCGGGCCTCCGTGCGAAGAGGCTAGGCTGTGCGGACAGGCCTGGGCGCAGGGCTGGGAGGGACGAGAAGGACCTGGGAGTGACCGTTTTGTCAGTCAAGCTGCGCGCTGGGGAGGGGGAGCGTCATTGAGCGAACCTCGTCAAGGTCGGTTGTCGTGCGACGTCGCGGACAGCTGCGCGAAGCGCAGACTGGGCGAAGAGCCGCGACATTGTCACAGTCCTCCAATGGATGGGTAGGCCAGAAGGCTGGCTGGACTGGTAAGCTGCTGTCTCGCGAGAGTACCCAGAATTGTCGTGTAGGCTTTCACAAGGCCGTCACTCTTCCGCGTGTCTTGGGTTCCTGATCCAACGGCTCGATGATGCTTCAGTGAATATTCGCCGTGCCAAATTCTACGTATCTAGGTAGGGTTAGGGTGCAAACCACACACCCTCCTCCCCCCAAGCGCCAAACACAGTGGCTTCCGGCACCTGGGCTCACCCTTGAAGACATTGTTTTGAGCAGGTGTATAATGAATGCTTTTTTTGTCTTGCGGCCTTTGATGCGAGTTTATCACCAAACATATCGGAACTAGAACTGTGCATTTTCAACAGCATATATTTCACTACTTCTTTCTGGATTTCTAGATACTAGCTACCCTGAACCTCGTCTATCACAATTCATCTCTGCCAGTCGCCTTAGCGACACCGTCTTTCTCATCTACAACCGCGACCTTAGTTGTTGGTTGCCAATTGAGCGCCTTGAGTCTCTCCGACAGAATTGGGTGCGAGAAGTGGTAGCTCGCAAACATCGGGTCCGCATCCATGGTGCTCAGGTTTTGGATCTGTAGCTTGATGAGCGACTTGGCGAGTTCCGCAGAGTATCCAAGATCGCACGCGAAGGCGTCAGCTTGGAACTCATATCGACGGCTCAGAACGTTCATGCCCAGCTTGATGAACACATCCATGGGGGCCAAGACATCAGAGAAGAGGATGAAGCCAACGATGATGGGCTTCACAGCGTTGAATCCAAAGTCGGCGTAAAGGGACTGGTTGTTGATGAACACAGAGAACAGTGAGAAGATGTAGAAGAAGTGGAACTATCACTGTCAGCCTCAAATTGTCTTTTAATCAGGGACGGATGCCTTCAAGTTCTTACCTGAGAAATGCCAAACAGTCTCGTAGTGTGACCTAGACTCCAGTGGCCTAACTCATGCGCCAGGACAGCGACAACCTCTTGAGTTTCGCTCTTTTCAATCAGGGTATCATAGATAACAATGTGCTTCTTCCAAGGCATGCCAAAGAAATATGCGTTGCTGTGAGCACTCCGCTTACTGCCATCAATGACGTACAGCTCGTTGAGAGGGAACTTCAGCTTGGCGGCGAGAGCCTCGACCCCAGTCTTCAATTTTCCGGGTTCCAAGGGAGTGAGCTTGTTGAACAGGGGCATAATGACGATTGGCCAGATAGTGATCATGACAACCTGCAGGCCAGCGCCAAACATCCATAGGTAGTAGAAGAACTTGTCGCCCGTCTTCTGGATGATGGCGAGGAATGCAGCGAGGATGGGAGGCGTCAGGACGACAGTCAGACCCAGTGACTTGATCAGATCAGTGACGAAGAGCTGGGGAGTCTGTTTGTTGAACCCAAACTTCTCTTCCAAGACAAACGTATTGTAGACCGAGGCCGGCAGGGACAAAAGCTGGTGGATTACCGTGAAGGCCAGTACGAAAGCGATCGAGTGGGAGATTTCACCGGAGAAACGAGCAGGCGCGAATCGAAGGAGCAGGTCACCAGTCCATGACCAGATCTTGGGGAGGACGTCGAAGTGGATGAATGCGATGTTCGTGACCTGGCCCCAGATACCGTTGACGAGTTGAAACTTGGCTTTGGCGCGTCCGTATGCTTGACTCTTGTCGTATGTCTCCTGCGATATCTCGTGTTCCAGAACCTTTGGTGGCTTTGTCTTCTTCAAGACCTGGTATTGACGAAGTGAGAGGAAGCCCTCGAAGAGATATTGCGCAACCGAAAAGCCGATGATCAGCTTCTTCCAGGGGAAGAGAGGCCGGTCCAGGAATCTGGCCAGGCGCTGGGGAACAATACGTTAGCGTGCTGTAAGTGCAGTGGGCGTGGAATACCATACTTGTAAGAAATCCATCGCGAATCACTTTGCGCAGATGTCGCAAAGGTTGGAAGAATAGGGAAAAGTCTCAGTCACGTCCACATCCCACGTATACGGGGCTGTCGGACGGGTGTGTGTGGAAGGAAGAAAGAAAGAGTGACGCAGAGCCGCGAGGGAACAGAAGTACGGTTTAATTGCTTAGGTGGGCTGCGAGGACAAGCTGTTCCTCGGGTCAGTCGCTGACTGTGAAGCTCCCAGGCTACATAGGTACCTTGGTACCTATTCTTGGCCCCAGCCCGGGTGCCCCGTGCGTCTCGGGCTGTTTCATTGGGCCGAGGGCTGCCCAAGGTGGACCTGGCGTTCTCTGTTCTCGATTCCTCGAGTGCAAGCACCACAAATTGCATCCCGAATGGCCTTCTTGAATCGCCACGTTATTTATGATTATATTCCCATATAGACGTCAATCAACACTATTCTCAGTTTCGTTGCGTTCCGGGAAACCCTCCACCACAGATAGCCTCTCATCGTCATCGTCATCGTCATTGTCATCGTCATCTTCATCTTCATCCTCATCCTCATCCTCATCCCAAAAGTAGTCCCCCAAGGATATTCCGCTGCCTTCACTGCCACTATCACTTTCACTGTCAATGAGGGGGATGAGCCCAGCCTCACGCTGACGGCGACGCATGTCTTCCTCAGCCTGGCGTGTAGACTCCACATCCTCCGCTTCGCTGCATTTTACGTGGCATCTTACGTACCGTTCAAAGTACTTTTGCACGACCTCCTCCGTGAGTGGGAGCTCGTCTGGGTAATCTCTGCCATTGTTCCGGCAGTAGCAATTGATGGAAGCCCTCATATCATTTTCCCAGACTCCAACCATGGACAAGTCCCACGTTTCCCATCGCATCTCGTCTGTTGTGTCTTCTGGCCGGCCTGCCAGGGTGCCACAAATGCATACATCTTCCAAGTCCAAGTTGTTGCGGATGTCTGGCAGCAGCTTCTTCCATGAGGTTTCACCCAGGTCAATTTCTGACAGACAGAGACCTTGAAGGGTATCTTTGTGCAGTTCCAAAAGTTGCATCAGCGAGTGTCTATCGCACTCAACCTTGCAAAGCTCCAGATAGGTTAAATTTGGCCAATGATGACTTGGATCAATGACATCCTTGAGCAAGGCTGGACAAGCCTGCATACCCAGGTCGCCATGGAATACGACGCGAAGGGTATCGAGCTTTTTCATAGTCTTCAGCACACCCCTTAATTTGCCTCGTTCCATAGACTGGCGGCACTTTTCAGTATCTCCTAAGATATCATTGCCATTTTCGTCCAAATCCAAGCAAAGTTCGAGCTCAAGTTGCACCGCGTTGAGTACGGGTTGGAACAAGCGGGCTAGCTCCGTTGGGCTCTTGTCGAAAAACCTCCAGTCCAATGTACCTGCGCATAGACTGTCGACTGAGTGATTGTTGTGTACCAGCGCTTCAAGTATGACTTCAAGGTGCCTGACACCCTCAGGTCGTGGCCATTGGGTGGGCGGCGGAACAGTACCCAGAAACGGCGACAGCTTCCCATGCGCGCAGCCTTCATAAAATACGTTGCCCGACGACATTATCACTTGCTTCAAGCCCGTAAACTTCGCCACCGTGTCTTTGAGACATGCGAGATCCGTCATGCCATCTCTGATACGATCTTGCGCATCGACCATGAGCTTATACTTCTCGTACTCAACCTCCATCGTCCGATCGTCAACAGGGTCAGCTCGCAGGAAACCCTCTCCGAATGTCAGCCGATCGACCTTGACCGATGTTTCGTGGTGTCTTGTGAATTCTTCAAGTGGCACGGCAGGGCTTTCGTATGCCCGTGTGAAATAAGTGAGGGACTTGACGTTGGGTGCCAGGACGCCATTGCCAGCAATACTTCTAAGTCGCGAGAGATCATCCTCGTTCATATGAAATGTGACAATTGGAAGGATGTGCGCCCCCGCGATGTCTGCAAAGAATCTGCTGGCTAGTCGCAGCTGTTTTGCGTCCTCGATGCTGAGATAACTGGCAACCATGTGCCAGAGCTCCGGTGACAGGGAATGCATCTTGCTCACGGTGAGATGCAGGCTTGCAGCTTCAAAATGAAGTGACACGTCTTGAAATCCGCAAGACAATGCATGCAAATAATGTAATGAAAGTGGGATGGAGTTGAGACGCCCAGAAGCAGTCCAGTCAAATCTTTAGGTCGACAAGGAGTCGCGTCACTGGGTGTGGCGCGTGTCGTGGCTTACAGGGTGGAGGCAGGCCGGAGCTCCTTTCTACATACGGAAAGATATCTGTTATAAACCAGCATAGAAAACACCTTTACCCGAGTGAACGTTTGTTCAGCCAAGACTATCCCCTGACATAGATTATTATGAGTCTATTCGAGTTGAATGTGAAGAAGTAATTGATTCGTAGTTTATCTACCTGTTGATGTTGATAGAATTTTGGAAAATCATGACTTTGGGAGGACTGCCTGAAGAGCAGCTCCTTTTCGATAAAGGACACCACTCAAGACAAAAGAAACATAAAAAACACGTGCCTTATTCATTTTGGAAGCTATTGGAGCAGGCAAATTCACATGTACAACAGTCGTCAGACTAATTAGAACTGTGACACGAGTACGTACTTAGGGAAGTGCCGTCCGCAGCAGCATCGACTCATTTACCAGCTGTCCAGCTATAAATCCAGAGACAGTTACAATGAGAGTAAGTAAGTGTCGAACAAGAAGAATGCGGCAGAGCTTTGCAGGTCCAATATTCAACGACCCCGAGTCACACGAGGACTGGGTTACAGCAGGCAACCGGAGTTCCTTGCACGTTCACCCTGGCGATGATTAGAGAGAGTCCTCCGTGGAAGCCTGAGCCTCCTGATTGCTTCTCCCGAGGTCACTCATGTGTTCAAGGGTTCGCCTTCCGCGGGATTCGGAGATTGGCCTTGACTCTCTCAAGAAGCTGGTCCCTTGTGTCACCGTCTTGTGGATGGAGGTCTCGCTATTCACAGTCAATGAACAGGGTCGTAGCAGTGATACGAGGGATACACTTACTGCAGCCAGCCATCTCCTCATTTCTTCTCTCGTCCACGTCTCGGGTTCACCTTTTGGATCTTCTGATTGGGGAAACATGTCCCCGCCCCAGATTGACCAGACTCCGACAGCTGTGATCAAGCCGGTGAAGGCTATGCAGATGGCGCTTGTCAGTATCTTCCGACTCATGTATGTTCAGGACGCATGGTAAGGTCGTAGCACTCGAGGCTCGACTCAGCTTACCCAAGAACATATTCTGGAAATTGTCAGCTGATATGGTTCCCTGAGGCCCGCGGCATGAGCAACGTGGACTGACCTTGGACTTCATCGCGTTATCTAGTGGAGTTGGCATTTTGATTTTTCACTGAAAGAAAGTCTCTGGGTATATCAGATGATAACGGTGGTGAGTAGCAACTGCGGATGGTGATGAAATGGGTGCGTATCGATAGGCGTGTAAGTGATATGGAAGGTGCCGCGATGCAGCGTGGTGAAACTTAGATTTATAGGACGCGCTCTGTGGGCCAGACCGACTGTAGGATTACAGAAACATGTAATGGACACCTGTACTTATCTTTCAGTTTCAACTTTGAACCTTGGAGAGCCTACGAGTGAACAGCAAGTGATGATCGTGAAAGCAGCGAAAGAGGTGTAGAGGTGACGAAGCTCTTCCAGTTCGGGAACTGCGCCACGTCAGCCACAATGGAGGTCGCTCCTGCCCACCTGGCGGAGGCTACCTTGGCCGAGGTGGGTTAGTTTGGAGTCAAGGTACTTGGGTACATGCGCAAAGAGCCCGACCCCCCCTCCGTCGATTTTGCACGCTGGTACCCCTGTTCGCCTTTCCGCACACATTTTGCAAAATTCCACTCCAGCTCACCTTAACACCCGACGCGACGACAACTCTCAATCCCGGACAGCCCTCCAAGTAATCACTGTCAAAAAATCAGTCAAAATGGCCCAGGAGATCAGCGACATCAAGAAGGTATAGATTGAGATCCCGTGGGAGGTGCTGTTTTTCAATGCGGCTAACAAATGTCAAAAACAGTTCATCGAGGTCTGCCGGCGGAAGGATGCCTCCTGTATGTTCCGATCGCAATCGACGAAAGAAACTTGAGCAAATGGAAGAAAACAGCACTCTAACAATTCTCGAATTACTCCAGCCGCCCGGATCAAGAAGAACAAGAAGACCTCTTTGATCAAGTTCAAGGTCCGATGCTCCAAGCACCTGTACACGCTGGCCCTGAAGGACGCCGAGAAGGCCGAGAAGCTCAAGCAATCGCTGCCCCCTAGTACGACTCTCCCAGCACATACGATCACGAGGACAGCAACAGGCTAACACACCGAATACAGACCTGCAGATCAAGGAGGTGACCAAGCGTGAGAAGAAGGTCAAGTCCGCATAAGTTCGCTGTTTAGGTCCGGGAGCGACGGGTTGAGCGAAGGGATTCGAGGAAGCAAAAGTCGATGGCGTCTGAAACAAGGCATCAAGGGCCATCTCGTCCGGGTCTGGACGAAAGGGATTCATTACTGGGCGTCTAGGGATACCTTGCAAATTGAAGCTCACCAAAGCCACACATTGGAGGCTGTCTGAAGTCACCTCTTCGTTGAACCGGTTCAATATTGAGATGAGAGTGATGCGGTACCAGTTGAACGAATCGACACACATTGACCACAGGATCAGCGTATAACAATCCCATAGCTCCTCGCCAAACACCATCTACACGACTCTCCGATAATGTCGAACCTCGGAACCGGTGGCAAACCCCAATAACTCTCTGTACTTCGCAAAGCTCTCGTGCTCGGCGAATTGCCCATGCTTCTCGACACTCGGCCATCCGCTGATAACGACAAACTCGAGATCCCGCGACACATCCTCGACACCTATCCTCCACGATCCCCTGACCGCAAATGGTTCCGCGAAGCACTCAAGGAGCCCTCTGACCTCTTGGAACTTTCTCGAGAACTCATCTCTGCGATCGGTAGCCACGAAATGACGACCAACACTAATGACAGGGCTATCTAGGAGTGGAATGGTGCTCCGCATCTCATCTTCGCAACTCTCCGCTGCAGAAGTAATCACATCCGCCTGGAGATACCATAGGTCACCCTTTGGCTTCCCGCCATCCATGGCCAGATGT
Source organism: Diaporthe amygdali (assembly GCF_026229845.1). Taxonomy (NCBI): domain Eukaryota; kingdom Fungi; phylum Ascomycota; class Sordariomycetes; order Diaporthales; family Diaporthaceae; genus Diaporthe; species Diaporthe amygdali. The sequence goes on from NW_026517034.1 coordinate 950,269, forward strand.
GGCACGATGAGACCCAGCACACGTGCGTGCTCTTCACTTGTGATCCACACTCCGTGCGCCCCGATGTCTTTCCATTTCGCGGCCATCATGATGACGGATGGGTTCTCGACCTGCTCGAAGAGCCAGGTCCCCTCGAAGTTGAGGTCAGGCTTAGATGAGGCCCAAGTGTTGATGACTTCATTGTCTTTGGTAAAGATGTTTCTGAGGGCATCAAGGGGTGACGAAGGGGAGCATTCGATGATGCCTATCTCGGTGATAGCCATTGACGAGTGAGTAAGGTGATTGTGGAGTTGGCCTGCCTCAAGTGAGCAGCTGATTGATTGGGTAATTGGTACACCGAAATTCTGTGTGGAGTTGAGAGAGTTGTTCCTGTAGATATGTACCAGCGGCTGGCTGTTTGCCCGTATTAGATCGCCGGCTGTTTACGGGTCAGCACGGTGCTAGATCACCGTCAAGTCCGATTAGGAGGAAAGAAATAGCATCATCTGACAAGTGCCATCACTCGGAATGCGAATGTAGACCCGAGACTTAGTAATTTCAATCGGAACCTCACGGGTTCTCGTCTTTGCTTACAATCATTTATCAAGCAATCACGCACCTAGGAGTGAGAAGGGCATCTCACGGTTAGGGAGACTCAGGTAGGTCAGAGTTAGCTCTGTTCGATGGTGCCGGTGAAGCGTGCTTTCCATTGCCCAGACACTCCAGCAAGTAACCGATGGATTGGGATTTGATTGAGCGAATACAACATGTCGAGTTGTAACCCAACATGTCTTGAACTGTGATTCACTCCACAGTACCGTCTACGGACGGTGGTAAGCATGCAATAAAGGCAGGCTCAAGTGCTTGGATGCTCAAGATTTTGAAATTCCCATTATTGTCCTGCAAAAATCTGCCCGCTTGCTCATGCGCTCGTCTAATAAAATTAGTGTACTGTCATAGGTGAACAGATAATGTACACAGCTAAGATAGAAGCCACGATAAATATTATACGTCTTCAGCCCAGTCGCTTTACTGGACGCCTGACATGAACTTAAAATCGTTGAGGCACGTTGTTTAGCTGACAGTTGCCTGTGTCAGCGCTCCGAACACCCTGGACTTAGTGCGACTCTACCCTCCAGAACTTCCATCCTTCCCTCTCGCCTGCACCCCCGTGGACCCCAACAAGCTTTTCAACTCCCTCGTTGCCCTCGACATTGAGGAACATGTCCAGGTCGATCTCCATGCCGCCATCCTCATCCTCGTCCATGCCGTTCTTGATAACCGCGGGGAAGAGGACGCCGACACCATCACCACCCAGTGTTGTCTCAAATTTCTCGTATCCCTCCTCTTCTAACTGCCCCTCCAGTCGCTCGAGCTTCTCACGTGGAGTATCGGGCCGTAAAAGTGTGATTGAGCAGCCCCCACCACCAGCTCCTGTCAATTTTGTCCAGCCAATATCTTCGTGGTCGACCAAGGCGCGTATCCTCTCTAGTCTCGGGTGTGAGACGCCGAGTGACAACAGCTGCCCGTGGTTGACAGTCATCAGCTCGCCGAGCTTGCGCAGACTCTCCAAGTCCTTGCTTTCGAAGTCGTCCTCTTCTATCAGACCTTCTGCTGTCTTCGTAATCTTGTCAATGGTGTCCAGAATGCCGCCAACGAGCTTGGGGTGCGTGTCTTTGAGCTTTGCGACCTTTGCCACCTCATGCGCCGTGGAGCGCGACTGCTTGGTGTTCACCAGCAGCAGGGGCAGCTCCGGGAAGTCCCACAGCGGTCGCACAGACGGCGCCTTGCTGTAGTCTGTCCGCTGGAACACAACTGCCTTTCCTTGCGTGGACACTGTGTTGTCGACGCCAGATGGGTTCCCGTGAATGGCCATTTCACCCACGAATGCCCACCTGTTGATCCTCTCTACTTGTAGACGAGCTTCCTCTTCGGGCTGATCAGGGTGCGGCCCGGAGAGGGCTCGTAATTGTAGGAGCAGAGCAGCGGCGAGACATACTGCAATTGAGCCGCTGCTTCCAAGACCAGCGCCAATTGGTATGGTAGATCGTAGTGTGTATGAGCAGCCAGGGAACGATTGGTTGCCCAGAGAGAGGAAAATGTAGAGGAATGCAAGCGCAGAATTTCGGTGGATCTTGCGCACAGCGTCGTCCTTATCAGGGGAGATATCGGTCAAGTGAGGCTGGATCGCAGCAATCAGGTCGGGGTCGAGACTGGTGACGAGGTCGTAGTAGTACTTCTTCTTGGACGGGTGCGAGAATGTGGACCACGGCAGTTCGTCGATGTCCCACGTGTGCGACATGTCCACGTCGGGGAAGATCAAGGACACGGTGCGTTTCGATTTCGACAACGTCGTGACCAAGAGATATGAGCGGAGAGAAGTGGCTGCAGCGATGGCCGCCTAGTAGACATGAATGGTCAGCGGTGGACACACGATGACTCTGCGCGCACGGCGCATTAACATCCAGATCAGGCTCAAGCGCTCACCTTTCCGTGGACAACAGCATGCTCGCCGAAAACAATGACCTTGCCGGGAGCGGAGACCATGAAGGCTGGCATCATTGGGCTGGACAGCTTGCGGGACGCCTTCTTGAGGTGCGCCTTGTTGCCGTTGCCGTTGGTTTGAGGCTGGACCACGCCATTGCCGTTGCCGTTGTGAGTGCCATTGGTAGACGCCATGGCTGTAAATTGATGTTTTGTCGAGCTCTCGCAATGCACCTCGCGGGCGATTGAGCAAGACTTGAGGCCGGCTGGGTGGCCTTGACCGATCTGGACGTGTAGGGTAGGTGGACCGTCGACGTGGATGTGGATCTCGAACGTTGTGGAGAGTAGTGTTGTTCGGTGGGTATAGAAAAGCCAAAGTTGAGTCGGGGTCCTTGAACGTGGGTCGAGGCGTCAAGATCTAGATAGATAGATGGTTCGAGCCTGGGGGAACTCCGAACCGTTGGTCGAAAAGGGAAATTGAGGGAGAGAAGGGACGAGACCAAACATCATAGCCGGATGGCAGTGCCAGTGCAATGCGTTGGGCTTCCCGTCCTCGATTCAAGCCATGGTGGTGGGAGCGTTGACAGCCCCCCGGTCTGCGTACACGGAGGAGCTGTAAATTAGACAATTACCTATCCAGGCCATCTCCGACTTACTCGGGGTCTGCCATTGTTGGGAAGGCCGTGGCACAGCAGGAGACTAGGCGGCCGTTGACATCGACAGGGGTTGTCATCGTCTTCACCGTAACTTTCATTGGCTCTTTGATGCTATACAATTCATCGCCTCAGCCTTGCTCCCTCGTCCGTTCACTTCTTCCTCTCTCCTAGCCTAAATTTTTGTCGTCGCGCAGCAATTCCCGACCGTATGCAGTGCTGCGTCAATACCAGTCTGTGACTGGACGGGCGAGGAGTACATGTGCTGCGTACCCTTATAGTGCCGGCTAGATATGCAGCTTGGACGCAGGGACCAGCACAGCAGCGCAGCTCCATTTGGAGGAGACAGGAGAATTTCTTGGCGCCAGCAAGTCAGCCATACCAGTTCTGCAGTACCAGTTTGGCCTGTGCGAACATCACAGCAGGCGTGTCGTTGTCGTCATGAGACTAGGCTACTGAACATAGCCTGGCTGCACGAACTATGCTGCTCGGAGGCAGTGAACGAGCTTTATGCTTTGAGTCTCCGAGACACACACACGGCTCAAGCTTTCCAATGACAGTCCATGTGCCTGGCAAGACATCCTGGCAACATCGTGTTCCTGGGCTCCGATTTGAGGAACAGCCAGCGGGCACTGTCTGGCTCGGATGTGGCCGCTGAGGTATGTTCCATCACAGACTGCCTTCGTCGAGCCCGTGAGGAATGAATGCCCTATTGCCCCTGCATATCGTTGTCACCTCCTGGTCGCCTAGTACTGCGGTAGAAATGCGACGCTCTCCGATTCTTCCTCAACAGAAATTGTCACCGCAGAGAAGCTTCCATGCCCTCCTCTGCATATTCTCTCCCATCGTGAGTTGGGTTATCATGGCAAATATATGCCTACGTGGGTGAGGATCTGCGAGCTTCTCCGCGACACTCAGAGCAAGTCCATAAGCCGGGGAAGTCCAGATTTGGGAACTTCGCCGCTGGCTCGGCTCCTACTGCATATGACATACGGTCAGAGAGACACGCACGTATCGAGCTTTCGAACACTCAATGTTTGTGCAGTTCACAAAGGTCGGTGGCGCAGAACCGGCAAACTCTGGGAAATGATGGCGTTGAGTATGGGATTGTTCTTTGATATTGTTCAGTCCAAGTGACCCTGCCTGAGGCCCACCCCGCACCTTGAGAAGTCGCCGTTGCAGGGAGTGAGCTTGATAGTGGGGGAGCTTTGCTTGCAGTCAACCTTCCTCCGACGAGCCACAACTCGAGTTCTCGACCTTTTTCTACGAGCAAACATGCCACCCAAATCAAAGGCCGTACCGAAACAAAAGGAACAAGAATGTGAGAAAATCTTCTTATCCCTTGCCGTCGGTTCTGCATCTGGATCAACTACAGTCCCACCTCGCTAGGACTCCTCCTCTTCGCGTCTTACTGACAGCTCCGCCGAACAGCGACACCTGTGGACAGCGAGCCTCCTAAGACTGTTTACGCCCGTAGCTCTCATATCTACGACCAAGGCCATCCATACGCCCCCAAACTCGCTTCCGGAGGACCCAGTGGCCTCTCCTCTTCTGAACGGACCCTCTGGGCCAACGCACATTTCGCCCGTACACCTGCTGTCCTCAAACGCCTAGGCAACAAGGCTCAACGAGACGTTTGGAAGTGCGTCAACGAAGCTGGCGGGCTTCCATTAAGAGCAGTCAAGCCTATTCGTCCCGTCGCTACTGGCGGAGCTTCTGCACCTCAGGTCGGTACTGGAGGAAGTCCGATTGCACAGCCGGGCTTCGCCTGGGGCAGGGACAGGTTCGGTGGGGACCTGGGAGACTCGACATCCGAGCAACTCGACAAGAGGACTGAGAGGGCGTTGCAGCTTTCGGCATTGGAGATACAACATAGCGCTTTCTTGGAGAAGAAGGAACGGGAGAAGGGAAGGTGGGTCGATCCGAAGAACAACGAGGCTGTCGCTGTGTCGGCAGACGAGGTCGAGGAAGAGAAGCTGCGAAGAAGGGAGATTTCGAGGCTCAGGATGGAACTATACGGCGAACGAACGGGGGAATATGGGACGGATCCTGCGTGGGATGACATCGTACCTATGCCCATCGAGGAGGCTGAGGGTGCCTTGGCCGCTATTGCCTATCCTGAAGACTATGCTGAAGGTTCAACTACCCTTCTCGCGAATATGCCGAAAACGTGCTAACAAGAAATAGCTGTCTCCTACCTTCGAGCCGTGATGGCCAAAAAGGAATACTCCCCACGCTCCCTGCGACTGACGGAGCACATCATCTCCATGAATCCAGCCCATTATACCGTGTGGCTTTTCCGCTTCTCGATCGTGCAAGGCATGAAGACCCCTATTCCAGAGGAGATTGAATGGCTTAATCAGGTGTCCCTGGAAAACCTGAAGAATTATCAAATCTGGCACCACAGGAGGCTCCTGATGGACCACTACTACCCGTCGATCGAATCCAGCCCCGAGGAGAAGGCGAAACTGGCCAAATCCGAGCAGGAGTTCCTCGCGCAGATCCTGGCCGAAGACACCAAGAACTACCATGTCTGGTCGTACAGGCAATACCTCGTGCCCAAAATCGGTCTTTTCGGAGAGGCGGAGCTTGAGGCTGCCGAGGCTCTGATCGACGAGGATGTGCGCAACAACTCTGCTTGGTCGCATCGTTTCTTCATCGTCTTCTCTGACCCTGCAAATGCCACCCCCGGCAGCCTGTCCACGGAGCATGATCCCAAGATTTCTGCGGACATTATTGATCGCGAGGTCAAGTACGCAGAGGAGAAAATCCTGCTAGCGCCGCAGAACCAGAGCCCATGGAACTATATCCGTGGCGTACTGGTTAAGGGCGGCCGCAAGGTGGGCTCATTGCAGGGGCTCGTGGAGCGGTTCGTCAGCGACATTGGGGTCGAGGGAAGCGAGAAGGTCACCAGCTCGCACGCCTTGGAGCTTTTGGCTGATATCTACGCCGAGAAGGGGGAGAATGACAAGGCGGACCTGTGTCTGAAGCGCTTGGGCGAGAAGTGGGATCGCATAAGATTTGGATACTGGGAGTGGAAGAGAGCATCGCTCAAGAGCAACTAAGGGAGTGCATCGATCTACCCCGGGACGATGGGTCGGGCCTACGATTTAACAAGCATTTCAAAAGCGGCCCTCTTGGCCGCATGGGATTATGACACGATATGAAACACAAAATTTTCAAGATTCAAAGGGTTCTCAGAGGTTGTGAAAATTTGTTGAATTTTCTAGGCATAAGGCCAATGAATTCGGTTGGTGGTGATTCTCATGCTGCGCCCGTCCTAAGGTCTCGGTGACTACCATATATCCATCCATCCATCAGTAGGATGCCGACCAATAATCTGTGACCGCATTTGGTGAATTGGCAGGATACGTGATTGCATCGACAGGATAAACTCAAGTCCAAATGCCCGACAACGCCAAGCCTTTTATTGCCGCTGTCGTGCTGTGCCATCCATCGTCCATGCTTTCACCAGCCGACTCGCACAGAATGCCTCCGTGATGCTCCAACTCTGCCAATGACTGGCACTCTGCGCGGATTGTGAGGCTTCTTGCCGTCAAATTTCCCTCAAAGAAAGCCATCCTCGTTTTGTAGATTGACAACTGGCGTCCTCTTGCTTCTTCAGGTCGAGTTAAGTCGTGTCAGCCTTCTTCCTCCTCAGACCACTTGATACACGGTCCTTGCCAAGTCTTGCTCAAGAGCTCACGGTGCTGCCGAAGCGCCTCGCGTGCTAGATTGACCTCGTGTCGGTCCCTACCACATGCGCGTTCGCCCGTTGCCTGAACTGCGTCGGGAGTAAAGGGGAAAGACATCCGCGGACGCGCGGCCGAGCTGATCGTAGCTTCTGTCTCTCCTGCGGACGCCTGGTGCGTACATGCTGCCGAATAATCCATCTTCCTTCCTGTACATGGCGCCGCCCTAGAGCGTCCTGTAGTTCTGCGAGGAGATGAGGAATCTCTTGCCGTTGCGCGGCGCGTTGCGGCCCCTCACGTCCCAGTTGGGCACCAGCACGAAGACCTCGTGGAACCGCTTGTGCTGCGTGTCGGCCCCGCTTCCAAGGTGGACGACGCCCATGACCGTGACGAGCATGGAGATGCGCCCGCCGCTCTTGTCGGGCCCCTTGCTGAGGATGCCTTCCGGGCAGCCGAGGCCGTAGTCGTTGTTGAGGACCTGGGTGTCGTGGCTGGCGACCTCGTAGCGCACCTTGGTCGTGCCGGACCTGGTGTTGTGGTCGCCGTTGGTCTTGTTGACGCCTCGCTGCGCGTCGAGCAGCGCCTCGTACTCGGTTGGGTTGGCTAGGTGCGCGCCGTTGATCGTGACATCGGCGGTGACGCCTGCGTTGGCGTATTTGGATGATGAGTTTACGTAGTAGGACGCAAGGGAGCGGTGGTCGTTGAGGTCCTGGTAGTACCAGCTCACGAAGCTGTCAGCTCCCTGGCTGGAGACCTTGACCTCTGTTTCTTGGTTGGGGTACGCCATCGAGAATGAATTCGACGAGTGGGAGCGTGGTGGTCGTGCCGAGATCTCTGGAACGTGGTAGGACGGTTTTCTCGTGTTGGTGACGTTGTTGAATTATGGTATCAAGTTTGCGCCGCACGATTGTGGTCGGTGAATGGATGAGAGGTTTTGAAGGGTTGGGCAAGTTCTATGAAGTTCGCTATTTACCTTTAAGAGGCTGGACAGTGCGGCGCATTGTCAAGGATCGCCTTGGGACAGCTGCCTGGTGAGAGGATGGCAGCCTTGGTCCCAACCCACAGTTATCGGTTATCTAATTGGCACATTGCTTATCGATTAAGCTCTGCCTGTAACTTTCACTTTCACTCTCATAGCGCGCCATGTCAGAACCCCTGTGGACTGATCCGAGCTTGCATACCCGTCTATGGACTCAGGGCAGGCATGCGATGAACACAGATGGATCGAATATTCCTACGTTCTGCTGGTCGGCTTAGGAGTCTGCAGTCAGCTTCTTTACGGAGGCCTGACTGGGTGTGTTCCTCGTGTCGCCACAATGTTCTCCGGTCCACAAGAGCTCGCGCGTATGCCACCAAGCATGCCTCACAAACGGCAACAGAGGCGACGGAGCCGGTCAGCCATGCCGAACCAAAGCCATATTATGTGACAACACCGATTTTTTACGTCAATGCTTCACCGCACATCGGCCACATGTATACCATGGTCCTGGCTGATGTACTGAAAAGATGGCACAAGCTCAAAGGTCGACAGTCTCTCCTCCTTACCGGCACAGACGAGCATGGGATGAAAGTCCAACAGGCCGCAGAGTTCAATGATACTCCCCCTAAGGAGTGGTGCGACATTCAAGCTGAGAAGTTCAAGCAACTGGCAGCTAAGACAAACCTTGCAAACGATTTCTTCATTCGGACAACCGACGAGGATCACAAGGAGGCTGTCCGGCATTTTTGGTTCTTGCTCAAGGAGAAGGGGCTTATTTACGAGTCAAAGCATGAAGGCTGGTACTGTGTGAGCGACGAAACCTTCTATCCTGAATCCATGCTCGGCAGGAAGGTCGACCCGCTGACCGGCGAGGTGTCGCTGGCGTCTGTTGAGAGCGGAAACTCGGTGGAATGGACCGAAGAGAAAAACTACCACTTTCGAATGACCGCTTTGAAGGACCAGCTTCTCGAATTCTACCAGCAAAACCCCGACTTCATCGTTCCGAGGTCACGCATGCGGGAGGTCGTGCATTGGGTTCAACACAACTTAGAGGATCTCTCAATATCGCGACCATCCAACCGATTGAGCTGGGGCATTCGTGTGCCAGGTGACGACAGCCAGACCATCTATGTCTGGGTAGATGCTCTCATCAATTACATGACCAAAGCTGGCTTTCCGAACTGGGTACCGGGCAGAGAGACGGACGGTGGATGGCCGGCCGACGTGCATGTCATAGGGAAGGACATAGTACGGTTTCATGGCGTGTACTGGCCTGCCCTCCTGCTGGCCGTTGGCATAAGTCCACCCAAAAAGCTCCTGAGCCATGCACACTGGACCATGAACGGCAGAAAGATGTCCAAGTCTCTAGGAAATGTCGTCAATCCTTACTATGCCATCGACCGGTGGGGTGTTGATACGATGAGGCTCTTCATGATGCTGGACGGCGGGATCGAAAATGATGCAGACTACGATAATGGGATCATCGTACAAAGATACAAGAAAGTGTTGGCGGGAACCTTTGGCAACCTCTTGAGCCGAGTCACGCGGAGTAAGGCTTGGAACGTGAGGGCAAGCGTGCAGGCCGCACTGCTGCTCACGAGCTCCCTCCAGGAGTCGAAAGTGGACGAGCGGTTTGTAGCGTTGTTCAAAGCCCAAACGGCCCGCGTTGATACACTCTACCGTCAAATGGACAAGTTTATGGAGAGCCCGGATCCCAGACGGGCTCTTATGGCGCTCGTTGAAGTCGCTTTCGAAGTGAGTCAAGCCATGCTTGCATCCTTGCCTATGTTGCAGATCCAGAGGGACTAACAAACGCAACAGGGAAACAGGTTCATAACTGAGATGGCGCCCTGGGCCATTTCAAGGGAGATGAAAGAAAAGAGCCAGGAAGAACAGGTGAGGTTGAATGCACTATTGGAGCAAACAATCTACATCATGGCCGAGACCCTTCGTAACATGGGCATCCTGCTGCAGCCGTATATGCCCGGGAAAGCGCAGCATATGCTTGACGTGCTGGGTGTTCCGGAGGAAAAGAGAACCTTTGAATATTGCGGCTTTGGGAAGGATCTTGATTATGGACAGCCCATGAGGTCACCCGGTAAGAGCGCTCATGAGAGCTTGTTCCCTCCGCTCGACGTGGAGGATTGAAGCCTCCCGAAGCCACCAGGATGGTGTTACGGTAGTGGAAATAAGGTGCATGGGATGTTTGAGTAATTAGTCGGCTTGTGTTGTATATAAATGTAGTAATATGTGTACCACGAGGTGGCTAAAGAAGTCGCTGTGCCAAAGAAATGCCGTTGTTGTTGGGTGTAGTGCAGTTTTATTTGCTCCCGCCGCCAACCGGCCAAAATTCTGATGGGGCCGCGTACAAGCTGCTGTCAACACAATTGAATTTTCGCCTCTCAGCCACATCTTTGATTATCCCTTACCGCCTCACGAATCAGTATGAGAATCAATGAAAACATTGGTAAATGACATGGCCTCCTTTCATGCGCCTCACAACAAAAGTGTCTAAACTAAGACATTGGTGACAGCAATCTCCAATCCCGGCCGCGTGCTCCTCGTCCCGTACGATCGCCACCATGTCCCGCGGTATCATGTTTGGATGAGTGATCCTGTGAGCCTTGTCTGCTCGGTGTATTATACGGCAACGTCTGACTATGCGGCCAGGCCATACAAGAGGCGACAGCTTCGGACCCGCTGACTATGGAGGAAGAATATGAGAATCAACAATCATGGCGTGAGTCTCACGACAAACTGACGTTCATCCTCTGCAAGTCAGTCGCCATCAACGACGCTCCAGAGCCATATGTTGTGGCAGGCGAGGTGGACAGCCCCGACAAAATGATTGGGGACATAAACTTCTTTCTGTACCCTGATGAGGACGACGAGGCGGTCACAGGAGGTGCAAACCCTACCTACTGCGTCGGGGAGATCGATATCATGATTGCATCTCAAAATGACCGCGGCAAAGGCCTAGGCAAGGCCGCGGTGTCAACATTCATGCACTACATCTGGTCGAACCGGACGGCTATCCTGCGCGAGTACCAGGCCACGGCGCCGCCTGAGCTCAAGTTCCTGATGGCCAAGATCAAGGCAACGAACACGCACAGCATCGCCCTCTTCAAGAGCCTGGGCTTCGAGCAGGAGGGCGATGTCAATTACTTTGGAGAGGTGAAATTGGTGTTGCACGACCTCCATTGCCTAGCAACACCCTCTGATGGATACCAGGTGGTGGAATTTAGACGGCCCGTCAGTTGATCTAGTCTTCCAGCCAAAAGTGTCATAACGTCGCTCTCGATAGGTGGTGGACCCTCTGAAGTAGCAGCGAGCCCTTGCAGCCGCATGTTCAGCGGCTAGGAAATCGAACATATGAGATCTCGCTGGGTCGGGACCCGCTCAGCTCCCCCGGCTCACGAATCCGTCTATTTGGAACCGCTCTTACTGTGCTCTTGTTTCGATGAGTTCCCCTTCCCACTGCTTGTGGAACTCCTTGATTCACCTCCTGGAGCGAGTTCCTGCATCTTTTTGCCAACCTCGGACGCAAAGTTGTTCTGCTTCTGAACCTCGCCATTCGCCGTGCGAGGGACATCATCCTCCTTGGAGCTGTTCTCGCCGGCAAAGGTCCTGATATACATGGGTACAATGACTAAAAAGAGGTCAGCTTGTGAGGCTGGACTACGTAGATACGTCTATCTTTCGGCAAAGGATCAATGAAATATGGTAGCTTGCCTGCTGGTCGAGCTGCTGCTGCATTGGACAGGAGTGATAAGCGTGGGCCGGCGGTGCGCTTGATGAATGTGTTGAGGGATGTCATCTTCGGACACGAGCTATGCTTTGATATATGTTACTGCTGTTATGGTAGGATGGGCTGTTGTGTATGCTAAGTATCTTAGTATCGGTCACGGAGCACTTGATTAATTGTACATATGAATAGAACCGAGTCTGTGACAGGTTGCTGCCGAGCATCTTCAGACACTTGCACTGAAATAAATTGCTGGAAGAACATGTCATATCATGCAGTGTTAACTTTAACGTCACTCCTCATCATTCGCATATCATGAACACCTACGCCCCACAAATTTGCCCGGAATGCTGTCCCTGGCCTCGAGCCTGGGGCAGGTTCTTGTAAGTGCTCATCTGCCTGTTGTGACGTCGCAGATAGAGAGCTGGGATAGAAAACAGTGGTTCTGGTAGTGTGCACCTCGCCTGTATCGCAGATATTTAGGTATGGCCTGACCGGCACGTCTGACACCCCTTCACTAGACGATCACCTCCCGCGGGATACTCTTCTGTAGAACAAGCTACTATGGGGCAAGCTGTCTTGAGACAATGCGCTGTAATACAACTGACTGTATGATAGCGTACTGCGGGAAGTCTATTCTATCATGGGATAAAAACTATGGGGTAACCACTATAGGATAACCTCTATTAGATGAACACATTACCCAAGCATCTTGTGAAACAGCCCATAAGACGGTACCCAGGCGGCATCTGTTTCTTTCAATGTAACTTTGAGTCTCTGGCAAACCTTTGGGGTCTCTGTAAGCTGCGAGGATCGGTAACGCATCGAGGTTCTCGATGGCAGGAATATTCTTGAGACTGTCAAGGTGAGAGACCCAGGCCGCACTACCTAGGTTTCTCCGTGGAAGCACGCACATTTGAGCCAGAAAACAATTTTAAGAGGCTTTCTAACGGTTATTCTATAAATTTATTATACACCAAAAGTTTTCTTGTACTTCTCTAGCATTTCCAAGTTGATGTTGGAGCCGCCGCAGACAACGACAACTACATTCTTCTTCGCCCATTCCTCATCTGTAAGACTCTCACCTAGGTACTTCCTCAGGTCTCCGTTGTACTGGGACTATGTCAGTCACTTGTCTTATACACTGCCAACAAAAGAAGAGGATGAGGGGAGGGGGACTTCTGTTTTGGATCTTCTCATGAAAGCTAGCTGCATGGCGGCCCGGCAACATAAAGAATCCGTTGGACTTCACTCACCAAAATAGCAATCGTTGCGCCACATGCGCTTTCCACCAGAATTCTAGCGTGGTCAAGGAATTTCACCATGGCAATTACTGCCTCCTTATCCGTCACCACCGCACTGATTAGGTCCCGTCCTGCTCGCTTCGTCCAAGCAAAAGCTTCCTCTGCAACCCTTGGGGCACCTAGGGATGTTGCAATAGTCGTGATACTAGAGAGTGTGACCAGCTCTCCCGCTTTGACACTGGCATTGAGGCTTTCGCCACCTTCCGTCTCCACGACCACGACCTTTGGGCTCCCGTAGCCAGAGTCCTTGAGCTCTTGGACTCCTTGCATTATGCCGCACATCAGACCGCCTCCCCCAACGTTGCAGATTATGGCGTCCATCTGCTCGTCGAAAGACTCGGACATCTGCGTCTTGAGCTCGGCGACCATGGTTTCGGCGCCATCCCAGATGTCCTGGTGGTCGAATGGAGGCACGTAGACGGCTCTTGTGGATGGGTGGTCTCTCTCGAATTCCGGGATTACGACTTCACGGAGGTGTCGATCGGCAGCTGCCCAGTTCTCGCCAATCTGCACTACCTCGGCGCGCAGCTCGCGAAGCTTTTCGACCATGAGCTGTGAAGTGATCATGGGCACGACGACAGTGGCGGGCCGGTTGAGTGTCGCAGCAGCTGTCGCGCAAGCCAAGCCGGCGTTCCCACCCGAGGAAGAGTAAAAGTGAACATCCTCTGCTGAGGTTGAGGGAGAGTTGGTCGACTCAACCGCCCTGAACATGAGGTTACCTATTCCGCGAGACTTGAAGGAGCCTGAGGGCTGCAAGTTCTCAAGTTTCAGATAGATGTTGCTGTCAAGGGCTGTCAGAGCATGCTGCATATTGTGAAGGGGTCATACTGACCAGCCAGCAGCCCGAGACAAGGGAGCCGAGTAGACACACGGCGTCTCAATCCATGGCTTCGGTGGACGTTTGGAAACTGATCCCATTTTTGGAGATGTTGCGAGTGTCAAATTTTGTTGACTTTTCCCTCAATGATGGGCTTGCGGTCCTCAGGAGATCACCACGGCCTCTTTTATGCACAATCGTCCTATATTTGGGGCCAGGATATCAGCGGCTCAAGCCAGTCTTGAGACGAGGTCGCGGCCACCTCACCAAGGTTTGGTGATCACCGGAGGGGAGGCAGACCGGCGCTATAGGGTAATGATTATGCAGTCCAGTAGGCGTGTCGCGGTAGGAATTACATAAATCAATCAAGCTCAGCCATCCGTATCGAGCAGGTGACGATCTTGGAATCAGAGCCTTCCGGATTCGAGCGGCTGGCACAAGAAGCTTTTATGGACTTGGGTTTGACACCGTCGCCATGGAGAAAGCCCATATGAGAAAGACCGTGCAGCGGGTCGAGATGAGGAGCGTTGCGCGGATGCGCATTGCTCGGGGCCGACCCGGCGGTAAGAAGCACCCCTGAACACGGATCGGGAGCGGGCCGCAGGGGCGGGTCCGAGACCGGCTCTCCCAACTACATATCCAATTTCTACTGTCTGTAGGAGCATCATCCTCTCCTGATCACAGCTTCATCCTTAGCACGCAAGGCATTTGCAATCACAAATTTGACATACATTCTTCCCGTCTTTCAATTGGTAAAATGTACATGTCACAGGTGTCTCCTTCTATGCGAGGGAAAAGAAAAATTCCTCTAGAGACTGAGAAGTTCTGGGACATATCTTCCACAAAACACTCCTCTTGCATTTTTATGAGGAGGAGGCATGGAGCTGCCCAGTGGCTGAGGGATCATTGTTACTCGCTTGTTCTGCTGCAGCATGAATGAGGTGTGAGTGAAATGCATTGATGAGTACCATGGACTGATGAACTTCATGCACTGCTGTGAGGTTGTGACTAAAGCTGTTCCTGACTGCCATTTACAAGACCTCATCACATAATATGTCAATGGACTGGAACATCTCATGTTGAGAATCGTTTAGATCATCTATCTTCCCCAAGCTGACCTGGGCTCGTCCCTGGCAGCCGTCGTCAAGCCAGGTTGAGTTGCTATGGCACCCCCTCTCCACCCGTAGGAGTGCCTCTTCCACTTGCCCTACCGCAGCCACATCGTCTCCAAAGCAGCACGTCAACCAGAGATCAGGAAACATCAGCTCGTGCCTTAGCCCTGCCATAATCAGTGCTTCTGCCCAAGTTTTGCCAGGCTTTGGTCGCCAGTCAAGCCAGCTTCCTGGCGGCTTTTGGGACTCTTACCTCCTGCTTGCACCCTGCTTGCACTCTGCTTGCGCCCGGCTTCTCCCCAACTTTTCCCCTGTTTTCAGATCCCCCTACCAGCACATCTTTCTGACCAGGCACACGCCTCGTCTTGTACACATCCGGATGGTGTCTGATATCTTGACCTCTGCCATAGCAGTCTCCTTCCACCAGACCTGACGCAAGTATCCCGCCCTTGTGCTCGGTACGACTACCCAACCAGTGCCTTCGTGAATCACCACCACTAAAGCACACATCTCAACAGCTCCTGCCCTTCGACTTCGGATAAACATCAAGCACGCTTTCCATTCGGAACTGGCCACTTGACCCTTGATGACCCACGCATCCGGCTTTGTCCAAGCTGATATCACATGTGAGTAGCTCCTTCACTTGACAGCCACTGCGGATGACTTCCCGGGGGCTGACTCTTTCCTCAACCAGCCAGTCATCAACAACAATAATGCCACCTCCACGTCTTTTCCCCGGAAAGGGAAGCGACAAGCCCGAGCTGGGAAGGAGTGTGGGGCGTACCTTTGACCCGGGAACAAGAGAAACTCCATCCAGCACACGATCTCCTACTTCCATTTCCCTCGGTAGCGTCCGTCGAAAGCGGAACAACGATGGTGTAGTCGATGAGGATACTCCCAACAAGCGTCCCACGCTCTCAAATACTACTCGAGCCTCTTCGTCCCTGGTAAGCGACCGTGTTGATCGCGCTGGATCGGGCCAACGCGCGACTGTGATCGACCTCACGGGCGATGATCCCCAGTCCAGTTCATCTGGCCGCGAGCGGTCTGTCAAGGGCACCGCCAGCCTCACTCTTGGCTCTCCTCCAAGCGCAGCTCGAAGTGCTTCGCATGGCAGCCGTCTTTTGTCTGCTACCATGCCTACTCGTGGCGTTAAGCAGAAGAGCGAGTTCATTGACCTGACGCTTGATGACCTTTCAGAAGATGACTCGACTGTCCTCTCGAACCCACGACTTGGAAAGACCGCCAAGTCTGAATCCATTGAGAACGTCATTGACTTGACGGAAGCTTCAATTCCTCAAAAGCTTGCGACGGCATTCAAGCCTCTTCAACTGACAGATGGAACATCGGCGGTGTCCAAGGATAAGCAGGTGGCTCCAACTAAAGCTGCACCAGCGCAGAAGCCTCGCTCTGCTGATTCCGGCCAGACAAGCAACCCCTATGAGCCACAGCCCAATTCGACAAAAGCCCTTGATGAGGCGGCTGTCATTGAGCTTTGGCATCGAATCAAGGAGAAGGCCGCTTCTGATCGTGCCCGAATAGAGCCTTCAGAACTTCGCAATTCATTTGCTCCCATGCCAGATTCGCCGCATAATCAGCAGCAGACGGATATCGATAACAGCCCCCAGAAATCCGTTGACTTCATGAACCGGGCTGGAAAAGCAGCTGGTCCTCGTACCAATAGACTGCCTGCCCTGGATACAGAAAGCAGTGTTCAGCCTACCCAGGCGCGTCGTGGAGCTGCCATCACTTATCCTGCTTTCATGAGCCCTGACAGTAACTCCGACGCTGTTCCCTCGGAGCCCAAAAACAACACCAGTAGCACACTTAATATTGCGCACGGCTTGCCCCAGCTTCAGAGAGCAGTGGTTCACCTCGCTAACGGATTGCCGTCCCTCGATCACATACAGAGAGTTGAGCGAGATCAGCAGCGACGTGGATCTACCATCGTTCCTCGTGTCAAAGTCCAAGATTGTGATTACGGCCCTCGGAAGACTGACGGGGAGCCAATCCATGGTGATAGGCAGAGAGCTGGAGACGGAAGAGTGGTTCCGGGCGGTGCTAACGTGCGGTTCAGTACAATTGACTCTGATACCGCGAAAGACGTCCTTTCCAGGCTCGACCAATTCAAGAAACAACAGATGCTTCTCACGAGCCTCAAGACGAATGAACTATCTCGCAAGAAGGGCCCGCCTGTGGTTTCTTTCCAAACACGTGTCTCTGATGTATCAGACTCAGTCCAGGATCGAGGCAGCAGTAGCCAACAGGCGGTAGTCACAGAGACAGATTCTGTCGGAGAGGGCAATGGAAGCACTGAACTTAGCCACGATGAGCCTGGTGTCTCGAGGTCAGTACCGGTAGGCGCGTGTCAGCTCCAAGAGCCCTCGGGTCTGATGGTTCAGGACCAGGCACAGAAGCAGAGCGAGATAGTGGCTGACGGTCTTGTTGAGGTCAGCGACGAAAGTGACAAGCACAGCCCAACCAGCTCCACCCCGGAGATCAGTCCTACTGTAGGACCTAGCGATGCGCCACAGAGTCTCCAGCAGCAGCAGCAGCAGCGGATGCCACGCCGCTCGAGGCGAAAGCGAGAGAAGATTGTGGTCATGAGAGCACCGTCGCGAGAGTTGCATCGAATCTCGTTGCGCCCCGTCCAGCGGCCTGACCTTCCAATGAGCAGATGCTTCTTGATCCAAATGCCCATGGAGATCCAACAGAAGATTTTTCGATATTTGCTGCTTGCCGAGGACCCAATCCAGGTCTTTCAAGGCTGGTCCAAGCTATACCATCGCCAGCGTTCCAATCTGGATCCGGCGATTTTGTCGACTTGCCGGGCGTTATTCGAGAACGGTTCGGCTGTTCTGTATGGAGCAAATACGTTTCAGTACAAGCTGCGGGATCCGGCCCGCTCAGGGACTTTTCAAGATGTCGGGCAGACCATCACTGTTGAGAAATACATTCCTTATTTCCGTAAGCTGGAGCTGAAAATTGAGAGGTCTCGGACAGAACTCACCTACTGCACCGCGCTGGCTGCAGCCATCCGCGCCTTGACTGAGCATGGCGCTGACCTCCGTGAGCTGGTGCTCGACACGTCGCCTTCCGTGGAGGGTAACACGTTGTCCACGGTTGGCTACTTTTACAGGCAAGGAGAGGTCATTGAGGCTCTCAAGGCCCTCAGAACATGTTTCATAGAAGTGCGAGTCTTTACGCCCAAGACTTCTTCGGCTGCTGCCAAGAGTCTCCGCTGCATCATCGACAAGCGCACTGAGGCCAGCACATCCAGACCAGACTCCCAACAGGCTGCGACTCAGCCAGCTGGAAAAGAGCTCGACAAACTTAGCGAAATGATTTCGTACGCGTGCGAGAATCCTTCAAAGGCGGTCGCACGAGGTTGGTTCGATGAATTTGAGGCATCGGCTGAGCGGTGGAACGAGCACCTTCGCTGCCAGGGAAAGATCGCGGATAGTGGCGAGGATGGTGACCAGAGTAGTGCCGACGACGAAGACCTGAGCAATGACGACAATGACGACACCAGTGACTTTGAGGGTTGATTTTCGTCAACACGGATGCTGGTTTATTGCGGTGGTGTTTCGATAGTTGCCTTGACCTTTTAAAAGCCCAGAGCGGCAATGTGGGAGCTAGTGGTCAATCAGATAAGGACGAGTGCGACACCACTGAGGGGGTTAATTAATTGCTCACGAGACGTGGGCGCCCAGACAGATGACACCACTCACCACTGTATGATACATTTTGACAAAGGTTTTCCATTCCTCTTTCACATGACTAACGTGACCCTGTCCTTCTACCTCGCCGTTCGTTGGTATCATGATGCCGAAATTTCCCGCGCAAAATGCAAATAACTCGTAATTTTCCCTATCAACCAGCACCTTTGCTCATCCCTCCAAATCATTGTAGTGTGATGCAGGTACCCGGTAAGAACAGTCCGGCTTGTCTACGATGCTGAGATCTTAACGCGCGAGACCTCCAGCGTCTCAGTGTCAACCAGTACGATCTCCTTGGATTCAGAGAACGATGGGACCGCAATGAGCCGGACTGCCTGCCCTTCTGGGCCAGTAATCACTCTCGTGCCAAATGTGGGCTGACAGCCCACAAAGTAGACGTGAGGACAATTATTCATAACGAATGGGTCGTCATCTTGAAATGGATAGCTCCCTGTTCACTCGATCAGCAAATGGCCCACACTAGCGCAGCGAACCAAAGAAACGGCAAAGAACTCACACAGAGTGTCCGGCGCTGTCGGCGCACTGCACCGCCACCGGCACATGACTTCCATCATTGCGATTCTATCGTCACTGTCGATATACTTGAAAAGGTCGTCCACGTTCTGCCCGCCCGTGCCGAGTATTCTCCAGCCATCTACCTCCCCCTCCCATGGATTCGTCACCGGGTCAAGCCACCCCTTCTCTTTAGAATTAGGTGCAGCTGCAAATGCTCTGGATCGCGGGAACATGGCTGTGTGTATTGGTTGTTGAGGGAAGCTGGCGTTGGCTGGGTCGTGCTCGCCCGGAAGGAGGGTGACGGGCATGCTGGGTAACAGCTCGGCCAGGAACTCGTCCAGAAGTTGTGAGGGCAACGGGTTGTACGAGCTGGCGTCGTAGCCGTACTTCTTCTGCGCGGCCTTCTTCTCTCCAGCAGATTCACCAAACCGAGGATTCGCAGCGGCGATGGAGTTGCCGGCTATAATCAGGCGGCTTATGTGAGACAGCTCGGCCTGTGTGCTGGGTTCAAGTGCCTCGCCCAGTAGATACTCGAGAAGAAGATTCAGTTCCAGGGCATATGATGTGTCGTCGCCAGCAAAGTTGAGACCTGAAACGATGGCAATTTTGCCGCCACTGGCTGCTGACATGGCATCTGTCATCTCGACATCCTCAGACTTGACAGTCTTTTTCCCCTTGGCTGCGCCATTGGCACCGTTCTTTGGCGGTTCTGATAATGCCCATCGGTCCGGCTGTGGAGGGAGGTCCGCGAACTTCACATCGATGACCTCAAAATCGCCATTTGCATTCTCCGTCCCCACGACAGCAATTATGCATCCGGTAACAAGCATGACGGACTTCAAGAGATCTCCAGTAAGTCGGATACGACCAGAATCATCTTCGAGCATGATGGCATCCCGGTCGTCATCCCCAAAGTACTTCGCGACAGACGTCGGGGCGGAGATCCAGCGGTCCTTGGACACGTCATCCAGGATATTTGGTTTGAGAGACATGTCCACATACACCGTGCCGGCGACCCAGCATAGCTCGCCCTGGCGGACATCCAGCACGCGATCAGCCTTTTTGGCAGTCTCGCCGCCGATAACAGTTCCTTCCCATGCTGCCTCTGCAACCTGCTCAACAGCAGGCTTGATCTTGGTCAGGCGGAGAAAGTATGTGTCAGCATACTGTTGCTGGTAGCTGCGGCCCTTCTCGAGCTTGAAGGTGTCGAGGGGCTTGTAGACGGACTGGGTGCGCTCAAGAGGCTCCTCTGGCGCGTCGCCGCTGCAGTATATCGTTAGTTCCTGGTCTAAAAGGTCCTGGTTTTGTGGGCACAAACGATGGCTTCTGGAGCAGCTTCGACTCGATCTCGTCCAAGGACACCATATTTGCAGTGCTGGGACTACTGAGCACAAGGTGCGACCGCCGTAAGAGACTGGTAAGTTTTAGAGTGAAGTCCGGCAAGACGCGTCTTGGACTGCAGGTGCGAGAAGACGCGTTAATGGGCCTTTCCCTCGACCGGGTTAGGCCCCAAAATGCAAGTGTGAGCGCCGTCGGGTAGATCCCTGCACAGCGTGGGGTTCTGTAAGGCTATGAGCTAAAGCTGGTAGGCAAGGGTCGCAAGGCTAGAAAAATTTCCAGCTGCCATTTCTCAGTTCCCTCTCACAACTCTCAGTCTACTAATACTTGTCGCATCGCTTTTCCGCACGACATGATGGACTCAAACATGGCGGGAGCTACGGCCTTTGAGCCAGAAATGGCCCAGGTCAAGGTTACATTCACCACGAGCGAGGATGGCTTCCAACTGCCCGAGACAAAGAGACAGCTGCTTGTGCCAGCCGGTATGGCTTTCCCATATACTCACGGCGCATACTACTTCTGTTTGTTTACATGGAGCATACTGGCTGACGAACAACACTTTAAATTCTAGACATAAGACGTCTTGGTCTCTCCCGCATTCTCAACTCTGAGTCCATGCTAGCCACCCCAAGAACAATTCCATTCGATTTCCTTATCAACGGCACATTTTTGACCTCCACCCTCGAGGACTACCTCCAGCAGAACGGCCTGTCTTTTGAATCCAATATTACACTTCAATATGTTCCAAGCATAATACCGCCCCAGTACGAGGCCTCTTATGAGCATCCCGACTGGGTCAGCGCCGTCGACCTGCTCTCATCCACGTCCCCTGCGGGACACTGGTCAGGCGAGGCCTTCACGGCGGGCCAAGACAGAATACTGTCTGGTTCCTATGACGGTTTGTTGAGGATATGGAACGCCTCGGGTGACCTCATCACCACCTCGCCGGCGGCAAGTCAGGGCGGACACACCGCGGGTATCAAGGCAGCCAAGTTCCTTTCGTCCACACAGATCGCCTCATCGGGGATCGACCGAACCGTGCGCGTGTGGAAGCATACAGAGAACGACGCCCAATCCTCCGGCGAGTTGAAGCCCACCTTAGAGCTGTACGGGCACAAATCCTCCATCGACTCGATCGAGGTGGACGGCGCCTCCAAGCGCATCCTTACCGCGTCCGCGGACGGCTGCATCGGCCTGTGGAGCACCTCGAAGGCCTCGGCGCCCACTGCGCCAGCGGAGCTGCTGCCCGGGGCCACAAACGCCGGCAAGAAGAGAAAACTGGCCAACGGGGTGTCCACGCCCCAGCGCGGCCCGCTGCACCTCGCTCCCTTCCACACGGAACCCGCTGCGGCTGCCGTCTTCGACCCGCGAGACAGGACTGTGGCGTACAGCGCGGGCTGGGACCACGACTTGCACACGATCGACCTGACGACCATGTCCAAGGTCAGCACGATACCATTATCCGTCTCCCTCCTCTCCCTTTGCGCCCTGCCTAGCCCCTCAGGAGGTCTGCTACTGGCTGCCGGCACAACGTCGCGGAATGTGCTCTTGGTCGATCCGCGGGAGTCGCAAGCGCGGACGTCCGTCATGACGCTCAGAGGCCACGTGAACATGGTTGTGTCGTTGGCCAAGTGCCCCGACAACAGCCACTCGCTCGTCTCCGGCTCGCACGATGGCACATGCAAGATCTGGGATTTGAGAAGCGTCCGGCCATCTGTGAAGGGCGAGGACGGCGTCGCAGGTGGCGGAGTTAGTGAGGCGGTGCATACCATCGAGCGGGAGAGCTTGGGCGGCAAGAAGCGGCCGCTGGCTGGCGAGGGGGTCAAGGTGTTCAGCGTGGCTTGGGATCAGACGTGGGGAATTGTGAGTGGTAGTGAAGACAAGATGGTGCAGATCAACAGGGCAAGGGCGAGAGACTAGGCGCGGGAGACGAGATGCAGATGTTATACCCCAACAGAGTCAACATCCTTAGTTGTGATAAGTCGCGGGAGATGAGTTGATAGTAGTTGTTATACCCCAATAGAGTTGAGATCCTCGTCCGCAATTATTCCTCGCGAATAACCTCCTGTGGGACAAGCTCCTGTGGAAAATCTCTCATAGGATAACCCCCTATGGGATAACCCCCTATTGGATAATCTCTTATAGGATAACCTCTTATAGGATAACCTCCATCTGGGATAGCCTCCCGTGGGATCTGTTCCTGTGGGATGATCTTTCAAAGGAAGTAATTACACTTCAGTGGGCTTCCGCAATGATGTGTTGTGATTTTTGAGACTGTGGCGGCGTTATCTCAATAGTGTATGTGAAGTTCGCCTGTCAACCCATCTGCTGCCTGTCGTATCTTACAAGACTTTTTCCACATCTCAGTTGCTCACGGCACAGACACATTCGCCGTGGCCCTGAACAACGCCGCAAATCTTCTCTGAGCCTGCTCCTGAGGGTAGAGATTGAGCACTGCCCTGAGTCGGGCCGGGTCATATGATAGTTTCTCTACTTTGACCGCTTCAAGGATGTAGCCACAGACGGTGTTGAGCTGCAGGGGAGGGTCCCTTAGCAGCTGTGCGATGCTATCGACGCTCAAATCGTCGTTTGCGTGCCATATAAAGTACGCCCTCAAGGCCGCAGCTGCAGCTTTGGTCTTCCCACCTGGACGTGTTGCCTTGTACTCCATGAGCCAGGTTTCTGCGGCGACAATTCTGGGGTCTTTCTGTGGTGTCGCCGGTTTTGCTGCTGCTGTGGTAGATCTGGATTTTGGTTTCGCTGCTTTTGGTGCCTCTGCTGTGGCTTTACTGTCGTTGGAGTCTTCTTCGCCGGCCTCGATTTGAATGGTCTCACCAAGTGCCTCAAGCTGCTCGGGAGTCAATATGGACGCTCCGTACCCGGCATCTGCTATGGCCTCGAGCTCCTCCTCCTCAGCATCAGATTCGTCGGAGCTCGAGCTTTCGATACCAGGCGCCAGAGGAATTGGTTGCTCGTGCTCTACATGAAAGGGCAGAGGCGGCGTTGGGTCGAGACTCTCGCGTTGGTAATTGAGCATGGCGTAAAGATGGACTGCTGCATACGCATCTGACGCTGAGTATACAATCTGATCCATGCCCAATGACTTGGACCAATCACTGGATCTCACATCTTGCCCTTTGAACAATGGCAGATGCATTGTGTCTTGGACTTGGTTGGCCAATGACACAAGTTTCTTGTTGATCAGGTCATGCCTCCCATTCCTTGTATACTTGACCTGTCGGTACAAGTGACTCAATTCAAAGACTCCTCGGGACTCGATACCCAAGAACTTTCGGAGCCTGGTGCAGTCGCCTTTGATCCACACTCCAGTCTTTGTAATCCCTGGATCCTCCATAATGCGCTTCAAAGTCGGAACGACAAATCTGTCCTTTTCTGGAAACAATGCAAGATGAAGCAGCGCAACCCGGCTTTGGCTGGCTAGCTGCACCAGAGAGACATTCTTTCGAGGCGAGCTAGATCTGTAGGCCTCCATTGACCACTCCAAGTCGAAGCCAATGACTTTCTCCTTCAAAAAGTATTGACAGACTCGCTCCGCAGTGTGGGCGCTTTTGCAGTAGTGCACCTTGACTTTCGCTTCGCCCTCCCTGCCACTCTCATTGTCGCTAGGTCCTCGATACATTGCATATGTCCAAAAGGACTCGGGCGTTCCCTCGACCGCTGCCATGGCAGCGCTGAAGCTTTCCTCTGGGATCTTGTAGTCGAGCGGGGTGAAAGGAGGACCTCTTGATGGCTCATCCACGACTTCGGCCTGTGCCTCCTCTTCCCTCAAGGCTGGCTCACATGCTTCTGTGGGATGTGTCGAGGATTCCTGAGGAGCCTCCGAAGGAGGTTCCTCAGCAAGAGGCGCTTTATGCACCTCGGGCGCCGCGAGGTTGTCATTTGAGTCTGCGTTGAATTTCCCGAGGTTTTTGAAACTGGTGTTGATCATCTCTTTACCAGAACCATCCGGGCCAGTACTGATATTCTCCACCGCTGAAGCCTCCGTGAAGAACCGAGCGACATCGAGGACAGGATAAAGTGGCTGCTGGAAGACGACTCCCTGGTTTGGGTGCCAGAGCCTCCAGCTCGGAGGATGTTTGTAGCCGTGCATCTTGGAAACGCTATATCTAACAGATTGGCACAGAAATATCAGTACCGCACGCCGTCATCACTCAGTAGGTTCAGGAGAGGCGTGACTGACAAGAAACGGCGAGTCGCAGCCGGTTGAAGAAGAAGTAGACCCGGCTGGCCACTCGCAAGATTCATGACGCGCACTCGAGGTGGGAGCGATGCGCCATGTTGGCCCAGAACCATAACAAGGTCATTGATTCGAAGGGCAGCGTGACTTTTGGTCCCCCCAGGTTTCGGAGCAGGCAACAATGCAGGGGCATAATTGGGGGTTGCGGATCTGTAGACTCGCCGACGCGTTGTTGACGCGGGATGGGGCCGAGGTGGGCCTAATTGCGTTACTGAATAGCACCGATAAGGGCATACAGGCCTGGGCCAACTTGCAATAGCAGACAACAGCCCGTCCACCAAAAGACAAACACCCTGCCCAGCAGACCTGCATCGCATTCCACCTTGAGCCGTTTCCGTGCATTTTCGACTCGGACCAAGTAAAGATGACATCTCAAGTCCAACCTCTAGGTAGATACCTCCCCTCAGATCCCGTATGGGCCACATGCTGACCTGGACCGCAGAGCTCGTCGACAAGTGCGTCGGATCCAGAATATGGGTCATCATGAAGGGTGACAGGGGTACGTCCAGTCCACGTCCCTTAGGGAGCGAAGGCTTGATCACTGACACCCGGCGTCTGCAGAGTTCAGCGGCACGCTGCTCGGTTTCGATGACTACGTCAGTAAGTCACGACACATACCAGTCTCTCATCTCCCTGCGTCGGGCAATTTCCACTGACCCAGCTGCCCGCAGACATCGTCCTGGAAGACGTGACGGAATTGTAAGGCTTCAATCTCAGCAGTGGCATTTCGGTGCCGGCAGGCAGTTTGTGTGTATTGACTGTGAATTCGCAGTGGCTACGATGGTAACTCGACGAAGCTGTCCAAGATCCTGTTGAACGGCAACAACATTTGCATGGTACGGCTTATCTGTTTCCGTCCTGCGTTGGTCATTTGTACTGACGTATTTCCAGCTTATCCCAGGAGGCGAAGGACCGGGGGCAGCGCAGTCATAGCATTCCCTGGAGGTGAGGCACAATGACGGACGTGTGGTGACGATGGGAGATCACATTTGGCTTTATCACGGCCAGTGGTGCAAAGGCGGTATCCACAGGGGAGCGGAGAGACAAGTGCCGTTGTCTACACAGGCACAAAACTCAGAAAGCAACTCAACACGTCGTAGATCGATAATGCAAAATTCAGATGCCCTAATGGCCCAGTAGATCTACGAGAATAGTCACTGAAAGCCTTATTGCTTGCGACAGAAGATGAGACGCCCTGTCAAGCATGGACCATCCATTTCATTCATTATGAGTCCCTAAAATGCAAGAAACCTTTTCTCTTCGCCCCTGTCGACCATTAACGCCGAAACGACCTTTAGAAACATGCCAGGTTTGCCGCCACCCTGCTCAGAAGATTCATCCACAACAACACGGCCAGAGATCATGTGTCCATATGTTGAGACAATTATCCTAGAAACCATGACCATTCACGCCGTCTGCGCCCCCGTTGGTAGAAGGACCTGCGGCAGCCATGCGGCGAAGCTCGTACTCGCGGGTGAACTCGCGACCGAGCTGGGCAAAGTGGGCAATGAGGTTCTTGCAGACCTCGAGCATGGCCTCCTTGGGGGTGACTTGGCCGTCCGTCTGGACGCGGATGAAAAGCTCAGGCACGTTAGGGTGGGCAACTGTTTGGAGACGCAAACATGTCAGCCGGAGCGTCTCGACTTCCTCCCCTCCACTTCGTCCACTGTCCTTCGCAAGAGCGACATCGACTTACTCTTATATCCAGCCATCAGAACGTTGGGGTGCTTCTTCAGGTGCTCCGAGACCAGGTTACCAAGGGTGTGGTCCTCCTTCTTCAGGGTGAAGTCGGAACAGTTCGACATGCCTGACATTCACCTGTCAGCCTTGTGCTTCGGGTCGCGCAGGATAATTCAACAGAAGGGCATCGCCATAGCGAGGCGCTGATATGACTTACGAGGGAAAGGAGTCTCGGTGATCTTCTTCTCGCCATCTTGGAGCAAGAAGAGCTCGAATCTAGTAACATGATCAGTAAGACTGCGTTTGACTCAACCTTCTCAAACAGAGGTGCTGGAGGAAAGCAGTACCCCTCGGGGACATTGTCGTGTTTTGGGTTTCTTCCCATCTTGGAAAGGTACAAGTGATTCCAAATCAATGATACAGGTGTTGAGGTTGATTTTTGCAGGGACCGTGACAGTGCTTAAAAGAAGACTGCAGTGACAAGATGGTTTGGTGTGTTCGCGCGTGTTCGTGTGTACTCATGGAAAGGTGTGGTATCAAGAACTTCAAGATCCTCCGTCCTGCTGCTAGTCCATCCTAGCCAGCAAGGCACCTGTGCACCTCGACACCTGAGCGCCTGAACGGCAGCCATGTAAAGCTTCGTCGCTTCCTATCTTAGCAAGATAGAGACTGCCATCAACGGTTCTACAGGCTGCCATCCGCCTCCCTCCCTCCCCGCCGTCTCCGTGTTCCTCCCTGCATTCTGAAGAGAGCCTCCACGCTTGCACTTTCCACTCGGATCGTGCTCTTTGAAGTAGTCGCGATTAAATAGCCCTCAAATTGAGACCGTCAAATAAAGCATGAGATATCCTCATCCATGAGTGCTGGGAAGCGAGGACATGTGCCGTTCTGAGGTTCAAAAGCAACCAACGAGCGAACAGAGCATTCCAACTAACCTGTCCGGGGCGTTCATGATGCCGTTTGAGAGGGAAGACCAGCTAGAGAAGCAACGGAGCCGGCCAGATCAAGATGTATAATTCAGCAATATTGATTCGAGAGGTATGAAGGCTAAGAATGAAGATGGCAACGACCAGCCTAGAGATGAAGAGCTGATCCCGAGTTGTAGCAAGTTCAGGAGGACTTCTCAAAGCCGGAAGTGGATTGGATTGATGAGGCTCTCCAGGCGGGCACTAGTGTCATTTTGCCGCCACTGCAGGCCGGGGGAGCGCGGGTGACCCTTGTGCTCCAGTGAGTGGGCCCGTCAGCGCTTGGCTCAATCGCTGTGGTCACCACAGAGATCTCTACAATTCAGCTCTACAATATGGGTTATTTCTACATGGACCACCATCTTGCAAACATCACTGCTCATTGGCATTCTCGGCGAAATAGCATTTAATCTTCCATTCACCCGGTGACTCGATATACCCTCATGGCTCAAGAGCTATTTACCTCATACAAAGTAAATCCTCCTCTGGCTGAATGCCAAGGCCATGGGTATCTCTTCAATCTAGTCTATCCCAAACCTCTGGAAGAGTCCCACCCAAGTTCAATTGATATTTCTGAGAGATCCACCAACACCCAGGCCATGCAACTAAAGTGAACTTTCCAACACATCATACAACCCCACAAACTCAAAACGGAACAAGCTATTCGCATGCCCCCTCTGGCCAGTGTCTCACCTCCCTCTCAGTCTAGGCGTGCCCTTTATCGCAGTATCCTGGAAGGTTGGGGCCCTCGTCCCCACTGGCCCAGCTTTGAACAGTCAAAGCGGTCGTATATGCCATGGCAACGAAGCCAAAAATGCAGAGAATGATGTCGGATATCTTCCAAAGCGCAGATCTCGCCACGGCGCGGTAGTGCAGCATGGGCTGGAGAGGGTGTCAGCAGGTCTCGAGCATCCGCACGTTGCCAGGGAGGTTACTTACCGGATAGATATAGACAAGCGGAATACAGGCAAAGTTGCCCACCAGCGCCACAAATTTGTCCAGGTCGTCTGCGCCAGCCCACGCAATGATAGCACAAAGAATAACAAAAAAGAAGCGGAAGACGTTCTTCTGCCACTTGATGTAGGGGTTGTATTTCCCGCTCCGTGTGAAGAGGCCATTTTCCAGGATCCTGATCGCAGGAAAGATCTGCAGCGGGATGGACAGCATGATGGCAATCGAGTACAAGAACTGCACACTGTTGACGAGCTTGCTGTCCTGAGGCAGATTGAGCAGGACGACGGTCTCAGTCTTGGAGCCGTAGGCTGCATACGAGATCGCGCCCATGACGATAAAGAGCGTTGTGATGATAATCATGACAACAAAGAGAACCTTGGGGAACTTCTTGGGATTGGCCATGGACTCCTGTATGGGGATAATGAGCCCGATGCCCTCGAATGTAAATATAGCCGTGCCGATGAAGAGCGTCCAATCATTCTTGTTGAACAAGGTGATGTCGGCCAAGCCGAACTTATCGAGCGTCAAGACATCGTAGTAGAAGAGATAACCTAGTCCAAGGATGATGAAGACGTCGGCAATCAAGGCCGTGAAGCTAAGCTTGTTGATGTCGCGGAAGAGGGAGAACGGCAGGAAGATGACCATCTGCATCAGGATCAACCACTTGACCTGTATGTGGGTCTGGCAATCCGACACCGCGAGGATGAAAGCCTGAAGATTCTCGGAGACGAAGACGATGTAGGCTGCAACAAAACCGATCTGGCTGACGACGATGGAGAACAAAATCAGGAAGCGCAGCCATTTTCCGTAGAGAATGCCGCCCATGTCGCCAAAGGACCCTTCGACCTTAAGGCGCGACGTGACCAGGAGGACGAAACAGTAGTAGCTGAGAGCGGCGACGAAGAGAAGAACAGCATTGCTAAAAACCATGCCGCCGTTGAGGTAAGCACGAGGGAGGAAGAGGACACCGGTCCCAACGAAGGACTTGAGCAGGACGAGAGCTGCCCCCGTGGGACTGGCTTTCCCACTTATCCGGTGCTTTCTTCTCCTTTTCCTGCGTGACGGGGTCAGTAGCGCGCTGTCCTCCATCGGCTCCCTGTCCATGTCCGAGTCTTCGTCACTCTCCCACTCGTCCTCGCCTGAAGAGAAGTACTCGCCAGGCCTGAGCACTTCGTCGTCTTCCTCGAGCTCTTCACCGGCAAAGTGGCCATACATGCTCAAGAATTCGAGGAAGCTCGAGGTGAAGACTTGGGGCTGGGGCTGGCTCAGTCCGTCACCGAAATCCCGCCTTCCCGCATGCGGCGCAGGGCTGCCAGCCGCGCGCCGGAGGTAGTTCCGCCTGAAGCCACCAGGGACCTTGATGTTGTTGATGTCAAGAACTTCCTCCTCGGGCTCAGGCCGCGGCATGTTAAAGCTCTTGCTGCGCTGTATCTTGTTCGTAGCTCCCTCGGTCCACTTGTAGACCTGGCGAGTGATGTCTCCGCCCTGCAACCGCAAGCTCGAGAACTCCTCGTCGTCCACAGCAGCGTTGGCCCCAGTGTCCGGCTGCTTGCCCTTGGCGGCAGAGTCGCTTGTTTTCCTGTTTCCCGAGTCATCGGATTGGTAAGCTGCATCAGAGGGCTGAACCAGATGCCTCTTGATGATCTCAGGGTCCTCGTAGGCCGCGTTTCGGGCTCTCGTGTCGAAGGAGCCATAGTTGGTAGGAGTTGCAGACTGGGGGATCTGCCCGCTGGACGCGCTTGGGGACGAGGGTCGTACAGGAGGAGTACCGAAGCGAGGAGGAGAGGCGCCGAGGGAGTTGGACAGGGCGGCGGCGAGGGCAGAGGTGCCGGGGCCGAGCACATGGCTGGACGAGGTTGCGCCGGGGAGAGGGGTCACGTCCTCGCCAGACTGAGCGGCACCCGTGTCGGCGCTCGTATGTAGCGATTCGGCTCGGGCAGTCGGCGGGGTGCCCAAGTGCTGGCTCGGGATGGGAGAGGCAAGACGGGCGGTGGCCTCGGCGCGAGGAACGGAGGCGCCATAGGAGCGGCTGCGGAAGGAACCCGGCGAGCCAGGCCTCTGTATGTCCAAGGGCGGCTGGCCGGATTGCTCTCGCCCGCTATTCGACATGGTAGCTACCTAGGCAGTCTAATCTCTTTCAGATCTGGCCAGTACCACGGTCAGGCAGAGTGTGTGTCGGTGTCGAGTAGTCCCGTGTCGCAATTGCTAGGCCCAATGGCGCAGAATAGGCGAGGCTGGGAGCTTATCAGTGAGGCCCGATTGTTGCTATCCTGGGCATGCGCGGAGCACTGGAGGGCAGTCGGGTCGAGGAAAAAGAATAAGTATGGTATGGCACGGTGCTGGGACGGGCACGAGACAGGGAAGAGGTCGCAAAGAGTGAAAAAGTTTATTTGTTGTCACCGCTGGCCGTCCGTACGTCACCGCCAGTGAGGTGCAGTCAGGTCAGACAGGTCGCGCGAGGAGGAGCAGGAGGAGAGGCGACACAAGACAAGGCGAGGCGAGAAAAACAAAGCCCAGAGGTCCGTACCGTAGTCCGTCCTGCGCAGCGTCGCCTTTGCCCAGGGATCTGACTCGGCTTACCTTGTGCCAGTGCTAGTGTGGTGCAGCGTGGTGTCAGTGGTGTGAAGATACAGCACCGGCAGACAACCTTTTTTCAGACGCAGCAGCTCGTGATAGGACCTGCCATTATCGGGCAAGCCCAGCTGACCACAGGCCTGCCCGGTTGGTCCCCGTCTCGTGCTCATCATTCCAACCCCCATCCCGTCAACTTCATTTTTTGGCCTCCCCTTCATCTTCCTTTCACCGCACCACATCGGGTCGGCCGAGCCTGGACCATCATAGCTGCTTGTACTGTAGCGTTGGAACAAGGATGATTGCTTGCATACTCTCAAGGGCACTGTCTACCCTAGGAACCCAAGTGCCTCCTTCACGGCTTCCAATACGTGCCAAGCTGGATCGTACCGTACAGTATCGATCAACTGTTTTTTAACGGCCCAGGTGGGTTAGGCAGGTGGACTTTGGAGGTGAGGGCCCCTGTGAAGATCAGCGCCCCTCCCCCCACACCCTGAGCACATGCAGATTAATCGTGCTCTCTGCGGCTATCATCAAATACGACTTCCGGCCGACATGCGATGCTCTGACAATGTCCAGTATCCCAATTCCAGACCTTCATGTGATTCCTTTCTCTTCATGAATGAAACAAATTCCTGGATTCTACGTCATACAGTATAAGCTTACAACCAGATTCCGGACGCTGCAAGCCCACGACTGCTACAATCACTTTCACCATTCTAAGGTTTTGTAAGCTTAGAAGCATGGCAAGACAGGTCTTGTACGCTGTACAGTCCCACGGCTGAAGACCTTATCTATAAGCAACAAGACTGCACTTTGGCAACTCCGACTGCACGTGGGGGTCAATGTGCTATCATCATATTACCATGCCTCTCAGAAATGCAAAAGATCCACTGTCAGAGTCTGAATATCTATGGGCCTTAACATCACCATCTCCTAATTACACTACCCTAATAGGACGTCAGCAGTTGCTTTGGAGCTTCGCAGCTCCTTCTCTTTCCCACGTCTTCTCTGTTCAGACAACCTAAGGGTATTGCCATCCAAGTTTGTCGCATCAAGAATACGAGGGGGGATGGCTGTAGGACTTCAGTTCGTGTGCTGGGATGCTGCACCACGAGCATTAAATGGCTACCCGTCCACAGGCAAACAAGTCTTGCAAAACCCATCAAACAACTTCCGTTTCAGTCGCAAACTTCGCGCTGATAATCACAATCTATAACAAGTTCGGAAACGGCTTCCGAGCACTCGAAGCTGGTACATTAGACCTCTGACCGAGACGCATGTCTGCTAAGCCGCAAGCGGAAGCCTGGAGCTCATGACTACAAGAAATATCTGATATATCACACTTCCAGAGTGCAGGAAGATTAACGATGAGCTCTGCTGAAATGATACAGAAACAATGGTGTTGCAGCTTCATAGCGAGGATGTCGTCTTCATGTTCTCATTCTTAGGTAAGGGAGGAGAATTGGACACTAAAGAAGGCTGGTGTTTCTTACATTGGTGCATTTGGCGCGATCATCATCATAATGGAGATGCAGAGTCGTGGTAGAAGTCACGAATGCTCTGAGGCTATATCGAGTATATTGTACAGGAGATGCCTCTCAAGCTCGGGTTGATTGTTGGAAGTTGCCAAATCGAACCGAAGACCGCCGAGAATTGCCAGCCTACACTGCGAACCAGGACTGTTGAGGGCATCAGCACCATAGTACACCGTGACTTTCTGGACTACCCAGAAACTGTTGTCTATCTTCTTTCGCTTCGTTGTTACCTAACTGAATCGGACCGGAAACAAGATGTCGTCAGGAGCGACGCTGCTGCTTTTCCGCAAGTCTCTTCACACTGTGAGGGGAGTTGCAACAGGATCTAGAGCGAGCAATTCCAGAGCGAAGCACAAACAACCGATTGAAGTCCCTACAGTCAGGAAGGGGTTTTGCCAGCAAGAATTCGGTACGAAAGCAGCATGAGGCAATCCGGCGTCCAGGGACCGAGAACTCCTCAAGACAGCTTAGTATCTTAAACGAAAGACGAAATTGAAGAAACGTATCAGGAACCGTAATAAGTCAGCAAACATTGTCTTCGAAATTGTCACTGACGCGGCAAGGGCGACAGTCATGGTGTTCTTCCAGCGCGTTTGCAGTTGAGAGGCGTCGTGTCTTACAGCCACAAGGGAGGATGACACGGCGCCCTCACTGCGGTGCCATACTTTATTCGATTCCAAAGTCCTCGGATTCGAATCATGGAAATTGCCAATGCAAAAACTTCCCGTACAGACAAAGCAGAGTGATTCACGCGACTTGGCCTCGGTCAGAGTCCTTTGTTGTTCAGCCACGAGGACTCACGTTGACCGGGACCCTCACCATATTATGACCTCCTTGTCTATGCTCAGGAATATCTCGAGATTACACTATTTGGGCAAAAAATCAAAACAAATTCATTCATGAATTCCCCTCGCCAACAAATGCAGAGAAAAGAAGCAGACTCATCGGCCTCAGACGTCAGCGCCTTGGGCCACAGTAACGACAGCAACAAGAGCAAAATTATTGCCATCGGCGCCGCTAAAGTCTTTAACAGGATCATTCTCAAGTCACGGCCATCTACAATTAAGACCACAGGTGAGGAAGTCTCAGCGAGATTTCAAATAGTGCACCTGCCTGATAGGTCACCGGTGACGATGTCTCTGTCCGAAATTCCGACAACGAATGAAGAGTACGATGCGGCGATCTCACGTATGAAAGCACAGACAAAATTACGTGGAGAACTTGCCTCGGTTGAGCATAAAGGCATTACGGCCAGTGGTATCAAGGGGACGCAGCAACTCCCTCCGAGTAAAAGGTACGTCGTGGAAGGAATTGGACAGCTGAATCCAGAGCCACTAAGCAGGAAGGACGGAACTGGAGACTTGAATGGATCCATGGACGTGACTGATGAACGTGATAGCAGCTTGGTACCACGAACAGTAGTTGCAACTTCAGGCTCGACGACGACGTTGCTAGGCCGTATGGGCGCGGGTCCACTGGAGAAACCGCGGAGAGGGCTCAACACACCAGAACGAAAGCCATCCGTGAGGGTCTACGACAAGGTCAGACCTAATTATGCGCGACGAGTTGCGAGCGATGGGGTGCCCCCTCGGCCACTCTCCGAACGCGCCTTGCTTTCTTCCGGCATGCACACCAGACCGAGCCCTCGGGCGCCGCATGGGAGCGCAAGCACGCCAAATACACATATGGTTCTACCCGCTCTCGGCAACATTATTTCCAGGAAGGAAGATGGCCATGCAAAGAACAACTCTGATGAGAAGAGGAGTAATAGCAGACCTCTTCGCCAGCGTGGCGTCGACCGCGCGGTGGCTAGTTCTGGCGAGAACAACGATAGCAATGATGAACCTTCCAGACTTGTAGTGCCGTCGGCCAAGCATATACTAGCCTCAAGGGAGACGAAGAGCGTCCAAAGCACGGGCGACAACGCTGCGCAGGCGGCCAAGAGTAACAGATGTTATTTTTGCCAAGAGGATTGTAAGTCTGGAAATAGCCTATGTAGCAAGTGCGAAACTCGATTCCAGCCACAGGACGATGTTTTTGACTACTCAGAGTCGGAGTATGAGGATGATACAGATTTTGAGGACCGCCCTCTTTTCTCGCCAGAGAAGACCGAACATTCTCCTGTGACTCCGCCAGTGGAAGGGAAGCGCAGGCACACACGGTATCCCAGACCCAGAGAGAGGTCAGGAAGCTGGTCACAGTTCTCATCCGTATCACAGCTGCAGCAACTTGCCTCCAGATCCGCCAGCACTTCGCCCACCCCGCATGTCGCCATGGAACTTAAGGTGGTGCCCCCGCAAGATATCAAAATCCGCACCGTATCTTCGCCAACAAGAACCAATGCCGCTGACGGCAGATCAGCCCTTCAGCTTATCCAGCAGGCCATGAGTTCCAGGCGGTCTGCCGGTCCTGGCGGCCAGGACCGCGACGCAATCCGTCTGGGAAAGGTGCGTTCTGGCGAGATCAGACGTGTAGACTACCCTGATATCATAAAAGCGAAGCCTCCGGCGCCCAACGGGCGAGGTGGCCAGACACATGCAGAGGAGCAGCGCCTCCAGAGCCGCGATAGTTTTGGGAATTGGCTCAAGTATTACGCGGAGGAGGGAAAGAATAGAGAAAGGTATGTTGATTATGCCCCGTCAAACTACTCTGAAACGCTAAATGGCCATAGAATCAGCGCAGTTCCTGCGACGTCTGGTACTTACGACCGTGTTACCTCAATATATGACATCTACGCTTCATTAGAGGACACTTAGGGCATTGGCATTTTTTGAGGGGTTGAGGAAGGAAAGGGGCGCCACAGCCGCATCTCTGTTCTCGGGGCTGTCGACCAAAAGCTGTTGTAATATTTCCTTTCAGAACCATATATTTCAAGGCTCATTGAGCCTCCTAAAGAGCTGTGGAGGGCCTTCTTCAACTTGCCAAGTGTCTGTATATACCTTCGTGTAGTTCCGGAATTGATGTCATCGAAGATTGAAATTGGTAATACGGCGTGTGCACAGCAAGACCTCGTGAAAACAACTCATCAACGCAAACAGAGCCTGAATATTTGAAGCCGTTGCGTGAGAATTGTAATAGATATAGTGTTTCGATACAAGTCTCATCATGGAAATCGGCATCTATCCTTATCTTACGGAATCTTTTCCTGAGCGATGCTCTCCTTATCTCGACAGGGGAAGAACCTCCCGTCACATGCTAGTCTATACAGTTGAAAAGGAAAACCAGCTCTTTTGTCACCTGCTCTTGTGATTGCTCATCAATATCCCACGCGAAATTTTGGGAATGGTTGCATCGAGGTCGCCTGCTCCAAGTCAGGGCAGGAGGGCCCGCGCTCTGTATGTCAAAAATCTCTCTATACTGTTAATGTCGAGATGCGGCTCTTCAAATGCGATTCTATCGTCTTATGCAACCTTGGTGACGGTAAGATGCCCTGGGGCAGCATCACCCTCTAGTTCGAGCAGACCTCCACCCTCGAGCTTCTTCTTCCATTTCGCGCTTTCGTACCTTGCCAGAATCATGGTCATGCGCAGGGTCTTCTGATCACTCGACTCGTGCTCCTCGACCTTCTCAGGCACGGGCGTAAAGGTCCATCGCCCAAAGGCCCAGTTCAAGATGTACCTGCTCTCTGGGTACGGTGGTGTCGGGGTTGTCTGGTCTTCGTCGGAGCCTTTCAGCGCAGAGGATGATGATAAGACGGCCTTTATCCGGTAGACTTCATCTTTTGGTGCCGTCTTTAGGAGCTTCTGAAGACTTGCCGCGTTGACACTTGAGCCCTTAGGGCCGGTGAGCTCTACTGAGAGCACCTCGACCTCAGATTGGTGGTTGTCATCATGGGTGTGCTCATGATCGTGGCCGTGGTCATGTCCATTCGGCTCCTCGGTTATGGACTGCGCCAGCCCACCATCAATTCCAAAGATGAGGTTCATCGGCACCTGGCCCTTGTTACTCTTCACCCACGCCGTCTGAACCTCGAGATCGCCGACGCGATCCAAGCAGTCGTCGAATCTCCGCTCATCGCAGTTCTCCCATCTACGCTCTATGTCAATTATGGCAGACTTGGGTTTTGCACATGAAAGAAGACATACTTGTTAAATACGATTAGGTCGGTGTACTTGGCCTGCAGTCTAGCCGTGACGCTCGTGTCCTCATAACCCTGCCAATTCTCCACATCGATCACACTCACAACACCGTCCAGAACGTATTGTCCGGTCTGGCGTGCAAGACGGTTGATCTCCATGGCCAGAGTGGCAGGAAAGGCCGAGCCAGAGGTCTCGATGATGATCCGGTCAGGTGTCACCTGAGCCTGCAGCTCCTTCAAAGCCTCGCTGAGCTGGCCGACGAGATTGCAGCAAATGCAACCGTTGAGCATCTCTCGTACGCCGGATATGGCGTTGGACGACGCGAGCTGTGAGTCGACGGCGAGGTCTCCAAATTCATTTTTGAGAAGGGCGAGCTTGTAGTCAGGGTTGGCCGCTTTTAGTTGGGGGATGAGATTGAGGATGAGCGTTGTCTTGCCCGAGCCAAGGAAGCCCGTGATTATGGTAATTTGGATGGGAGCCATGTTGGTGGCCTTTGTGTAGTGAAAAAGAAGACAATCAACAAGTTGTTCGATAGTGAAAGGTTTTGAGATGGTAGAAGCGAACCTCTGACAATTGTCATCTGATCTTACATGAGTCTCATCAGGCCAGGCTGGGTCGCCTTGTGGAAAATAACGCGAATAAAGCGCCTGTTTCGGCGACCGGATCGGCTAAAAATAATTAAGGTTATCTGCTGTTTATCGCTGCCAGGGTTGGCAGGACAGTCCCTTGTACAGTAGCCGTCAGTTAACTGTCAGAAGAGTCCACTGAAAGTATACTTGAGATGACTGGGACTATCTGGTGACAAGCAACCATGTTAATTCCGGTGGTTTTAACAGCCTTTCTTTCAGCATTGCTTGTTCGATGAAGCCTGCATCCAGCCACACAGCCACATACGGCAGTGGCAGCTGCAGCAACCAAGCTGAACAAGTACCACCTGAGTGACGTCACAGCTCTCTACTTGGCCGAGACTCGAGACCTACTTCTCTCGACGAACAGCCTTCGTACAGCTCACTTTGCATTCGAAACTTCAAATTCGAGGTTCAAGAAGCCGCATTTGATTTCGAATTCGTTGAGCTTACAGAGTCGCTGCCCTGTCAAATAATTCCAAGAATCATTACCATGTCCCAGGACAAGACCCAGGTTGACTCTCTGCAAGAGAACGGTACCGATGCCAGAACTCAACCAACCTACAAGGAGCAACTAGACGAAGCTGCGATCAAGGTGAAGAACTCCCAGAACGAGACAAACGAACCGGGCGTCATCGGTCAAGTAGTGGAAAAAGGTAATACCAGCCCCTTGTCGAGCTGTGGGAGTTCACTGAAGACTGATTGGTATTTGGCGGATCTGTAAAGTATCCGAGTATGTACCAGCTGTTGCAAAAGTCCTAGGCACAGATAAAAAGGTGGATGAGTCCTCCGTGGACAACAACAAGGTCCCTGGCCCTCCAGAGCGGCCCCACCATGACACTCAGATTGAGGAGTTCATCAAAGACCAGCACCGCAGCAAGACAGACGACGGAAAACTCACCTGAGAGTGAATGCGGCCAGTTCACTGTCCCGTGGCAATTTGAGAGTGGTGATCATGTGCAGGTAGTCTCAAGACATTGATGGGAAGCTCAAGCAGTATCACAAGACGGATGCTTAGTATGAGATTGCTGCGGTTTGTCGCGAGGTCCGCGACAGATCACGGCACGATACGGCGGATGGACAGAGGGAAAGACAGCCAAGGCTGGGGAAGCATTTGTAAAGGCATATGACAAGCATGGAGCATCCGTAATTATTAAGAACCTCAAAATATTACAAGTTTAAGTCTAAAGATCCGAGCCATTAACTCCTTTTCAAACTCAGGGGAAGCAAAGAACGGTTGCACCAGCTACCCTTCAAATATCTCAATAACATATGATCGAGCCAGACACAAGCACAAATATGCCCGAGACGAAGAGCAGGGCACTCTTCAAGCTCGGTGCACCGGCAGTCACATATGGGGAGCTCGCGGCGCCCGTCCCGGCGTTCGACTGAGGTGTCATCACCGTCGGAGACGCTCCGCCCGCTGCGCCATCTGCAGGCGGCGCTGCACCCGGCGCAGATCCAGATCCAGAGTTGGGCGCGGGAGATGAGCCTGAGCCAGATGCAGGCGAGGACCCGGAGCCAGCATTGCCGTTGTTGGGGGATGACCCCGGACCAGACGCAGGTGACGATCCAGGACCAGCGTTATTATTGGGAGCTGGAACTGGAGCAGCTGCCGGAGAATCACCTCCTGCACCTGGTTTCATCCCGGGCCCACTGCCCGGGGCCGCCCCCGGAGCTGGAGCAGTCGCTCCAGAACCACTGTCCATGCCCGGCATTGCGTTTGAGCCTGGAGCCATGCCCGGAGCCGTGCCCGGGCCTTGGGCAACGCCTGAATCAGAAGTACCAGTTGCTTGAGCCGGGACCGAGGCTGGGGTGGCAGTTACGCCGTTGCCCTGGATAGTGACGTCGCCAGTCTGCGCGGCCTTCTCGACAGGACAGGTGATGGTCTGAGTCTTCCGGTCGCACACTCCGCACGTGACGACTGTCTTGATGAAGTTGGGCGGGATGGCAGGCCGAGTCCAAGTATCCGGGTCGCCCGTGCAGATCTCTTCGATGGTGTAGGTTGCGGGCCATTCCCCCGTTGGGCCGGCAGCCCAGGCCGTGAACTCCCATATCTCGGTGAAGGTTGACGTCACGGTAGCTGTGACTGTGGCCGTCTCCGTGATGAAACCCGTGACTGGCGGGACCGTAGGCTCGCAGTACAAAAACACGCTCGAGGTGAGCTGACCTAGACTAGAGACGACGGGTGTTAAGTCCTGATCTGCATATTCATGTCTCGAGAGATAACTCACGACATCGTGTATGTGTCTTTGTGCGAAGGCACAGCTCAGGAATACAGGAACCAAGTGAATGTATTTTGAGGCCCAAAAGAGCGAATCCGGGTCAGAAGGGCAAGGCACTGGGGATTTTGGTGCTCTGCGTTAGTTCAAATAAACGAGTGACCGCTGGAGCGAGCGACTGATGGGCAAGAATGACGAGCAAGAGCCGCCCGCAAACAGCAGTCCTCTTATATAACACAAAGTCCGCCTTGTCACGTTCACGGCGAAACGTCAACAGTCGAGACATGCGCCATGTAGACGGGTTCGGAGATAGTTCAAGCCACGCGACTGGAGGAATGACAGCACATGATGGCGCATTCCCAGACCCGGCAGCGGAATTGCAGCCGCGATCTTGCTTGAAGGATTGACAAGCAGGTGGGCTTCATGTCCAGTACGAGTCGACATTTGAGGGACTGCTCATCACCTGGGACTGATTGCAAGGCTTTGCGATCCTTGAGTCTAACCAGCCTGCATGGTGCCCAAGGCAGACTGGACGCCGACCTCGTCTCGTGGAGTCATCCAATATCGAGGTTGTCGTCATCCCTTGAGACGCGGCTCATTGCTCCTCCGCGGTGCGCTGGAAACGGATTGCGTTGGAAAATAATCACAATACCATAGCGTGAGGCATTCATCAATGATGGTGCAGCGCAGCGCCCGCCAGGACGCCTTGGGGCTGAGACACGACACGGTAAGAATAACTGGCATGCCTGCGGCGTCACAACAGTCATTTCCTGAAGCTCTATTATGCATGCTTGGGTATCCCAGGACACATGATGTGAAGCGCACCTGAGCCCATCTCTACAAATTGCGGGCGTTCTACATTGAAATGTTTCCCGTCATTGGCATCTGGCACTCATGGAGTAGCAGAGTGAAAGACTTCCTAATCGAGGAGTGTTAGTCTCCGAAGTATTCTCCTAGGAGAACATGGCAACACGCCGCTGTGGGAGCGAGGCGACGGTCGTGGCATCTTCGTGTATACTTTTTGATCTGAAGAAGAGAAGAAGAGAAAGTCAATGAAATTTTCGTCGGCTCGCGTCGTTAAAGTAGTCGAGCCGCAAAATCACAAGGGTATCTGATTGGCCAAGGCGCACATGTGGGGCGCTTACATATCCCCACCTCGAACAGAGGCATTGACTCCCATGGTCCGCTTGAACCTCAAGCTCACTCGCAATGGCTACGTCTCGGATGCCGACAACACTCTTCGATGAGAGAAAGTCCAGGACCCGCACACTGACTTGAACTTTGAAATTGGGTGGATTCCTACGAGTGCATCGATATCGAGGCGATAACGGAAAGGGAAGCAGGCGAGGCCACGGGCACGACCACTCCAGCCATGCCATCCGACGAGTACAAGTCGGCAGGCGGCGGTGCCCTGCGCATCAAGGGCGCCAAGGTCAAGAAGCACAAGAAGAAGAAGGATAAGAGTGCTTTAGAAAAGAATTTGGCCGAACCGAAGAAGGAGGAACCCCAGGAGAAGGACGAAGACGAAGAGGCCGAGCCATCAACAAGCCGCAAGACAGAAGCCGAACGGCGGTTTGAGGAGGCACGCAAAAAGCGGCTGCTAGAGAAGGCGGAAACGTCCAGGCCGGAGCTCCTCAAGTCGCACAAGGAGCGCGTGGAAGAGCTCAACACATACCTTTCGAAACTGTCAGAGCATCATGACATGCCCAAGATCGGTCCGGGCTAAAGACAAGAGCCAAAAACACCAAACACTGCGGAGGGGGGGAACGGCAATGTTGCAGCAACGGAGGGCTAAAGGTACCCGCTCACAGCGCATGTCCCTGCGGAGAGGCCTCATTCAAGGTGCTGGGTCAGCAATTGCAGCATTGCGACGGTACTACCTGTATTGGCCACGACGGTTTTGCAGACGTCCGACGTGCCTGAATAAAGGCCACCAGAACGATGTTCGGAACGTGTGTGCGTAACTCGAGCATCTAAGGTGCAACATGATGTTGTCAAGGCGTTTTCAGGGTCGTTTCTCTGGCTGGAACGCCTCAAATCATACTCGACCTGAGCCATCAATGATGGCCCTATTGGCCTTTCTCACCCCGATATTCCGTTCGGTGGGGGGTGAACACGGCGGAAAGCTTTGGAGAATGACTTGAAGGGTGGTAACACATCCACTATCCACAAGAGGGTCATCGCAAGCTGTTAAATGTCGCAAAATCCACCAGAAGCCCTCTCGAGAAGAGTCGATTACAGTCCAAATGTATGCTATGCATGCCCATCACTTCACAAATTTGCCGCAATTGGAACACCAGACTGTTAAGCAATTACGTGCGAGGCTTTACAGGACGGAATTCCATATGTTATACAAGAGATACCCAAATATTATATTACACTTGAGCCACCTGGTCACCACTCCTTCGCTATAATCCTAAAGAGAGAAGGAGATGAAATACATCACTGCAACTGAAGTCGCAGGAGAAGCTATGACGTCCCCTTCTTGTTGTAGAACTTGGAGGCTACGACTTTGCGATTAGTAGCTAGTTGTTAAAACGGTTGTGCTGTGTCCTGACTCACCGACTATCGCCACATTGAATCCGCCCCGTGCCCAGCCGAAGTTGACCTCGATGGCGGATACGGTGATATTCGTGTTCCATAAGGTACACATGATCTCGACGGTTGAAGGGGGGTTGTAGCAGGAGGAGCTGGCGTTCCAGCTCGGTTCCAGGGTCGGCGACCGCTGGTAGACTGAAGGGAGCTACAGGTCAGCATACAACGTGGGATCGTTTTCTGGCGACGATCATTAGGGGGGCAGGATTTGATACGTACACATGTTGAAAGACCGACACGTCGAAGTCACGTTGCAGAGGGCCGAACAATTGGATGGGTCGTAACTCTGCAGGTTACGCCATCCTAGGTAGTTCGCGTTGGGCACTTTTGGCATCGCCTGGCGTCAGTTCTGAGACTCCATGAGCCCCCAAAAAGGGGGAGGGAGGGCAGCGTCCAACCGAGCACGAGCTTCCGAGACGGTCGTGACCCGATATTCATAAGATTTCCGTGGACTTACTGTGGGCAGCACTCCAGGTGCCAAAGGCGCCAAAGGGGATGTTTCCATTGTTATCGAACACCACATAGCCGGACGGGGTAGGAGCACTGCTCGCGACACCTCCATAGACGCCGTTGTTATGAAGAGCATCTACCGTATCTGGCCTAAGGGAGCGATGGATGTGAGCAATCGTCTCATTCTTTATTCTCTGCCCCCAAGTACCAGGAACAGGATGGTAAGGGGATCTTAAGTATTTACGAGGATGTTGGTCCGAAGCCCGAGATCTGCGGATCACAGGGCGCCGCAAGGGCGGAGTGTGGGGCGGCGAGGATGAGGCCCAACGCGATGAGGAGGGGCACGATACCGACGCTGAGGAAGACGACAGCAGAGCCGTTGCTCTGGCGGAGGAGGCGTGGGAGGACCATCTTGAAGTGAGGGCTCTTCTCGATACGTGCAATGTTGTGCGAGCTGTGACAGCCAGAGCACAAGAGAGGAAGTCCTGGAGGCACTCAGATTTGATGTGGAACATGGTATCTTATACGTCCATTGACAGCCAACACTCTCGGCTTATCTCTATTTTCATCTTGATTCCTTTACACTATATGGACTTCATCAGGGCGGCCACTTGAATCCAATTCTCTGATTGATCAACTCAGTGCATTTCACTAAGCTCATTTCAACTTCAGCTCGCTTTCCCAGGTCGGGGAAAGCTCATAGAATCATGGACGTAATGGCAGCGAATCTGGCATGAATTTGACTCCTGTGTGTAGTACCATTACTGTAGTATGTCAATAGGCTAGGTTGGAGAGATGTCCATAGCAGAGCAGCTAGTGACCAAATCCTAGCACACTACTGTGATAGTCAAGCTCCCCAGAGACGCACTTGGCACTTTGGTCTTAAGGCGAGCTACCAACGGCGCGAGTTGGTACCCAGGCGGAACATCATGTCAACAGGTGAGGAAAGGGAAGGTTGCGCTGAAAGAGGGAAAGGACCTTCACTGAACAGTCAGACCACGAGTCATCTTTCCCGCCGGCCTCACCTGATTTTATGGGATAATCAATGCACAGTGAGTGCTCTGTTTGCCTTCAATGACGCGTTGAGGGTGCAAATGGGAATGGACTGCTGTGCGAGCGAGCTTATTGTCGACCCATGGTGGGTACAGCCATTGAACACTACCTCGGGTGTAGATTCAGAGTCGTCCTCGGGCTCCCAGACACGCCCAGGATTGACAGCAGGTCAGTAGTGGTCTAAACCATGAAGAGGAGCAGGAAAGCAGTGACCTCGTCGTCCCAGATACCGTACCTTACAATGGCCCATCGGATGGATAAGTGCATCATATAGCGAGGGAAGCATGATGACACAAGACAACCAATATGCGTTCAATATTACCACAGATCCAGTACAGTTCCTAAAACAGCTTTACTCTGTATCAATGTGGCGGTCTCCTAGTTTCGAAAGGCCTTAGAAAGACAAGATCACTACCGTACTAGCCTGACAGCGGAGGTACAGACAGCTCCAATTTCGAGATACGTGCGTCTAGCAGAACAACGTTTAGGCATGTTGAGGCGAGGCGAGGCGAGGTATTATGGTGTAAATTCCCGAGACATATGTCACATGTCTGAGCGTCTCGAAGCTATGGCTCTCGTTTTCTCTTTCCTCCTTCTATGCAAATCATGGTCCGCGTGTCCTTTTTTGTTGCCCCGCTTGTTCTATTGCTCAACGCAGAATTTCCCAAAATCAAAAATGAAGGAGTGG
Source organism: Diaporthe amygdali (assembly GCF_026229845.1). Lineage (NCBI taxonomy): Eukaryota > Fungi > Ascomycota > Sordariomycetes > Diaporthales > Diaporthaceae > Diaporthe > Diaporthe amygdali. Next base: position 994,286 of record NW_026517034.1, read on the forward strand.
TCCGATACTGATGCGCCGTATCCCGCTGTGCCCCGATGACGCTATGCAAATGCTGTGCAAGCTGCTGAAAGACGAAGCTCGCATAAAACAGAAAAAGGAACAGTGGTGCAAACAGAGGCTGCCGATCCCTTGGTCACATCTTGGGTGCTCGGAACAATGTTGCTCTCCCCCTCAGGCGGCCTAGCCTTTCCTCCCATACGGGCTCATATTATCCTAGATTACAACCGCAAGAGGAAAGTGCCGGGAATCAATTCCAAAGACACTACCCCAACACACCACACTCAGAGGGTGAAATTACTGCCAAAATACAAAGAACCACAGTCCTCCGAGAAGTGTGGCTGCACCTGGGAGGAGTGGCCCTACTGCCGGGGCGGAATTGGTCTGCAGGCTTGCAGCCGGTCGAGTCGATGAGGCGTCTGTCGGCTCAGCGTCGACGTAGGAGAAAGAGGTTTGCGTCACGACTGAGATACCCCCATCTGGCATGGTTGATGTGAACGTGGTAACCACCTTCTTCGACGACACATGGGTTGCGCTCTTGCTTGTGGCTGAGGTCACCGTCGGGCTCGCCTTGGATGTGTCCAGAGTAGTGCCTTGTGATGTTGATGAGGCTGCAAAGCAAGTCAGTCAATTCTGTCCAAAGTTCAGAGATGCAAGGAGTTGGCCCCTGTGCCAACATTGTACACAAATAATAGCCCGGATTTCTTCAAGCAAAAGGGAGACATGGCTTAAGCCTCGAGGTTGTCTCCAGGGAGAGCCTACCATGACACCAAGGTGCCATAGGCGAGAATGATCATGTCGACATACCAGATGAGGTGCCAGTCAATGTGCTGGAAACACTGGAAGATTGCCCAGAACTTGGGGTCTCCCCAGCACTGGATGAGGAAGACGAGGAGGAGGAGGCAGGGGTTGCAGACGAAGATGCAGAGGTAGCAGGTAAAGATGAAGAAGAGGCAGACTGACTTGCACCAGTGACAGTCGTGGCTGACGAGTCAACAGAGAGGGTCCTCTGTTCAGAAGAGGAAGAAGAAGACGGCGAAGGCACCGGGGCAGAGGCAATTGAGGCAGACGTAGAGGGAGTATTGACTTGGGACGTACCAGAAGAAGCAGCAGATTCTGAGGGAGTGGGAGTCTGGGTAGCTGTGACGGTCGCGGTGGCTGGGTCTTGCGTTTGCACGCTCGTCTGTACCACGGTCTGAACGGTCGTTTGAACGCTCGCAGACGTCGGCGTGGTTGCTGCGGCGGTTGTCGAACTGGGCGTGGTTTGTACAGTGGTGGTAGCAACTACGGAAGCAGACGAGACCGTCGTCACCGCAGTGGTCACTGCGGCTGAGACGGTCGAGTTGCCGTCCTGGCGTTTCGCATATTGCGAATCTTGCTGGCGGTACCGCTCGGGCACATACTTCTCCAACAGCTCACGCAGAGATCCAGCCGAGTTGGAGGTGAGCAAAGACGACAGCGAGGTGTGCTCAACGTCAACTACAGCGTCCTCGTGACAGCCTGCCCGGCCATGGTGAGCTGAGGCAAAGCCCAGAGCAAGCATGCAGCACACCAACAGTGCCAGCAAGAGTTTCCGTCCAGAATCCATGGTTCGTCGTCGTCGGTGGTCGGTTTCCGGTACAGCTTGGTGATGTCTCTCCCTCAGGTTGTGCTTCTCCTGGATGTCCTTGGGTAGGTCTGCTCCGAAAGCCTCGACATCGTTCGGTGTGGACGCAGCCATGGCGGCTGGGGAGGAGGGGTTGAAGAGGGAGGAGAAGAATGGGGTGGGCACTGCAGACAACACAAACACAGACGCCACCGGGATGTGCAGTTGCAGGCGCCGGGCGGAAGACGAGTGCCGCAGAGGTGGAACCGCCACAGGCGAGGAGAGGTTTGGAGAAAAAAAGCGGACGATCAGCGAGCGGCTTATCTTGGTGTCTCAACCTGCATGTTTGGGGCCGCTGGACATGTGGTTGCAGTCGTGTTGTGTGCGAATGGTGATGTCGATGGGTGGGTTCGTACACCAGTAATAACAACGAGTGTGGCCTGCGTAGGGATATGGGTGCGGGTACAGGATCAGGAACTGGAACAGGAACTGGAGATTCTGCAGGCTTGTGAAGTTCCAAGGTGGACCCAGCTAAGCTCCAGGATGGTGGATAAGCGTTGCGCTGGCACCCAGGTGTGCAGTGCAGTAGCTCGGGGGAGGCGATCAAAGGGAATCGACCGAGGGGTTCCTGGATGGGACGCTGCGGAGGACCTGGACGAGGAGGCCGGGAGAAGGTCCGTGTTGATGAGGAATCTGGCCCTTAAAACACCCAACAGCGGATGGATATCTGGGTCTGGGTCTGGGTCTGGTCCTGGATCCGGATCCGAAAAGGAAGAGCCAGTGTTGAATTTATCGACGACTGGGTCTTTTTGGCGGAGACGAGGCAGATCAGCGCAGTATTGTGGTCGTTGCGATATCTAAGGCAGGCATGTGCTCATTATCCTCGATGGGTAGACAGCTCCAGCTCAAGCTCAAGAATTGCCACCCTATGCTGATTGACTGTGAGTGTGTGGGAGAAGCAGCATGCGAGGGGATGTTGGGTGCATATAAGAAATAGGAAGAGCCCTCATCAACCGAGCCAGCGTCTTGAGCTAGCTGGACAGCTGGGCGCCGGGTTGGGGGCCGACGGCTGAGGTGAATGAATCCGTGAGTCGACTGAGTGAAAGTGGTGAATACGGTACGCTACGGTACTGATTGACTGTGCGTGCGACCGGGCGAGGGTGCAAGAGAGGGACAGAGAGGGAGTGGGTGGAGCAGGAGGAGGCTGATGCAAGCCGTGCTGATCACCCCGAATGGACCGGATGGGAGCTGGTGTCAGGGATTATCATGACAATCCTACCCGAGACAGGGTTGCAAGGTCGACCAGCTGTTGTCTTTTAGCTTGTCCGTCTCGCTACGCAGTTACTATTTAGATGCGGACAGACTAGACTACAGAGAACTACGCAGAAACAGAGACAGCGCTGGTGCTCCCAAGACAAGCCTCCAAGGGACTTATCATATTCTGTGGCAGCCCCATCGTCACCTGTCCCATCATTCCTGGCGTATAGTACAGCATCAATATCTACCTGATCTACCTAGCCGTGCAGTCTATCTGTTGCACACAATCAACAAGCTCCGGCAGAAGCCAGCCACGCCGAGCAGCTTCACAAGGATATTCTTCACCCAGGGAGGCGTTCTGTGTCACACCATGCAGGCAGCCAGGCAGCGCACGATGGGATGCGCAAGCTCAAGCTCATGCAGAAGGCTGCAGAAGGCGACATGCACAGCAAAAACCTTGCTGGACTTGTCGCATCTCTCTAGACTGACCAGACGAACCGAACAGGCCCAACAGGAAGGTCAGAACAGCTCCTCTGCGCCATCCCTGCGGGTCCCTCCTGGGGGGAATCCATGAGCGCGTCTGTGCCATCCCAGCCTCCCACCTGCGCACCTCCATGGCCGCTGTGCCTGTGTGCCTGTGTTCCCTGCTTCTTGCAACCTTCCAAGACAAGGAAGCAGGGGGGAGTCACTCTGGTACAGTGCTGCACTGCAAAAGGGCCGTCAGCTCGTCTTGTTCATGCTTTCGTATCGATCCCGACAAGGTGACGTATTGAGCCACATCTTTCGACTCTCCTGCAGACAGGTGCGTTGTCCATTGCCTCACATCGTATCGTGTTGCATCACACCGCAAAGCCCCACGATGCTGACGAATTGGCCGGTGGGACATTGAGAGATAAGCAGCAGAGTTTGTGTGCACGTTTGGCTAGCAATCGTCGGCCGTTTCAGCGCCACCCAAGATGTGGCTCGTATTCACCAGGCGGATCAACATCGAGCCTTTACCGGATAGGCACTGATTTGGCATGCTCACGCTTCTGCACGGCCTAATGTGGGTTCCGGTTCTGCCATTACCGTCGCGGTAGCATCCAGAGCTAAAACAGCCCGAGCAAATCAAGCCCACCCTGTCGAACCAGTCCGAGACGCACTCCTACCCACCACACAATGGAGATTTCTTCATTCCCTCCACCGTGACATGTGAGATGGACTATGTCCCTCACCTCAGTTGCACCGTGCCTGCGGATCTCTCGACGACCAGACATGCGCATACTGCGCATACAGATCTGGTTATCCCATAGGCACACAAGATCACGGCCACGGCGAGATGAAGGACCAGCGACCCTCCTTCCATCGCCAGCCGATCACCATCTCGTCCCAGTGGTGAAGCTTTCTGGCCGGGGCCACGATTCGTGAGCAGTTTCGGCTCTGTCCGTGGAAGCTCCACTTGGGCGCACCGCGTCGGCGAGTCGGAAACGTCACTGGCTCTGAGCCTCATCGCAAACCCACCCTGGTTCCTGGCTCGTATTTCACCTTGGGCCGGAACTGATGGCCCCTCTTGACCCAGAGCGGTGGGAACATAGCTACATATAGCTAGCTACACAGTACACAGGACCAGCTCTACAAGGTCTGGCACGGATAGTAGACTACACTCACACACCGTTTCTTCGGGGACAGATGTGCGTGCTGTCTTCATGGCCATATGCGGAATGATGATGGATCTACCGATTATGTCAATGGACAAGATTGCATCATGTGCTTGAGAGTCCGTGGCACCATACTCTCTCCAAAACCAGCATAGTAGTCTGCCTATGCATGCGGCAGTCAACTCAGACCCTTAGAAAAGCCAGACGCCGTCGCCTGAGGCTCTGCCCACCATTCTAGCTGCAGGCTGATAATGAATGACGACGGCAGCGAGCTGCGGAGCTCCTATTTTTGGTATCCTGATCTGCAAGAGCAAAAGCCAACACTGCTGCATGGTTGACAGATCTGCCGGGAATAAAGGTGGCATTGCTGGCAGCTGTCTCCGGATCTGTAGAAACAAGTTGAATGCGCTGCTGGTCATTCTTTGATACACGCCGTCATGAGTATTGACCAGCTCCAGTAAGAAAACGTAGTACTAAACATCATGACTAACTCTCACACACCAGCTGTCATAGGGGCCGAAATTTGGATCGAAGTTCCATATTCAGGACCAACTTGTCTTGAATGTTGCGATGAAATCAATTTCCCCCCTTGCAGGCAGAGCTAAAGCTCGGCGTGTTTCGTTTTGCCCAGAGGCTGGGCCTTATCGATAGCAGGCGGAGCGGGATTGATTGTCGCAGGGCTGATGCCGTGGATGGACAGACTGACAGGGTACAGAATACGTACGTAACCTTCCAAGCGCGTGGGCATGGGTTTGTTGAATTCGGCCACTGCGAAGCAGATTACGCGCATGTGAAGACACTCAACCTACTCCACCACAACCCCCCTCGAAATCCTCCCTGGCTGCTCAACAACACAACATACACGCCGAGACACACAACACGGCCACGTTCGCTATCACACTCAGCCAGGTGCCAGAGCTCATCCTCGACCACATCTACCTACGCCTCCCACCCCTCCGTTGTCCGGGTCCCTAGGCGCGAATCGCAGTCCGGCCGAGCTCCATGTTGCCAACGGCCTCCTAGCTTGCGCCCGCAAGTCACGCCATGTCCTCATCCCTCAAACCTCCCAGACCCGAACCCATCACTGTAACCCCAAACGACGACCTAGATGACAAGGAGAACCTCAGGGCTCTCTCGCGATCGCCGCACCCATACCTTCGTCACAAGTGGGAGCTTCTCGAGCCGTCGGACAGCATCATCTCCAGGGCCAGCTCGATCCCAACCCATACCCCTGAAGATGCGCGCGACCAGCTCATACCCTCACCAGCCTTTACAAAAGACTCCACGCCCAACACCGACAGTGGCACCGAGGCCGACGATGAGATCTTCGTGAAAAGACTGCCTGCGCCCAAGGCGCGACTACATAAAGGACTCCGGGGCAGGCCCGAGCCGCCCTCCGGGCTGGCCACTCCTCTCCTGACCCCCTCGATCTTGGATGGAGACCTCGATACAAGCAAGAGTAAGGAAAGGAGAGCGGAGGGTGAGAGGAGATGTCGCGCAGAAAAGGCAAGGCGCCAGAAGGAACTCATCCGGCGAGCGACTGAGGTTCTGATCCTGTCGGGCCTGGGCAGGCTTGTCATCTCCAATCCGGATGTGAGCCCCGTTGTCGCATCGCATCGCAAAGGTTTGTGTGCGCTTGTGAAGCCTCATGGTGTGAAATCTCGCTGACACTTGAACAGAACTGGTACTTTCGGGTGCAATATACGCTGCGCTGCTAGCGCTGTATCCCTTGCGCGCAGCAGTGTGGGCCTACTCACGAGGAGAGCCATTACGGAAGAGGTTACCTCTGAGTGTACCCTCATCCTTCGATCCCGCCTCACTCCTATATCCACCGATTCTGCCGGTACTAGTTTCCCTCCTCACTGCTGCAAATGTGAGGAATGCGATCCTGCCAAATCTTGTGCTCGGCATCGCCTCTTTGCCCAGGGCACTCGTCCCAACCACCACCGCTGCTGAGACCTTCAACCCTCTGCAATGGCTGCTTGCAAGTCTGCCTCTCCTTTCGTCTGAGAGGAATTCAGGATGGTCATCATATCATGACCTTCACCTGACATCGATCCCTCGGGAGGCCTTAATCCTGCTCTATCCTTTACACCAGACACTGTGCCTCATTCTTCATCATTTGACAACTACCAGTCTTCTGCCCGCAGAACTTCAACTCCTCTCGATATCTCTCATCGACATTCTTGTCCTTGCTATCTCGCCACAAGCTGTGATATTACAGACCATTCTGTGGGTGGGCGGACTCGGGGTAATCATTTTGTGTGGCCCAGTTATAAGATGGGGTATAGCACTTGCCAGAGTACCAAAATGGCGCTTCAGACGGGTGGCTCCCTCTAGCAAGAAACCTTCCATTCTCACCTTAATCTCGAGTCTGTTCTCTCTGAAGAGACTCAGACTCGAATCAGGCTCGGAGACGGAAGACTCAGGTGGGGCATCCGGATGTACAACTGACGAGGATGACATCAAAAGAGCTTCCGTAACCCGACGCACGTCGAATTTACACAATGAGAGTGGCCTGGACGGATCGCAAAGTTTGAAAAGGTCGGAGACAATCTCCATGTCACCTGGGAAAGAGTCGCCGGTCGACTCCTCTAAAGTTGCTGATGGGTTTGCCTTTCAGCAGCCGTCCCGGCGGCATACGCTTCCATTTATGGATAAGATCCTGAGCCGGTCCAAGACTCATACCCCGTCAGGTCGGCGAAAGAGGTCCTCATCTTTGACAGTGCGTGCATTTTTCACTTTGACTCAGTCACAAGCCACGACGAGAAAGTGGTTGTATGCTGGATGGCTCTATGTTGGCATCGTCGCAATCATTCTGGGTGCTGTCCGAACGTATGTCCAATACTACTCACTGGACGGCAATGAACCTATTGGCTGGGCATTAGGCTATATTTTTGGAGATCTGCCGTGGTTCAGGTTTCAGGTCGTCCAGGCGAATCTCGAAAGGTGGATATGCCTTCCATCTCGCTCCCACGATGACAATAAGTCATGCTCTCTGGGCTGGGTTCAGCATCTTCGGGATGCCTCGATCGGTGAGGCAAACACCAGGCTGATACTTGCCGCTTACTGGGTCGCTGTCATCTCTATCGGGTTGTTGGTGGTCTTCCGGCTGTCACCGTTCTATGAAGTTGATACTCGCCGCAAGGTCTTCCACTTCATGATGGTAGCGATGTTTCTACCGGCGATTTTCGTTGACCCGGCCTGGTGTGCGCTGGCACTTGCCATCGTCCTCGCCATATTCCTATTGCTCGATCTGTTGCGCGCAAGCCAGCTTCCTCCCCTCTCCAAACCAATCACAAATTTCCTCCATCCTTACACCGATGGCAGGGACCACTGTGGACCAGTGGTTATATCTCATATCTTTCTTCTAATTGGCTGCGCCATCCCGCTGTGGCTCAGCCTCGCGTCCCTTGCTCGAGGGGGGAGTGGCTACCAAAAAGGCTGGGAAGTACCGACTCGAGACCTGAGCATGGTCGCGGGAGTTGTCTGCGTGGGGCTTGGCGACGCGGCGGCCTCGCTCATCGGCAGGCGTTACGGCCATCACAAATGGCTCTGGAAAGGGGGCAAGAGCCTAGAGGGAAGCGTGGCGTTTGCAGTGGCTGTTTTCTTCGGCCTTCTGGCGGCTAATATCTGGCTGAAGATCGGCGGGTGGCCCATGACGTCTCAACCCGAAGCTCAGGGAGCCCCGCAGGGCTTCGACGCGATGCTGACCAGGCTGCTCGAGTGGGACTGGCCGACAGCGGTTCGCGAAACAGGCCTATGTGCCACGACGGCCAGCCTGACAGAGGCGGTTCTCACAGGCGGCAATGACAATGTCGTCGTACCTGTTGTCCTTTGGACCTGCGTGAAGAGCACAGGATTATGAGCAAGTTGATTGAGCAATGTTCCGGTTCACGAATGGCATGGCAGCTCATTGTAAATTCGGCGTTGATTTAGAGCATGACACAACAGGAGAAACAGTAAGGAGAAAAAGACGGGGTTTGATTACTCCTTGTGGCGTGGTCAGCTACACTGTATTCCAACTTAGATACCAAGAGATTTCATTAGCTCGAAGGAGTTGGCAATCGAATCCTATACCCAAATTTTGCTATCAGTGCCTTGTGAAGAGGTGAGAAAACCACTGGCTCCACCTCCCCCTCTCCCCCAATTATTTTAATCGCGTACATAGGCAACGCACCTAGGTCTTGAGACAAATGTGCTAGTAGATTGTGATTTAACCTATACGGCTACCTGTGTACCAGCTGGCAGCCCCACCCCATCAAGGAGTCAAGTCAGCACTATTGGTGACGCTTGAGGCATTCGGTGCAGTAGATGGGTCTGAACCTGCAATTTTACCTCTCAATGGCTCAACAAATCTACCACAGAAGCCATGAAGGGAGTACAGTAGAATATTTGATAAGCCCAGCCCTTCCAACCAGAAACAGTTCATAGTGACGATTTCGACCACCACGCTCGACTGTCCAAGCGAAAGAAGCCATCTCTTGCTAAGGCTACTTCCAACCTATGAATAAGTGGTGACCGAAAGACCAGAGTCATCAACTAGAGAATCTATACCTCAGACCCCATAGTAGGGTTGAAGTGAAAGGGTATAGGTGGCAGAGGATGTCAGGTTTGTCAATTGTGAGGCACAGATGCCGGTGGCGATGACTATGGGAACAGTGCTCTCGAAACAGCTTGTTCACTCCACCCTTTATCATCATTGGTTCCCCATAATGTGCGGAGGTGTTTCATTAGATGTGAGAGTTTTATGTCTTTGTCCCATATGTTTGATGTTTGTTGGCTGGTTTTAGCGGAGGTTGTGGGCGCTGGCTATTATGAGCCAAGCGTGCCCTGCGATTGTGGCGCCTGTATCATAGACTGCATAGACTATCAAGATCTGTGCAGAATCCACTGTCATTTGTCTGATGCTTTATTCCGCAATGCTCTCATGCTATGTACGCGCCATTCATGATTTTCGGCCAAAGACTAGTGTGCACTTTGCTTCCTGGTCCAATTTGCCCACCTCAACATGTGGTCCAGTATCAGATCATGACATCAAGTCCTCTAAAATAGCCTCGAGCTCTTCTTTTCGAAATGGCAAGCTCAGAAGCTCCGTTCCCAACATGTCCTTGCGGCTGGTGATCATTTGATGATCATGGAATCTGGTACAAGAAGTTAGCTTGCTGTCATGACTGTTGGGTCCCTAATCCAGGATTGGATAGGAGTACAAAGGAAGAGGGAATATGGCAACTTACTCCTTCAGCAGCGTCCTGAACGCCATCTCTGAGCTGCAGATAAACTCCTCGACCGCCTTGTTGTACAGCATCCGGTACTCGACGCCGGGGTTCTCTCCGCCCACACCCACGCCCTCATCTTCCAGTGCAACTAGGATCTCACCTACTAAGAGCCTGAACAAGTTCTTCGCGTTGTCGGGCAGCGACTTGAGCACGAACGCCACACCGTCCTTCCCACCAACACGCCTGGCCTTGCGGCCGAGCAGCTCGTGGACCTCATCGACGACTTCAAGTTCGGCAGCGCTGCGGCGCGCAAAGGTCGTGCAATCGTGGAAGACGAAATTGAAGGCCGAGCGCTGCCCACTGTCCCAGAGAAGCGGGAAGTCGGGCGTATCAACCGAGCAGGCGAGGCGGATATGTGAGTGACCTGCGAGCTGCGAGAGGATGGTGTAGAATGAGGACTTGCGCAGAGGTGGCGCATCGGCGGAATTGAGGATCAACGTGAGAGTGGTCTCCGAGGATGTGAGGAGGGATAGGACGTCCTGGAGGAGTGCGACAGGGTTGCCGGAGGTGAGCTTGTAGGAGGGGTCGACTGCGCTGCTGATAGTGGAGAGGACCTCGCGGATGCTGATGGTGCGGACATATCCGTTCAAGATGACTATCTTGTGTGCTTGAGTACTTGAGACTTTGCTGTGTAGGTGTTTGGCGAAGCGATGCAACAGAGGACGCTTAGATCCGTATCCGTAGAGACAGAGGCTGAAGCCCTCAGCCAGTTCGAACTCCCATTGCCCAAAGGACTCCGCATGAAGGTCCTCCAGGAACTTGATATCCGCATCGTGAGGGTCTTTCAGGTCTCTGAGTATTGAGAAGTACTCATCATGGGTGAGCAGGTCCAACGATGCCAAAGTATTGTTGGAAGTCTTGGCTAGTCCGGGCTTGTTCTGAAAGAAGTACATCTCATGCGGCGGCAGATCCCGCGGCGGCGTTGGAGACTTCTTCCTGGCTACAGCCTTCCTCTTCCGACCCCTGACAGATTTGGAAGGCGTTGGGGCAGCGCTTCCGGCTCCGTCCTCAACATCTTCATCTTGGCCGTCCAGGCCATCTTGGCCTTCCTCATCTTGCGCAATCTCGTCCCCGCTAGACTCAAAAATTTCCCGCGCCAGACCCTCGTCGCCAGCTTCATCATCGCTGGTAGCATCATCAACCACACGGTTGATGAGGGCTCGGGCACTTTTCCGACGAGCTGACCTGTCGGCAATTGTGCGACGGCCCGGCGTGTCCACGCCACTTGCTGCATTCACCCTGCGCGGCGTCTCAGGCTTTGTCTTGGACAACGCTGTTCGTGCCGCTCTAGGCGTTGACTTCGTTTCGTCAGCCTCATTCACTTCCGCTGGACCCGCTGGACCCGCTGAAGCTTTGGGCTTGGGTGGACGTCCACGCCGTCTTGGTGTCGTTGATGCAGCCACCACAGACTCTGCAAGTTCGTCTTCCATTGCATCGTCGTCATCCTCGCCTTGCTTCCTCGAGCCACTCTCCTCATTTTGGAACTCATAGACGTCATGTGATGTCACATGACCAGCCTGGCCCGAGATCCTGCGCCGTTTAGAGGGAGTCGACTGGGCTCCATTTTCCGACACTTGGGCCTCCGCCGACACAACTTCTCTCCTACCCTGGGACCGTGTGCTGCGACTCTCCCTGCTGGCGCTGGCGCTGGCGCTTCCTGATGGCTTCCTCGCCATGTTGGGCTATCCAGCTCGTCAAATGGCGAAGTTTATGAAGTTGTGTTGGCGACTCGAGAGTACACCTTTTTCTGAGGCCTTACACTTAAAGTGCAGGAATCGCACTACGCGCCTCTTCCGGCGGCGCGTTAGAGCGCGCGAACCCCAGCAGCCCCTTAGCGCTGGGCGCTTTGACCAGGCCTTATTTCAACGTCGTCCATATATTCCAGCCAATCCTGGGACCTGCCCTCAACAACAAGAAGACTTCTACAGCCTCTCACTTACTTGTTCATATTGCAGGTCACTCACCATGGGGGTGAATCTCAATCTGTCAGCCTCCTTGAATATTTTCAAGCTCCTGTCGAATCCTTCTTTGTGTCTGCCTCATGCAGCCATATCCACCTTTAAGGATCTGCCAATCCCACTGGACTCTGCCTTCAAGCGGAAGGGCGTCGAGGTCAATATAAAGGCAGTTGTGCTTGACAAAGATGACTGCTTCGCACGCCCAGAAACAAATGAGGTCTATGAGCCGTATCAGGTATCATATCCATCTTCATTGAAATGCTATGATGTGAAATTCAGCTGACCCTGCAATAGGAACGATTCGAGGCGTTGAAGGCTGCATACCCAGGGCGACGCATTCTGATCGTGTCCAACACAGCTGGTGCCCTCAGCTATGACACCAAAGCACAGATGGCTTCGGAACTTCAGAAGACCACAGGTGTGACAGTGCTTTCCCACCGTGTCAAGAAACCTGGCTGTGGCTCAGAGATCATGGAGTATTTTCACAAACACCCTGAGACGGGTGTCTCAAGCCCCAGCCAAGTTGCCATTGTCGGAGACAGGCTCTTCACAGACATGATGCTAGCCAACACCATGGGCAGCTATGGTCTCTGGATCAAGGACGGCGTTGTCCCGCTTCAACAGAAAAGCATTGTAAGGGCACTTTCTCAGCATTGCTCAATCTGTGTACTGGCGCTGACTGTTGTCTTAGTTCTCAAGGATGGAGCAGAAGCTTGGCCCATATCTCCTCGCTCGAGGCTACCAACCCCAGAATCCGGAAAACCCATTCGAATGACTTGGGTTGCTCTGGAGATAGCCGCGAGCTGCCCCATTGACTTGCCCTTTGATTCAGTTGGTTGCTGCAACCTCAGCGTGCTCAGCTAGGTTTTGACCATGGGCACTGCATGGTCTTCCAGAACAACAAAGGATCGAGACTCGGTAGGGGCTGGCATCATCAGGCTGCGGTTGGATTCTCAGCATGCTTCGGATGTGGACGCATCCCTTGTGGAATCATCCTTCTCTCCTGGTGTCTTCTCTCGTCTGAAGAGACGCAGACGCAATGACACTCAAAATCCCCCCCTGAGTGGCTGCTGCCTGTCCCTTTCCGACTCTGTGAGCCAGCGTCTGTTGATATGTCAGTACTGTCAACTTGCGACCTGGTACCTGCTTCCCTCGCAACCGGATCGCTTAGTCGTGATATCTGCTGCCATTGTATCTCTAGCTGCAGGAGCTTGACAATGGCCAGCACTGGTGGTCTGGCCTATTGATGTTGGGAAATTTCGAAGAACCCTCGAGGGTAACCCCCGTCTTAGCCTCCACCCAGTGCACTTTCCTGGCCCCACCGGCATTTAGAGAAGCACTCGCCATCAGCATTGACATCGTCGAACTCGCCAGGGCCAATGAATCACCCTGGGCCTATTCAGGCTAGTGGAGCATTGTTTATTCTCGTGGTCGACACAATCTCTCTCGAACCGGCCAATGAGCCACAACTTTGAGTGACTCTTCACAGCAAGTCAGCCATAAAAGCCCAGCTCCTCTTAATACCACAGCTTCCTTCAGACTGCTCTTTCTACAGCATTGCCCTTTGACCTCAACGTCGGCCGCTCTTGGTAACGTTGACCTCTTTGCGAAACGACATCTCACTCAGCCACATCCAGATCCAGTCCCCTCGACAGAGCAAAGAAGCGTCTTCAATCTTGTCTTGAAATACCAAGAACGCAACACGCGACCACAATGGTTGGAAAACGTTGGAATGTCCAGGAGGAGGAGATTTTCTGGCAGACGGTAGCCCGACTTGCTCCTTCCGGCCTTCATCAGGCCAGTAAGGATGTGAAAAAGAATCACAGAGAGGTCCTCAAGTCGTGGGAGCCTCTTGTTCAAATTATGCAGGACCTCTGGCACCAGGAGAGCCCTAACGAGCCTCTTCGTCGCAACTACACCGAAGTCTCCCTTTGTGAGTTGTAAAAACGGGAATTCTTGCATCACGCCGGCCAATTGCTAACCTCTAAGCTTCTAGACGAACACTACTTCCAGAATTTCGTTCAGGGAAAGTTGTCACCTAATGCCGGACCCTTCGTCGAGGAATACAAAAAGTGGCTAGCGGAGGAGGAGGCTAAAGGTGAACAGAATTGTCAGTTGTGATAACAGCAAGGCTGTAACCGAGGATGCAATATGTTGACAAGTTCTCAGCCTCTTCGTCCGAGACGTCTTCTACGGGTGTGAACACTGAGACCTTTGAGAGTGCCGAAGTCTCTGAGCATACCGAGACCACTGAGCATACCGAGACCACTGAGCATACCGAGACCACTGAGCATACCGAGACCACTGAGCATACCGAGACCACTGAG